>NC_136642.1:8214926-8312426 GCF_949748355.1 Melanostigma gelatinosum | reverse complement strand
GGGGGAGGGGTGGGGGCGATTTTCTCGATTTTCAATAAAACACATCGCCTTAAAGCACACATTCGAATTAATCGATTAAATCGATTTATTGCCCAGCCCTACTATATATATATATATATATATCTATATCTATATAGATATATATATCTATATCTATATCTATATCTATATAGATATATATATCTATATCTATATCTATATCTATATAGATATATATATCTATATCTATATCTATATTGTATTGTATATAACATGTATATTGCATGTTTATCAACCTATTAGCTTCTGTAACTTGTTAACCCACAACTGTTTTCTCCAGATTTACGGAGGTGGTCCCTGCAAACGATAATCTATCACATCTGTGCCCATCTTGGACTGTCGCTCCGGACTCTCACAAAGACGAACAGTTTTGCTCACTGTTAAAAACAACAACGCCAGAGTCCCTCCGCTCCTCCTGTGGCCACCAGCATGGCTAACAGCATCCCGCCAGCATTAAAGGTTATTGGGACCCCTGGCCCTGCTGGCAGAAGTAGTCCGGAGGGATCTCAGGTCAGTGTTTTTTTGTTAATTCATCAAACCCAAAGACGTTAGAGGCATTATTCGACTAAAGGAAAGAGGACACGGCATTGGCACACCTGTACCCATTCTGTCAATGAATTTGTTTTCTCTCCAGGTGCTCAGTAAGAAGAAGCTGCAGGACCTGGTGAGAGAGATCGACCCGAATGAGCAGCTGGATGAGGATGTTGAGGAGGTCTGTCACTGGTTTTGATTTCAGTTCAAAATAAACTCACATTTCACAAGTGTGGACATTAGGGATGAGCTACAAAACGCAGTATTAAATGATTGAACACCATATTATTCATCAGCTAAGACATTTAATCAACGCTAATGATTTCGTGTAATTCAGTGTCGCACTGCAGCATCTCCTCTGCTCTCTGTGTCGGGTCTGAGCCCACACACACACACACTCTTGTAAGCTTGTCTGCTGGCTGAGACAAACCAGCCCCTCTTCTCTCCAGCAGCAGTACTTACAAAGAGTGATTGACATCAGCAAAGAGAGGAAGGACTGATGCTTACCATAGTCTGTGTTCTTCATTCTTTACAAACTTCACATTTCAGTTACTTTGCTGTTTTAAAATTATGAATAAATTCTAATCCTGCTCTGAATTTATTCCTTTCTTAAATGATGTATTAGAAAGCAGTTATTTAGTGATGAAATCCATCCCTGGTAAACGTAAGCAGCAGTGGCACGTTCGGTGTGAATACTACTTGCATCTTGCAGGTTCTCGTTGCTCGATAGTTCCCCAACCGACGACACACATCCATCATGTGGAAATGTTATTCTATTGAAAGCCTGGCTGCATGAAAAATGGTGTCGGCAGCAGAAAATATGAGGGATTTGTCCAGCCGCGGTGGAATGTTGCTTTACTGAGCACGATTAATGGTTCTCACACTGCCTGCCTCTTCTCAGATGCTGCTGCAAATTGCAGATGACTTTATTGAGAGTGTAGTGACAGCGGCCTGTCAGCTGGCTCGCCATCGCAAGTCCAACACCCTGGAGGTGAAGGATGTTCAATTACATCTTGGTAAGTTGCTTCTTTTTTTTTGGCAGCGTTGTAAAACCCAATATTCTCACGAGGGTGGGCTCAAGTATCCGTGATATGATGGTCAGCCTGTAATGACCGGTGGATAACTGCTTTCAAAACGCTTGCCTCGGGTCCTTTTAATTATTCCCCCACATGTCATGTGACTCATTCATTTCTTAACCCAAAATGTAATCTCTTTATTTTTTCAGCCATAATGACGGCTACTTACATTTGCAGATTCATTCTTTATGAATTTTTACAAAAACTTCCGACAGTTAGCATCATGTTCGATAAATGTCGTGTGAAAGCTGTAGCGTGAGCTCAGGAAGAAGCTGCTACAATTTGGAGCAGATCCGAGTCACGTGACATATTTTAACATCGCGAGATAAAGCATGTGGCCTTTGGTGGAGGTCTGCGCTCCGAGTGCCCCTTCTAGTTGGAAATAAGATCTTGCGTGTAAATGCTATGTCGCATTTCCTCATTGTACTGTAGTTCTATCGTGTTGGGAGTCGTGCGTAGTTCATACAGCGTCCTGCTGATTGCTTTTCTCAGAGCGCCAGTGGAACATGTGGATTCCTGGTTACGGCTCCGATGAGATCCGGCCGTTTAAGAAGGCTTGCACCACAGAGGCTCACAAACAGGTAGGCAATACATGTTTCTGTTGGACGTACTAGAATATTCCATGTCGTGGTACATCTAGAGAAAGCATAACTGTCAAAATGATTGATATAATAAATGTATACAGTGTATCTAACTGTTTATTTGGTTTCCTTACAGAGAATGGCGCTGATCCGCAAGACAACCAAAAAGTAGCGAGACCGTACACCAATATGTTGTACCCACTCTGTGTATTGTCTTCTTTCTTTTTGATCAATGAGGAAGAGAGAGAGAGACGGTTTTGGTGTTTAGTTTTTCATAGTGTCATTGTTACGTCTCCCTAACTTTTGAGTGTTTTGCCAGCACCATCACACAATAATGTAATTGGTGTCTCTGATTCTGTTTTGTTGCTATTAAGTTAAGTCTGGCACAACTCTGCGTTTTTGTCAATAAACATTTACTGGAATACTTTGTTTGGATGATGTGACCATGGCTGGATCTGATTTGCCTTTTGAGACTCTAGAGCGTTTAGAAGTGAATGTTACGTTGTGTTTGGTGTTCTTACCAGTAGTAGGTAATGAAGAGATCATAGCTCCCCTGTTTACGCACTCCACTCATGCTATTTATACTTTTTTTTTTTTTTTGTTAAAGGGTCTAGAATACCAAATTCCTACTGCAAATGGTGGCTACAAACAGTAAATTCTGTTGTTCGACGTGTTTATGCTGTTGTGAATTGTTACTGATTGTAGTAGGGTTTATTACTTTAACATTTATTTGAACTCCATGTAAATTGTAATTTTTACTTTCAGCGAATATCAAGATGATGGACGAAATGGTGCTCAGATGTTGACTTTTCACTGTCGGATTCAAAAATAAATGACTGATCTGTTATCAAAAACAGAAGATATTTTGCAGTCTGGCATCTCTTGCTAGACTCAACTTAAAGTTAACCACGGTGTCTTTACACACAGGAAGGGGTTACGTTTGAGTTCAGGGCTTTTGTAACGTGTAAAATCTGTTCAAGGACACAAACCAGTATACAGCCACACTGCTTCAACCGGTCAGTGATCTTCAATCTGAGTCTTAGTCACAAGATCAATCGTTTTTTGGTTGCCGAAACACAGGCGGTTTATCAGGCGTGGACAGTAATTGCAACATTTCAAAAGAACAATATCCAAATGCACTCGAGGTGTTTCATTTAATTAATTTCAACCACAGCACCTGAAAACAATCACTCTGAGCATGCTGCGCAATTATCGGTGATGCAACAAAGCTTTTTCCAGACAACTACTTCAGCCCAAAGCATTAATTCCCATCGTCAGAGGGGCCATTTATAAACTCAAGGGCACTCTGCACTGCAACTGCTGCCAATCAGACAGAACGAGCAAAACAGACAATATCACAGATGTGTGTGCAGAAGATAAAGCACAATATCTTGTACAGTCGGCCTAGCATCTCACAAAAGGTATAGGCTTGTTTTTTCATATTAAGAGAAACATTTCGAGCTAATATTTACCATGTTCAACATCCTCCTCAAACCTTAGTTTAGCTTGTTAGCATTCGTTTTCATAAACCAAAGCATTCATCAGGTCATTGAAATGACCTGATGAACACCTTTAGCAAATTCCACAGCAGTCTGCAATAGTTATCACCAAAAATCAAACCTGTCAAGCTGGTGGTGGTGCTAGATGAACAGTCAGGGGATCGCCGAACTCCGGATGAATTCATCCTCAGGGGACCACGAATGTCTGCAAAATGTCATCATGGCAATCCATCAAATAGTTTGAAGGTTTTCTAGGTACTTCAGTCTGGACCAAAGAGGCGATAACCAACATTGCCACGCTGCAATCATGGCAAAATATCAGTTAAACACCTTTATTTCTAAAGTTCATTCTTAAGATATTTCAGGAATGTCAAAGCTTTGTACATACAAACACACAAAATGTTTCCTCAAACCAGTCTGACGTTACTAAATGGTTAAGATTGTATCTTCGCAGCAAAAACATTTTTTTCACGATGGTCATGTTATTACAGTAAACGTCCACCACAGCTTTTAGGTTCTACAGTCACATGGGTGATCGCCGCCAGCCCACAGTTTAAGGACAACACTTCTTGGGTGCTGTGTTGGGCTGAGCCAGGCTGGCTCTCTGCAACTGCAGCGCCCGTGGTGCAGCGCACTTCACTCCATCCCAGCCCTCCTGCAGCTCCACCTCTCCGCTCAACAGACCCTGGTAGATCCGCCGAGTGAGCAGCTCAAAGGCCTCCCTCACGTTCTGACCCGTCTTGGCAGAGGCCTCCACGTAGGGCATCCCGAGCTGCCCGGCCAGTTTCTCAGCCTCCTCCACACTCACCACCCTCTCCCGCTGATCACCACGGTCGCTCTTTTGCCCCACCAGGACGAACAGCACCTTCTGCGGCTGCACCCGCTCGCACACCTCGGCGTGCCACTCCTTAATATGGTCAAAGGAGGCTTGGTTGGTCATGTCGAACACCAGCATACCGCCGACTGAGTTGCGGTAATAAGAACGGGTCACTGACCTGAGGAAGGAAGAGACACACGGGGGAAACATGAGGAAAAACAGGTTTGAATTCCACAAACATGAAAACCTCACTGTGCTGTGCAGAGTTCAGACTCAGTAACCAATGAATTTCCTGTTCCAGTAAGCAAATAATCAGCCGATTCTCTGCACTGTTTGAGGTGAGCTTTTTTTTTTTTTGAGATAAGCTGATTGACAAAGGGTCTGTTCTCTTTGTAAGGAATTGATCATCACTGTCCCCCCCCCCCTCACCCTAATCATGAAACTGTGGAGAGGCATGTGGATCCCCCATGAGACACTTAATGTTTAAAAGCAAAGGAAAGGATGTTTTTGGGAATATGCATAATTACTGCGTTACACGAAGAGGCGTAGTGCGACCAGGTCTGGTGCAGCCTCACCTGAACCTCTCCTGTCCAGCTGTGTCCCAGAACTGAAGCTTGACACGGACCCCCGGCTCCACCTCCAGGAAGTGGACATAGAAGTCTACTCCCACCGTCTGGTTGATGGACTCCAGGAACAGGTCTTCAGTGTAGCGCTTCAGCAAGGAAGACTTGCCCACTGTGGAGTCCCCCAGCATGATGATCCTGAACTGGTACTGCCACAAAGTCAGGTCCATCGTTGCTGGTTGTGGAAAAGAGGCATGACTGTAAATACAGCTTGTAAGGATACAGAAGCATGTAGAAGTTATGGGTATGACAAAAAAAAAAAACGAGATATATATATATATATATATTGAACAGCCTAGATGGTACCATGGGGATGGAGAAAAATATTTAAAAAAAGGCGCTGAAACCTGTAAGAGACTAGCAATCCCACATCAGCTTCCCACCAGTTGCTTCCCTATCTTTGACACTCCAAATGTTGAGAAACAACCACAGCAGCCACTCCTTATAAATCTCACTATCAGTAGAGCAGGCGGTGTTGACAGTCATCACAAACCCCTATGCAGCAGATGATTGCATCACAAGTCCCTCAGCCCCATTCCCACGGTGGCTCATCAAAACCTCTTCAAAAGCAGGTAGCTGGAGAAATACGTCCCACAAAGTAGATCCCAGTACAGCTGCTGATCTTAACCGCTACTGTCGGCATGTGCAGGGGTGTGGACTTCTGAAGTTTGCCTGTTGATACTTGACAAAAGGCGGGGCAGCATAGGGACGCGGGGAGGGCTGTTGTGGAATGGGAGGTCCAGATGCACAAGGAAAAGGGGCATTATGAGGAAGTGGTGGTTGTATTTAGTACCATATCAAGGCAAACCATGGAGTTTCCTGCTGTCGCCAGCTCGTGACTGCATGTCATCATTGACGATCGTAGACGGTGAGGACGAGTGTGGGCTACTGGTTTCCCCACACGATCTGCAGTAATTCTTATCACTTTATGGTCTCATATGTACAGTGAACACCGCCTCCTAAAAAGGGAAGTAAAAGACAATACAGCTCTACATTCAATGGGGAAACAGGAGGAACCGCTCAGGATATCAAATTCCTTTTTCTACAATAGGGAGGTTTAACTTTAGTTTTAGAAAGGACTACAGGTCTACTTTCTTTAATCTAGTCTGTTGTAGTATTGCACATAGGGCACAACCTGTGGTCAAAATATAAACATAAAAAATATATATACACACACACACATCACTCCCAAATTGACTAGACAGCAACTACATTATTTAACTGTTCCGGGTCTGTTAAAACCGCAGCTGAAATCTTTTCATATTGTGGGATGTAATGAATAAGACAGCCTCCAGTGACAGCTAGAGCACTTGAGACTTTTAATTTTGTACATAACTACAGTAAACAGACTCGTAGTTTCAAGTGCTCCCACTTTCAAACACTGAAAACAGTGACGGCAAAGCTGTTTGATCCTCTTTAAGATGTGCGGGCGTGTTAATGTTTATGCATGTCCTTTTATAGTGACTGGTAAAAAGCAGAACATACGCGGTTTCTCTGGTCCACCAGAATAAAGGCCAGATTGTCAAGAGGAATATATTATAAGTATATTTATTCAGAGTGTACACATATCGCATCACACATGCAACTTCACAAATATAAAAATACTTCTCGTTTCGCATATATTTGGGTCACCAGCAGATAAATGAAGGCATAACTATTCCGGTGCACTCAATGTAAGAAAACTCAAAGCGAAAATGTAATCTGAAAGCTTGACGCTCATCATCTAGTTAGCTGCTCCGTTCTGAGATCAAATCTTTGGTTTTCTTCTTTCACTTTTAAGCCATCAGCTCTCATATGCCAAGCTTTCTTCCTCAGTTCATACGTTATCTGAAGTGCCACTGACGGCTCGTCAGATGACTGCATCTGTATAGTTCATGTTAGGAAGTTCTGGGTCAGATAGTGCAGTCAAAGGAAATAGAGTTTAAAATCATGTTTGTCGACGTAAGCAGGTAAAAAGGTCTCGACCATAAAAACCATGGAAGCAGAACTGGTGCGTTCAGGTTTAAGGCATAAAAACACCCCAAAGTGCAAAATCCATTACAACTTTCATGAAGAAATGAAAGTCCTGTGTCCGTGGGATATTGGCTGATGCCTAAACCATCAACCTCATTATGACAAAGAATATACACACACACACCAAAACACAACTTTGTGGTCCAGTTTAAGATCATACTCTTGCAGTTTTGCGCGTACACTCCATGTAATAGTGCTAGAGTCCATGCTAGAGTATTCAAAAACAGAAAGCATGTAGCTTACTCACTTTTCTGTAGTAACCGCTAATGAGTTATGATTTGTAAGCTGGTATTAAACCTAAAAAAGGGGAAAAACATCAACACAAATTGTAAAACAGACGATAAAACATGCGTTAACCGAGCTAATGATAAACAGGCAAGATTCTGGCAATCAAAGTCACAAACAACTGTCCCAAGTAATAATGTGTCTCATGTTTTCATACATTAGAGTTGAATTTGCAGAGGAGTTGCCCCAAAAACAAACCTGATATGCAGACCCCGACATTTTGACATCTAATCTGCATATTCTGAGCATGTTCCATTTGTTTTCTATACAGTATAGAAAACAAATAGAACAGAAGAAGTATAATACTTCACTGCAAAACACAGCATCCATCCCCTCTCGTGTTCGCCCAAGCATCATGATCTTAAAGTTGCAAAAGCCTCTGTACCGACAGGCTGATGATTTACCGTCCAAGTCTCACTCTATTCTGTTTGTTTTCATTCCTACATAAACACTTTGTTGCATCAATTAAGAGTTCACCTCCTGCCTTTTTTTTCAGGGCCTTGCATTTATCTGCACGAGTGACACACAAACAACAATGGGCTTTAGTCTCAGGACAAAGGGGGGAACTTCAGCTCAGACATGTCTTCTTCAGGAGAACTGCTGCCACTGCGGTCGCTGTAAGTGTCCCTGGAATATAGGATGATGATATAGTGTCACTGTAAACTCACTGTAAGAGTCGATTATGACACTGAATAGAAATATACTTGTAAATGTCCAGTCGGGTTGACGAGTCAACGTAAATTCAATGACATGTAAAAGATTAAGATTTTTTGTTTTTATCAATCCCTTATATATATATATATATATATATATATATATATATATATATATATATATATATATATATATATATATATATATATATATATATATATATATATATATATATATATATATATAAATAAATAAACCTATGACCTGCATCATACAGTCATTTGATTCTAAACGTACCGTGGAGAGAGGCGGCAGCCCTTGTTCAGGTAGCCCTGGAGTTTTCCTGCAGCAGCCAGCAGGAGACCAAAGTATGGAGGAGAAGGTTTGATGGGTCTGGAGGTGAACTCTGGATGGAACTGCACTCCAACAAAATAGCAATGATCTGAAACAACAAAGACCTGTCAATTAACACGGACATATTAACCTGCTACACGAGGTTATGCTCGGCACAGTCCACCACAGTCAGCATATGACACACGGCTAACATATTTACCAAAGAAGGACATTTGAGGCAAAGCATGTCTAAGAAACAGTGGAGATGCCGTCTACGTGTCAAACCATCTTTTGGCAGGACACTGAAGCCCAAACTGCTCCCTTGGGAGTGTGCATGTTTATTGCTCCTGATGAGCAGGTGGCAGCTTGTATGGTACCGTCTGCCAGTGTGTGAATGGGCGAGTAAGTGTTGTAAAGCGCTTCGAGTGGACACTAGGATTAGACAAGCGTTACTAGGTGGACACTTGTTTTCAATAACACTTTTCACGCACCCTCCAGTTCAATGACCTCCATTCTCTCTCCTTCCACATCCTGGCCGACAAACTGAAGACCCCTTTTCTCAAAGTGGTGCTTCAGCTCCGGGTTCACCTAGAATGCGCAATGGTTCAAGGATTGAGGAAAGGTTTCTGAGAAAGAAGGTTCACGAGGTAATGCATTTGTTTTGTACTCTCATACAAAAAAGGCTTTAGAAGCTTGTTTTACCTCAAATCGGTGCCTGTGCCTCTCGTCAACATATTCCATGCCTCCGTACAGTTTTCCTACAACAATGAGATATCAAGTCAGCAAAAAATACTAGCTGGAGCAATCAAACAGTCCACCATTAACTCTACGGGGATACATACTCAGTACACTCGTGCTGGATTTGAAAATAGTCCGCCTCTTCCCCAACCTCATAGTCCCGCCCATCTCCCCTGGGTTGTGCTCCGGCATGTCAATCACCTGTCAAGATCAAATAGCGTTTCAAAACCATTCTGGTAAAGACTCGGCTGGTATGATGGGCTATGAGCTCTGAAGAGACGATAACCTACCACAGGGTGAGTGGATTCTGGATTGAATTCTGTGGAGTTGGCATCTGAAAAAGATGAGATAAGAGAAACTGATCTAAGGTCAACGTCCCACCAGGTCTACGGTTCTTTCATCATTCAATTAGAAACCATTAGAACACATTTTAACAGTGTCACCAGCTGATCTGTGAAATTACTCACCTTCCCATCCGAGAACGTTGCGGGCGAACTCGCACACTGCCAGCTGCATGCCCAAACATACTCCTGCACAAACAAGAGCAGCAGGACGAGTGCACAACGAGGGCTATTGTAAGGAGTCTTACATTACGACATGCAAGAGGTTTGCACAGTGGGGGGGTCTTCAGTCAACACGGCAGCATTTGAAAGTGATTATTTTAAAGTGTCTATGAATCTAATCCGTTCACACTCGAGTCCAAGTGGACGTTTGTCCAAGTGGAAGTCCCTCAAGGCGTTCCTGAAGTATTCATTCACGAGACGGAACGTACGGACAGATGGACAACCCAAACACATAATGCTTCATAATCATAATAAGAACAAACAGGTAGAGGGTCTCTACAGATACAGAGACGCCAAACACTTGAAGTGGGTTTAAGTGATGATTGCGAGAGATTCTTTTTTTAAGTCTTGCATTTTAGTTATTTAAGCAAAATCACAACAATAAAACATGACAAATAAGATACAAATACTTTTTTAGAGAAACAGTAGCTATTCGTTTCGTTGTCTAATCCAGTGATGCAAATATGAACTTGTTGAGCAACAGTCGACACATTTGAGGGTCTAGTTCTCATCAGGTTTGCTAATTGCATGTCATTTACAATACGACATCACTTACCCAGGAAAGGCTTATTCTGTTTCCTCGCCCAGTTAATAGCGTGCATCTTGCCTTCTGTCCCTCTCACACCAAAACCTCCGGGTACCAGCACACCACTGTGGGGTGGAAATTTTAGAAACAAGTCCAGATTATCTTTGAGGCAAACCTACACAATATAAAAACATCTGCACACCTTTAGACACATTATTGATAAAAAGTGTTATGACTGAAAAACTAAAAGAATGAATGTGAATTCATATGGAGGCTATTCTTTATTCTTCACAGTGGGAGAAACTCCCCCATGGCACTAACTACTTCCTGCTGATCTATGTATAGAAATCCTTCGTCACTACATGTTTGGAGGGGCAAAACGCTGGACAGCTATTGTAACAGCCATCGGGTAACCTAGTTCAATAACATACTAATGGCGCCTGGTCTTAGGTTGGGATCTAGCAGACATCCCTTTGGATTGGCAAAATTTTGTGGTTAGAAATAATTGCTCATAATCTGATTAAGCGACACCGGCTTTCTTCTTACTCTGGCCCCATGAGAACGGCTACAGGACTCAAACATACTACTCCCGCCCCCCACCCAGTACATTGCAGGTGTAATCTATACATGAACACGTAATAAAACACTGTGAATTCCTACAAAACAAAGAAGTCATTGAGCATTTTATAAAGCTGCTTAAACCACTGGGCCTTACAGCGCTCTGCTGCCATCATGTGGCGTACTCCATAAGAAGCTGTATAACTATAGTTTGTCTACTCACTGAGCACTGCAGAGTCTCTGCCAGGCCTCGTGGTATTTCACGGGCTCATCTTGCAGAGTGGCAGCCTCTAGGTCTGCAGAGTCTATGTACTGCAATGAAGACACACAGCGTGTTAGCCAAGACGTTGCACTCTGTCAAAATGCTGCTACTCTTTAAATATTAGGTATTATGCCAGTTTTATAAGCGTTCTGTGACAACTGTTAATACAATCTGCAAAGCAGTGTTGCAAAATCCACAAATAAATTTACAAAACATAAAGAACTGGAACTGATTCCATACCTTGACCTCTAGTTTGTGATTAACTGCGAGGGCCGAGTGCTCCAGGGCCTTGATGACTGAGGTGTAGGAGTCTGATAACTTTGTGTATTTCCCCACCAGGGCTATAGAGACATGCTCCAAGAGACGGGCAGATCTGAGGAGAGAGCAGGATGATTTACAAACTGTTCCATAACTGTAAAGGTAAATTATTTGTTCCTTAAAACCCTTGAGCAAGACACAACGTAGGAAAAGGTTAACATCCTCACCTCCCAGCCATCTCCTTCCACTTTGCGAGCATCTTTCTGGGCCTCACCTCGATGGGCAGGCTCAGCCGCTGGCAGAGGTAGCTCACAACCCCCTGGTCCTCCAGCAGCAGCGGCACTCTGTAGACCGAGGAGACGTCACGGACACAGATCACCTGGAAAGAATGACGAAACACGTTATACGTCTTTATGTTTTAAATTGATAAAAAAGGACGAGCAATGTCAACATTGACTTAAGAAAATCAAATAGAATCTGATACTCAACATTACAATTACATGAATCATGTGTATACTACTGTTGAGTTGTGATGGCATTTGTGATACTTTTTTACTGAATTTCTTAAGATATTCAACATGTGACTGCAAATTCTCAAAATACATGCTGGAGCTTTGTGTGCAGCTTATCCATGCCATACTCCTAGAAAGACTAAAAATCTGGGTGGGACTCTCTGGCACAGCACTTAACTGGTTTGAATCCTACTTGAAGGACCGAGAATACTTTGTGTCTGTAGCTGATTACACATCAGAGCTGACTAAAATGACATGTGGTGTTCCCCAAGGTTCAACACTGGGGCCTCTTCTGTTCAACATCTACATGCTTCCACTAGCTCAGATTATGGAAAACAACAAAGTGTGTTATAATTATGCAGACGACACACAAATCTACATAACTATGTCACCAGGGGACTATAATCCCATACACGGGCTGGGTAACTGCATTGAACAAATCAACAACTGGATGTGCCAGAATTTTCTTCAATTAAACAAAGATAAAACAGAAGTAATTGTTTTTGGTACCAAGGACGAACAATTGAAAATCACCGCTCAGCTTCAGTCACTGATGTTAAAACCCACAAACCAAGCCAGAAATCTAGGTGTAGTTATGGATTCAGACCTCAACCTGAACAGCCATATCAAGACAATTACAAAATCAGCCTACTATCACCTGAAGAATATATCAAGGATTAGAGGACTTATGTCTCAACAGGATTTGGAAAAACTTGTCCACGCATTTATCTTCAGCAGACTGGACTACTGTAATGGTGTGTTTACAGGTCTCTGTAAAAAATGCGTCAGAAAGCTGCAGCTGATTCAGAACGCTGCAGCTCAAGTCCTCACTAAGACCAGGAGGGTGGATCACATCACTCCAGTTCTGAGGTCTTTGCACTGGCTTCCTGTCCAACAAAGAATTGACTTTAAAATCCTGCTGTTGGTTTACAAAGCACTGAATGGTTTGGGACCAAAATACATCTCCGATCTGCTGCTACCTTATGAACCATCCCGACCCCTCAGGTCGTCTGGGACCGGTCTACTTTCTGTTCCCAGAGTCAGAACTAAACATGGAGAAGCAGCGTTCAGTTTTTCTGCTCCACATATCTGGAACAAAGTCCCAGAAAGCTGCAGGTCTGCTGAGACCCTCAGCTCATTTAAATCAAGATTGAAGACTTTTCTGTTTGCTGCTGCCTTTAATTGAACCACATTCAATTAATATATTAATCAATTTCCTGCATTTCACGACTGCATTTTATTTCTTACACTGTTTTTTAAATTGTTTTTGAAATCTCCTTTTCTTTTGCCTTGTGTTTTGATGCTTTTAATGGTTTTATGTGAAGCACTTTGAATTACCTTGTTGAAATGTGCTATACAAATAAACTTGCCTTGCCTTGCCTTATGCCACATTCACCCATCAGACAATAATTGAATCAATATCACCCTAATTGATACCAGGTCAGGCTGTTTGTTGTCACTCTACTTTACCTGTGTGGGCTCTACGTGACAAAACATGGAGATCTTCTCCTTGACGGACGTTTCTAGAGGCGATGAACAGCGGCACATGATCTGCAAAGGACCCATATGTTTGTTTTTAAAACTGGACGAACTTATAACAGGCATGCAAACTAATCAGGGATGACCATCGGGATTCAAAACAGCTGAACGGTGTCACGTTTGCATGACTGGTATAGTCTCAAAGGTTACCATATAAATACTGTTGGAACCATGATGCAGTTTGTTTGTTTTATTGTATGTTTGAAGGAAACACAAGGTGAATGTATACATGCAGTTCTGACATTGAACACAGTGTTGAGCATTAATGTAGAAGTGAATATAAGCGCCTAGTGATGAGAATCAGGTGTGTGGGACGGGACGCCAACAGCTTCTGACCGTGACATATCCTGTCATGTCGTGTTGGTGTCAGAGCGTGACTGGCATGCTCAGATTCATTGGTAGGAATAACATTAAACAATGCTGATTTAATGCTGTGGTGACAATGTGAAATGGATCCAAAGAGATACAGCGCACTGGACAGTGATTTGTTTGTAGCCAAGAACACGTGTCCGAACAAGTTTTCCCCTCAGTGCCGTACATTTGATTTGATTGTGTACAACACAAGATGAATACATGACCAAGAATTATTGGATATAGACTTTCTACACATACAGGGACAGGAGAGGCCTCGCCTGTTTACATCTGTGGTGCAGAAGGGAATGCCAAGTTTTAATCAAACTCACCAAATCTGGAGACAAGCCCAGCCCTCTGAGTTCTCGAACACTGTTCTGTGTTGGTTTGGTTTTCTGCTCTCCTGTGGTATTGGGCTGAGGGCACAAAAGTCAAATTGTAGCTTAAATGTGTGCGACAGATAAACCAGTGGGTATTCTCTAACTCCTTCAATTAAAACAAAACTAAATAAAGCAGACTTGGACCTACTTCACTTGTAAGAAAATTCAACATGACATGTGTCTGTTCACCGCTGTGCCATACCTGTGGAACCAGGCTGACATGGATGTTGCAGAAGTTGTCCCTCTTCACCTTGAACTGGAACTGCCTGAAGGCCTCGATGAACGGCATGCTCTCAATGTCCCCCACTGTGCCTCCCAGCTGTTGACACACAACACCAGCTCAGACCACAGAACTGAATGCACAACGCAAACCGGTTGGTTCTCTTCAACTGATATAACCGCCATGCCCGTAGAAAGTAAAAATGTAATTTGCTGTACTGAGCCAATAAAACTGTCAGCGCTGGTTAAGATTCATGTCATGGGAAAATAAAAAGGTGGAGGCCGGGTAATAATTCAACTGTATTCATGAAGATTTGGTTCGTTTCAACTGCAAATATACTAAGGATGATCTACTTCTACCGTGTATGCTGTCAAAGAAATAAAATACTTTGTTTTACTATCGGGCTAGCAGAGGAGTAAGGATTTACAGACGCTACAGCAAATCAATTTTTTAATCCACAAATTTTTTAGTGTTTTTCAAAATATTTTTTCTGCTTTGCTGACGGGCCTATTTGTGAAAGTTCAGCAATTTCTCTGCTTGCTGAATGGCGCTATTATTTTCTATTGCTTCAGGCAACACATCTAATTTCAACAAATTATTTTTGTTATTTCTCTTAAAACGCACTAATAATTGGTCACAAATCGCTTTAGAGTTGCCGAAATATATGACAGTTGACGAAGAATCTTGTTTCACCATTTACATAAAATCCCTGCTTGATGAGAACAGATATAAGTACCTACAAGACCGACTTACCTCAATGACACAAACTTGAGGCTCCACGCCATCATCATCTACTGAGATCCTGGCCTGCTTCATCACCCACTCCTGGATGGCATCTGTGATGTGGGGTACCACTGGAAACAGATTTACAGAATAAAAGAAGTATAAAACTGATCACTGCTTATTGAACATACTTGTGTAGAAGAATACAGCAAGTGTGCTTCTCTGCGGCCAAAAGTGGGGTTGCAGAATTTAGGGTCATGGGAGGGGCTTCCATGTTCTGTAGCAGGTCACTCACCTTGTACAGTCTTGCCCAGGTAGTCTCCCCTCCTCTCCTTGTTGATGACCGACTGGTAGATCTTTCCAGTGGTGAGGTTGTTGTCTTTGGTAAGACGGATGTCTAGGAAACGCTCATAGTTCCCCAAGTCCAGATCCACCTCACCGCCATCATCGAGAACAAAAACTTCACCTGCACCACACAGACACAACATCCATTTACCTTAGGGTTAGTATACGAGTGAAAACTGACAACAACAACCATCTATTGTATGGAAACAGCTTGACCCACTCAACGACATGGTCCGTCTAACCAAAAGGACACATTAAACACAGGTGATACCTCAAACAAGTATAAAAGCTTGTCGGAAGCACTCGATCGCTCACCGTGTTCATATGGCGAAAAGGTGCCGGCATCAATATTGATATATGGATCGATTTTGATGGCTGTGACATGAAGGCCGCAGGACTTGAGGATTGTCCCCACGCTGCTGGCAATGATGCCCTTTCCAATACCAGATATAACACCACCGGTAACCAGGATGTACTTCATAGTGGCATGTGAAGACTGCAAACAAGACCAAAAAAAAACCTCATGTGGAATGAATGATGCAACACAGACTATGTGAGTGCTCTATTGCCAATGTAAAACTCTGTTTTACAACTTGTATTCCTCTGTTGTAACATTGCAATCCCATGCATCAGCAATAGAAAATATTAAAATCAGTCAATATTAATGCGTTTTGAAACTTGGGAGAGGTGCGAATACCGCTTTGTTTACATCCGGATCGCGCCCTCACGTTATCCAGATATATAACGCATGGTGACATTGAACGGGTAGATCCGACAAAATCCATAAGGAGGTACGTTTTAAAGCAGATCTTACAACTACTGCACGTTTAACATTGAGGTTAACCACATGATCTGAAATGAAATGGCGGGAAATACCAACAACCCAATAAGCACGCTCATATGAAGGAGGAGGCTCCCGCGAGACCAACCATCTTGTCATTATGCCAAAACATATTTGTAATAAAGTACATAAGCTCATACGAAGCTGTTGATGTGGTGTGGACGGGGAAGTTAAGTTAATATGAACCGCCTGCGTGGCTTACACAGCTAACACGCTGCAGTTAAACTAGCTAACGTTCGATAATTGTGACAATTTATCAACGACACACTTCGCAGCATTATAAACGGACTCTCGGGCACACCACGTAAGCCCACACAAAACTTACCTTACGGGAAAAAGAGAAAGACGTTACTATTGTTTCGTATCAGTAACTGTTGTGAATGCAACCGCCTCCACGTTCCCCCTGCAGTAGAAACACGTGTGACAGACTGATCCGCTTGCTCTGGAACAGTTTGTGCTTCCGTTTCAGTTGACCATAGGGTATTTTATGCCCTACGCTTAGCCTCTCAGGCAGATCACAGTCCGCCGCAGCCACAGGATCCACCAATCAGGTGGACGAATGTCAGGGTTAGGTTACCGAGGAAGGCATCCCAGTGAGCGGGAATAACCCACGGCACTCGTGTCACAGAGGAGTTTTCACCGTATGATGTCACACGTTTTGAAGTGAACCTAATTCAAGGTCAATGTAAGCGAAATTTATTGTAATATGATGGATATGGAGAATTAATAATACTTTCTGTATTATCCATGTACTCTTACACTACCTTGACTTCAGATATGATACTGTACACACATGCAATGCACCCTATACTGATCCTGACTACATATCTAGTCTATAATATATAGTTTATACATATATATATATATATATATATATATATATATATATATATATATATATATATATATATATATAGTTTATATATATATATATATATATATATATATTTGTGGTTTACTGTTTGCCTTGCATGTATTGTTTACATTTTGGATTTGTACCATTTGTTTTAACCTTATTGCTAAAGTATATATTTTATGATATTGCCACTCCCACTTTGCATTGTAACTGCTGGAAAGCAATTTCGCTTGGGATTAATAACGTTTTATCTGCCTGATTGAAACATTATGAATAATTAAGTTGTCATTTTTTTGGACAGTTAGCTGACATCTTTGACATCTTTGTCCATGACTGTTCATGGACATATTTTACAATATCATCATACATCATTATTCTAATTTAATTGTTTAACTTTTTTTTACCGATACATAAATATCTCAATTCTTTTTTTTATCATCATTCTTATCATAATTCTGTCACCTCCTATTCTTTTATTTGTTCATCAGTTAATTTGTTAACAGCTTCACCACTAGATGGCATGTAAGTTCTATGTTGCATTTTCAGCATATTTCTATGCCAAATTGAGTTTTTAACATAGTTATTCACACCTTGTGACTTTGAAGGGGTAAATAAGGCATCAGATATAGCGACACAGAAATTGATACTGTTGTAAGCACTGATACCCTTAAAGTTTCCGGTTTGGCCAAGTAAGGCAGTATACGAAATAGAGCAATGGTCCCTCGTAACCGCATTGATACAGTAATGCTGTCTGTGAGATATTAAAGTTGTTCTTCATGTAGTCACTGTCGCGCTGCCCCAGTTTTGTTGTAGGTAATGAGAGTGGTGATTCTAATTCCTTTCTGTCCATGATCTTGATCTAATTAAAGACCTCATCCCTGCCACCTCATTTTCATAAGCTGTTCCCTTCAATTACATCTGACAAGTGAGCACAGACACACATTAACCTCCTGCATGAAGAGGTACTGTGCTTCCCTCATCTCCTCTGCCATATTTAAATCACAGAGAGGGCAATTCTAAGGTACTTCCACCTCCTTGAATACACATTTTTGTAAAACACGTGAGTGGATGGTAGTGCACGGTATTAACCTTCAATATGTTCTAGTTTTCTGATAGTGACAATATAGTGCCATGTTCTGCAGTGTTTCTTGGCAGTTAATGATTGTCTATATAATGCTTTTTCTTTGTCTTCCACAAAGTGCAAGATAAGCCAATGAGTCCGGAGAGATATGGATACTGAAATAAATGTGGAGCTCATACAAGATTGATTTACTTTGCTACTATCAAAATGGACATAACATCTTGCACAGATGTGTCAGTGACTGCAAAGTGTAAATACAACGTGACGTGTTCATGGGCTCTTAAAAAATGTTTTTGACGTAATCGTTTGTCATTTTGCGAAATATGCTTCTTTGCTTTTCTTTATGAGGGTTGCCATCTATAAGACCATCTATTGCATGTAATGTAATGGTATAAGAATAAATGAAACTGGTTCATAACAAACATTTTAATGCAAAATAAAATTTCCACAAGGAAGGAGGATAGAAACACAGTTTGTGTTGGCAGATTCATTTTTTCTTCACCTCCCCCCTATGAAGTTTGATAGCACTGGGGTCAGCTGTCATGAGCCGCTTCACTCTCCGAGACCTCCAGTAGGCTGGAGAGGTCCAAATCCCGGCTCACATAGACACAAAGAAACAGTAGCCCACATCCCCCGCACCCCACACACATTATTTATGAATGGGAGTGGTGCCTTTCCCTGTCCTTTTGTAGTTTTGGAATGTGCAAGATGGATCGATTTAAGATGGGAACACAGATGGCTCTAAAGGCACAATGCAGTACAAAACCACTCAGAGGAAAAGTGAGCTCTTGGGCAATTAGTGTCATTATGGCTGCTCATGTGCTTGGTGGGCTGGATAAACAGTGGCTGTGGCGGCAAATGGTTGGGCATGTGGGTAGCATGGATAATGATGATCAGTGTTGCAGCAGAGCAAAAGCACACTTAAGGTGATACAACGGGTTTGTCTTGATCAGACATAAGAGGCAGGCAGTACATCAGGTGCTATAGGGCTACACATATGTCAATATTTTCAATTACTCCGTTTTCTTTTGTCGTTGATGAAATAATTGTTTAGTCTATAATATGTCAGAAAATAATACGAAATGTCCAAAGTGCTTGTTAATGAACAGCAGTCCAAACCCCAAAAATATCCAATAACAAATCATATACAAGAGAGAAAAGCAGCAAATCCTCTATTTGATTGATTTGCTTTTAATAACTTTGACCAGTGATCGCTTATCAAAATAACTGCCTGTTCATTTTCTGTTGATCAACTATGCAATAACTAATGCTGAAATTATAAGCATTGTATAATAACAATACTTGTATAATAAGAAACAACACTTCTACAAATGTGAGATTAGAGATAATACTGAAAACTTAAGCTCTTAAGTGACACACATACACACACACACACACACACACACATTTTAATTCCCTGCAGCTACAGTGACACACATGACAACAAGGGCAGGTGCGGTTGTAAACAGGAGTGAGACAATAGTCTCACAGAGAAACCCAGCTCATAAAGACCTCTGGGGAAACCCACACTCTAAGTTTGTTGTCATTGCCTTAAACCCAGTTGATACTCTGTTTACTCTACACACGTAAATGAGTGTGTGTGTGCGTGTGTGTGTGTGTGTGTGCACGCGCCTGTGTGGGAGTGTGACATCTACCATTCTCTTCTCATTGCCTCAGACACAAGTTATTGAGAAAACAAATGTCAGTTGACGGGCGTTGTCTGTTTGGTGTCTGCACTGAGGGTTAGTCTTTCCTCCCACTACTTGGAGCAAATCTAATTTGATTATGAGCACGAGTGAAGAAAGGCATTGACGGGAGTGGTTTATTTGATAACATGGGACTAATGACAACAGAAAGATGAGAGGGAGTGAAATGGAGAGAAATAGAAATTGAGTGATATTGCGAGAGAGGGAGGGAGACACTTTGATAGAGGGAAAGAGAAACTCTTCCCGTCGGGGATGAGGCTCTGGATCGGTGCCTGGTATGCCACTGCACTGTCATCTGTGAGATGCCTTTGTACAAGTGTGGAGGCCAGCATTTCCCAGGATCCCTGGCTGTTATCCCGACCCAACTCCTAGCATGTGGCCTCCTGCTCTCTCCCGTCTGGTCCTTTCGTTCCTGCTTCCCTCGACCTCCCTCCTCCTGCACCTCGAGGGTCTCTGTTCTATCCTTCCTCTCTCCTCTAATCCATACTCCTCCTTACCCTCATTTCACTCTTTCTCTCCTTATCTCGCTCTTCTTTCTTCTAGCCAAAGCGCAGCTAGAGGCTGGGCCTCAGCCACCTCCATGAAAACAGATGACAGTGTTTTTTTTTCCCTCCCCACTGCCGCAGACCCCCCTCCAGGAGAGGTCTGTCTGCCTGGGAGGAGAGGGGGAAATGAGAAGGATTGATTCATTTAAAATGCATGCTCTCCTCTTTTTTCTCCAACGAGCCCCCCCTTCAGGAGGACATGCCTGCTCAATGAGAGATTGAGAGGAAGATCATGGGAGCCCATTCATCAAGCCCCGTATTCCATTATAAGTAATGTATGTAATGTGCAAACAAGCCCCCAGTATTAGGGTTGTAGCCTTTAAACCAGGACTGCTATCATGTGTTCTGTGAAGAGTTTTTTCATGCTGGAATGGGGACAAGATCGATGAGCCAAAGCCAGGACAAACAGAGAGGGATTATTTTGTTGTTCTTAGAATCAAAACAGCTCCATTTTCTTTCATAATTAAAAAGTACATTTGTTTTTTAAAAAGCAGCCATGAATGAAAGGCCGATGATCGTCACAAAGCCACACAAATGTCCCTTATTTCCTGTAAGAGATGATGATTCCGTAGTGTAACTGTTTTGTTTGTGTAAACTCTAAATAAACTGAGAATATTTTTCCCTTTTCTCTTAAGTTAGTATCATATTCAGTGTTGCTCCCCAAAATAACGGTAGCAACTGAAGTGGCATTCATAACACCCTGGAGTCTGATAACAGATCATACCAGAGATAGGGAAGAGATGCACCCTGATGCCTTGTGACCACGTGCATTAGCACTTCTAGACCACATGTCATTCTCAAGTCAGATGCTAGGCCAGGGTGAACAAGCAGTCCCTTTATCACTAACTCAGTTATTCAATCATTTCAACCTCTTCATGCACCGAAGACTGTTCAGCTTGCTGACACCACTTAGCTGTCTGTGGCAGCATCCTTTACAGGCTTTACAAGAGAGGTGTGACTGGCTGCTGATACTTCCGTTGCCATCAAGTTCAATATCGTTCATGGACATAAAGTTTGGTGTCGTTTAAGGTTATTTCCTTCCTCCTGTTGCCAAATAAGACAGGTAAATGTCTCAAAATCTTTTTTAAGATGCTCTAACTCAGTGAATAAAAGGTTTAATTTGGACCAAACCACAGTTGGTGATTGTTGGAACAGTGCGAAGACTAACCAAAGTGTTGATGAGTTCAATTTGGTTTATTCGGTCGAATCAAGTGTGTTTTGATGATCAGCAACGTAAAATGACTGTTGTCTGACTGGAATCTGGTGGCGTTGAGGTGAGCATCTTAATTGTATGTTTTGTACGTTAATACATTATAATGTTGTCCAAATCCCTGTTGATTGTCTTTATTATGGATTCACTTTTCACGCTTTTTTGTCTTCACCAACTTTAGCTGCTAAACACTCCACCATATTCATTTGCTACCTTTGTCTGAAAAGATGCTGACAGCAACAAAAGTCACATTGATATTGATTGCTGATACTCAATTTCCAAATTCCAAAATTGGTGGTAAACATATCAGTAAAGTTCTACATGTGCCCCCAGCACTCTTCCATTGCTCTCATCTTTACCCTGCGTGATAGTATTCCATAATCATGAAACGTCCACAATGCCAAGGCTGTCTCTATTTCAGTCCCATACCTCATGTGCACTTGCCAGTGTATTATGCCCACAAACGAGCTACAGTATCATACAATGAACTGTTCAATTGTGTTCAACAGAGGAGCTTTCTCCCTCAGTATCACGGCCACTTGCTTCGCCTGTGAGAAGTCTTCATGAAGGATTGCAAGGACAATGAATAACTTGATTAGAGGACACACCACTTTGGATCACGCGTATGGAAGAAAGCAGGAACATGACCCAGCCAAAACCAATGTGGTTGGGCCCTTGTGGATTGTGTACTGTTTAGTAACAAGCCTGGCTGTAACGCTGACTCTCTACAGAGACCAAAGGTTTGTCAAAGTCCACCATGAGACTGCGCTTCAAAGATTTCTATGGGTCATTCCAGGCGAAAAAGACTGAATGCGTTAGTTGTTGTCAGAGTGCATGAAGCATCTGAAACATCAAAGCTACTGACAGACATTTCCTGTCCCTCTGTTGTCTCTCTGTGGCAGATCTCCTCCCATGCAGTAGCACTTCATATATGGTGCGTGCATGCTCTCCTCCCATACAGTGTGCACTGTATACGGTGCCAGTTGTGGTTATTTTAATCTCTTCCTTTCCAACGTATGCTGGAATAGATTCCAGCCCCCTGTGACTCTGTACGGGGTAAACGGGATCTTAACTGCACACACTACCTTCTTATCTCTTGGTCAATGTTTGTCAAGGAATCCTCAGTGCTTATACTGAGGCGCTGAGGTTAAATCTGCACAGAAATAATCCACTTAAGATGGTGGACTCTAATGCATCGTGGCAGCTCAGCAGGTGCACTTGAGTTTGAATCTGACTCATGACTTCCGCAGCATACTTACCTCTCCTCTGTTTTACCTCTATCTTCATTGTAGACCCTCTAGTGAAGCATGGCTGCCATAAAAATAATCATTAAGGAAAGATCATCTCCCTCTCACCTCTCTCACAATTTCTCTCCATCTTTCATTGAGTTTGGAATGCACCAGTGCAATCTCCCCCACTGAGAATAGCACTTGTGTTGGGTAATTTTGTCTTACATAAGGGAGACTATTGCACACAACAAGACATGTAAAAACAACATCAGGCAAGGCCAGAGGGAGATATTTGCAATCCTCAGCTATTTGTAACGGAGAACAGGGGAGGGGCAGAGGGGTGGAAGATGGATGTGATTTCACATTAATTGTGTGGGTTCACAGGAGTGTGCGTGTGTGTCCACATGGGGTGGGAGGTGTTAGTGGAATTTCCGAGAGCTATGCTGATTTTACAGGCACAGCAGGGATTGTGTGAGTGTTTTTGTGTGTGCACATGTAAGTCAACATGAATGCATGTGTGGGTATGTGCCCACATGTGTATTGAGAAACATGTGATTTTGTAGCTACATGTGTGTATGTGTGTGTTTAAATGAGTTGTCATTTGTGTGTGTGTGTGTGTGTGTGTGTGTGTGTGCGTTGTGGGCCTCCACACTTGGCTGGGGGTAGCAAGTGGAATCTTCTGAGTGTGATGTTACATTTGCAGAGTCTAGAGCCAGAAACAGGCTGGTGAATCTTCCACAAGTCAGTTGCTGCACAGCAATGTTTTTGCTGCAACGCGCAAAAACAAGCCACGCGGGGAGGTAAATTAGCTTCATTAGCTCATAGACTGGCTGGTGAAGAAAAGTCAAACATCTACACCCGGACATTTTGAAAAACCGAGAGTAAATACTGGACTTTATTTACATTAGTTAGGAAGCAAGAACCACTTCAAATCCATGCTCTTTTTCTGATGAACATGTCAGAGATGCAAGGCCTCTATTTACCTCTGTTTAAGGCGGCCTGCTTTTTCAGATAGGTTGAATCGGCTGCCTACAGCCAAACCTAGGCTCATGTTTTTCGAGTACCCTTCTAAGATTTGTGGCACAGAAAATGTGTGCAATGGCACACGCAACAGATGAGCAGTGTTAAACGTATGGGCTACTTTATTAATGCACAAAAACTCAACAATGGCCAATAGAATAGCAAAGTTTGAAGAGCAATTTTTAGGTGCACCTGGTTCCGGAAGTTAAAGTCTCTTAAAAGTAGGATACCATTTGGAACGAAGGGAATATTTTGAGTTTCCCAGTGTCACATGGATATTAGAGAGAGAGTATGACCTGTTTTAAGTTGCTCGAAGCAGCTTATAATATATATTTAAATCTATTAATGGCAAAAAAAAGTATTTAAATTGAATTCCAAATCATTTGAATTGTGTGTTTTTATACAAATAATATCATAGATGACAATAACAAAATAAAACGATAACAATTTGAATTTTTGACTGTTTACACCACAACTTTGGGATGGTTGACATTTCTTTCATGGAGCAATGCTGAAAAAAGTCTGGCTTGCTGTCAATTATAGTTTTAAAATCTTTTTATAATTATAATTTTGCAGGATGCAAGCAAGAATGCTTTTCTGACCAATCCTCTCTGTGGGGCGGACATATGAGCAAGGAGGTCAAGTTTCATTGTTCAACGTTGTCATGAAGTAGGTTGTCCCAATTGGATGGATACTGCGAGCAACAATACAGACTGTGTAAGGGCAGCTACAGTGTGGAATAAAAGTTTAAAAAAAAAGTGATTTGGAATGCAGGGATTATTTTGATATTCCCAAAACACAGAGCTGCCAGCTTAGTATCATGCTGGTCATCAGCTGGTTCAAAGATAAACAGAAGGAAACAATCATTGCAACTAAGAAAAACACTTCTGAGCAAGACCTTCCAACTGTATATCCATGACAGGTTATGTAACAAGGTTGTTTGACATGGTATGTGGTTGATATACTTGGCGAGATAGAGGATCTTCGTTTTGCCTGACCTTGTTGTTATCATTTAATTACACATTTTCCCATATCCACCCACATTAGAAAGAAAGGATGACATGGCCGTTTTAATGCCATGTGGGTGGGATTTGTCATATGTGGGTTGTAACTCAATTAAGTATAGTTTTATATAATATGTTACCATATAGCTTAACTCTTGCTGACACTACAAGCTGGATCAGCCACAACACAAACATCTATTTACCCAGGTGGACTCAAATTGTTTTTGAGCCATTAAACACTGACACATTTTTGGACTTTGAGGCCTCTGACGCTGGCCTGGGAGATATTTTGTTCCTCTAACACCCATAAAATGGCTATTCTGGACTCTAAACATTGCTGCTTAACCGAACTACAGGAAACATGGAGTCAATCCTGGAGTTACAATTTGTAAACTAAGCTTAAGGGAACAATTAGCGTTCTTCTACATATATACGATAGCTCTTGATTTCAAAAAGCTATGTTGTTGCTTTGGATCAAACTCATCCAACTGTGCATGGTGTAATATTTCAGGGCTGGCATAATCTCTCAGCATTCCCTTTAGATTTAACCTGCTGCCTCATGAGATGATTGCAACAAAGTTTTCGACCCTGCTCCCTGAGAAATTATGAAAGCCAATTATAATTGATCATGTTTTTACTTTGTTGTTCCCCTCTCATACCCTCCGTCTCTCTGTTTATCCTCCTATCACACAATTGCCTTTTCTCACCCAGCGTTTACTTCACTCTCCAAGCCAGAGGTGGATCAAAATGCCCAGCCCTACATGCATAATCACACAATACTGACCTGAATTCCCCTCTTTTTCCTTTGCTTCCTCTGCTTCACTGTTCCTCTGTCACTGCCGTCCCACCCCTTAATTTCCCCTCTCTCTCTCTCTCTCTCTCTCTCTCTCTCTCTCCTCCCTCCAGCTGCCCTTCTCTTCAAAATGAACCCAACACATAAGGTGGTTCTGTGACTTTTTTCGTGTTACTTTGTGTGTAATCACCACATTCCGAGGACTTCACCTATTTCTCAGGATCTCAATTTTGCGAAAACACTTGTATGCAGGGTGGGTGTTTCCAAGGTTACCGCAGAGGCACTAAATAACTGTGACAGCTGTGGCTGGGGACTCTAGTCAAGCAAAACGATACCGCCATCGATACAGAGTACTAGTAAACAACATTTATTCCCCCGCTCTAAAAACAAACTAATTAGTGTTATGAACTCAAACAGACATAAATGTAAGCCCGATTCCTCTGACAGGTCAAAGCTTGTGTCATGTGTGCGTGCAGTGTAACAGGAGGGTATTAAATAAACTGCACTATGTCAAGATTTGTGGAATGCCAGCCACTGGCCGCAAACGGCAGCTCTTCAGGAAGAGACCCAAAACATAGTCACAGCTAACGCCACTACAAATCTCTCATTACATTACATCCACTTTACTGAGAGGTTAGTGGCAGAGGAGAATGCCTGGATTGTAATCTCCACAGTCGTGCATCTCTGGCCATCTGTGCCGCAGTGTTACTGTGTGTGTCTAGCGGTCTGCGTGATGTCTGTTCTGTGACCGTGCGGCTGGTGCCGCATTCATCTTTCAGTCACCCAAAAGCAGATGTCACCAGGAGGATGGGGAGCGGCAGATTGCCGTGGCGACCGACCGGTGGCAGGTTGAAGGTGTCTCCGCCCTGCGGTGCCCAGCAGATGGAAGCTGAGGTCATTATCTGCTGCTCTGTTCATCTCCTTACCCCCACACCCCCGTGCCCTCTCTCTCACTCTCTCGCTCTCTCTCTCACTCTCTCTCATACTGCGTCACCATACTGCAAAGACATATCAGACCCATTACTGTGTCATTGGCATTAAATGCAAACACATTATTAAGTGCTTGACATCGTACAAACACATCATGCTGTTTGTCCTGCTGTCAAATAAATCTCATTATCACGGTCTTCTCCGTGGGTGTGATGAATGTTTCCTGGTGTACAGAGGCCGAGCATCTCAAGCCTGATACCAGTGATGGAAAATGGAGGCACAGCAGTAGCCCTAAGTGTTCTCTGCCCCCGACCAATTGTAGAGCCACTCCATTTCCTCGTAAACAGCAAAAGCAGAGAAAAGAACAGCGATTAGTGGCCGTTCAGAACAAATAAACCAAGTCAACAACTACAGGCGGAAAGTAGGGCAGCCTGGAAGGAAGCACTCTGCCACAGCAGGCAGACATTCCTGGTTTATGTTGCCAGAATCCTTCTATAATAAGTTGCGCGGGCAGTATGGAGGACATGAGTAAATCCATGTTTACATACTCCATGTCATGTCCTTTCTGTGTGCCGCGCTTCATGACAGCGGTCTATAACATGGGGTTTCCCTGACCACTGCAGCATGGAATGGCTATCTACAAAGCTAGGAGTGTCAGCAATTATCCCTCAAACTGCCGCAGGCTACAGTATATTGAGCAAATTTCACTTCCTGTGTGCCTCGTGCTCCTGGCTGCTGCTCAGCCAGCTCTCTGCTGTTGGTTTTCTTCTCTCTTACAAACATGAGACGCACGTTCCAGATGTGTGATGTGGTGCATTATTGAGGCCATGGAGTATTTTGTTTGTGCAAGCGCAATGATGTTTTCAGCTCTGGCACCTGTTCAAATGAGCCGCGTTATTCCAGTTTGTTTGCTCTCTTGGTTAAAGCAGCATTGTAACCATTCGCCAACATATGGCCAGCTTCTCTCCTGTGAGTGAGTGAGATAGAAGTGTTGGCTGTTTTACTGCCGTGCGCACATGTGGCACACAGACGTGCTGAACACCAGCTCACTGGGGCGTTGCTGTCTGGGCATGAGCTTCATTTTATAGAGCTACTGAAATGATCAAAAGTTATAGGCTTGTATGCAGTTCAGCTTACCTGTTTGTTGATTGTTGTCAGGCATATGCTTTGAAGCAAAAGCTGAAAGCTGTAACGTTTTTATTCAATATATCATTAAAATTGGGAAAACTCTGAAATGGCACATTTGTTTGATGTACTAAGAATAAATAATAAAAAACCTTCACTTCAACTGTGTGGCTGAGAATATTTTCACATCATGTGAGTTTTCATTCACATATTTGTACGCGCAATTTGAAGTATCACCTTAGAAAAGCTTTATGGGAATGGAAAAACTTGATAAGACTCCCTCAATTGCGACGAAAAAGTTTTTACGCTCACTTGAGGTGGTTTTTGCATTAGTAATCAGATGGGGAAACGCCTTTGCCGAATAAATTCTGATGTGAACATTTAACACATGACATATCAGCTGTTTCTGCTGTCAACATCTTCTTAGTTGTTCCCATAATGTGCAAATACTTGTCTTCGTCTCCAAACAGCAAGAAACATGGACAATACTACACACTACACTACACACAACCTCTGACAAAACTACGCTGGAGCAGCGTTTATTCACTCCAAACCAGTTGATAGAACCCCGCCTTATTCACATTTCCTTTGTTGTGACATTTCAAAAGGTTGCTCAAGATCTGCTTGAGAATTGAATGTCAACACGGCTAATGAGGTGGAACACTTTAAGCTACACTTGCTCTCCCTCGCCTTTGCTGTAGTTAAAATCTGTGGATCACTATAGACTTTGTGATTAGTTGATTAAACATAGTGCAAACAAAAGAAATAATGATAAAATAAAATACGACAGATTTGAACTGATTTAATGTCCTCATTTACCCAGATATTACTGTTTCAAGAGCCCTTTTAATAAAACATGCATTTATAATGATATTTTGTTACAATTGAGGAGTCCTAACTATACCTATATTATTATATATATATACATATATACTGTATATATATATGCTTGCAAATATAAAACTATTTACCAATTGAATAATAAATCCCAACAATATGTGCACACTCACTCTTTCCATCTGTATATCAGTGTGTACAGGTCATTTGCAGCATATACACACATTAACACATGCATATACTGTACAGATGTGCACAGTCTATTTAGTCTGTTGTTATACACAAATTAAAATCAATGCCAAACTAAATTAAACACCAAATGGGGAAGAGGGGCTGCAAATTGGCTAAGACATAAATTGCAACATCTGTTGAATTTATTTTTCCTGTGGAGCATCAGCATTGCTCTGTTAAATGTTAAATTTGCCTCAGAGGGCTTTACAATATGTACACATTTGACATCCTCTTGTCCCGGGACCCTCACATCGGAACAGGAAAAACTCCCCAAAAACCCCTTTAACGGGGAGGAAAGAGGAAGAAACCTGTGGGAGAGCAATAGAGGAGGGATCCCTCTCCCCGGATGGACAGACGTGCAATGATGTCATGTGTAGAACAGGATAGTGAATTACAACACATTCAATGTATTACACAACCACGACAGGAGGTAAGACCTGGTCCAGGTTTAACCCAGATACACAGAGACTCTGGTGAAGAAGCAGGTCAATAATGTGCATTAATGGTATCGGTAGTATGAAATAGTAATGTGAGTAATAATAAAAGTGATATTAGCAGTTGGAGTCAGCAGGGCCATGGCAGGAGGAAGGACCAGGGTCCAGATGAAACCATGCTCCATGGAAACCTGTGAGGAGAGGAAGCACAAGGACTCTGGGGAAGAGACAAAATCAGTACTGTGCATTAATGGTATCGGTAACAGGATTAATAATGTCAATAATGAAGATCGTAGTAGGTGTCAGCAGGGCCGTGGCTGGTTGAAGAACCAGTGTCCAGATAAAACTGCGGTCATCCTGTGAGGCGAGAAAGCACAAATACTCCGGGGAAGAAGTAAAGTTAGTAATGAGCATTAATGGGACATCAATGCATACAGACGGAGGTGAAGAAGAGGAGGAGAGAGGTGCTCAGTGTAGGAAGTCCCCCTGTAGTTTTTGCTTATACCAGTTTGTCCATGGGCCGGTCCAAGGCAAGCCAGAGCCAGCCCTAACTATAAGCACTGTCAAAGAGGGAAGTCTTAAGCCTACTCTTAAATGTGGTGAGTGTGTCTGCCCCCCGGACTGAAACGGGAAGCTGGTTCCACAGAAGAGGAGCTTGATAACTGAAGGCTCTGGCTCCCGTCCTACTTTTTAAGACTCTAGGAACCACAAGGAACCCTGAATCACTGGATCGCAGCTCTCTAGTAGGGTAGTATGGTACTATAAGCTCTTTAAGATATGATGGAGCCTGACCAGTTCGGGCTTTGTAGGTAAGTAAAAGGATTTTAAATTCTATTCTAGATTTTACAGGGAGCCAGTGCAGAGAAGCTAATACAGGAGTAATATGATCTCTCCTCTTAGTTCTTGTTAGTACACGAGCTGCAGCATTCTGGATCAACTGGAGAGATTTAAGAGACTTATTAGAGCAGCCTGAAAATAAGGAATTGCAGTAATCTAGTCTAGAGGTAACAAATGCATGAACTAATTTCTCTGCATCGCTTTGAGATCGGATGTGCCTGATTTTTGAAATATTACGTAGGTGAAAAAAGGCAGTCCTAGAAATAAGTTTTATCTGAGAGTTGAAAGACAAATCCTGATCAAAGGAAACTCCAAGATTCTTGACGGTGCTGCTGGATGCCAGTGCAATGCCATCTAGAGAAACTATATCACTAGACAACTGATTTCGGAGGTGTTCTGGGCCTAGTAGAATAACTTCAGTTTTGTCTGAGTTCAACATCAGGAAGTTGCAGGTCATCCAGGTTTTTATGTCCTTAAGACACGCTTGCAGTTTAGCAAGCTGGTTGGTTTCATCTGGTTTGATCGATATATATAATTGAGTATCATCTGCATAACAATGAAAGGTTATAGAGTGTTTTCTAATAATATTGCCTAAAGGAAGCATATATAAGGTGAACAAGATTGGTCCAAGCACAGAACCTTGTGGAACTCCATAACTGACGTTGGTCTTCATCGAGGCTTCATCATTTACATAAACAAACTGAGATCGATCCGATAAATAGGATCCAAACCAGTTCAGTGCGGTTCCTTTGATGCCAATATAATGTTCCAGTCTCTGCAACAGGATGTAGTGGTCTATAGTGTGGAACGCAGCACTAAGGTCTAACAGGACAAGAACAGAGACGAGTCCTTTGTCTGATGCGATTAGAAGGTCATTAGTTATTTTTACCAGAGCTGTCTCTGTGCTATGATGCTTTCTAAATCCTGACTGAAAATCCTCAAATAAACTATTGTTACACAGAAAGTCACACAACTGATTTGCAACTGCTTTCTCAAGGATCTTAGAGAGGAAGGGAAGGTTAGAGATCGGTCTATAGTTGGCCAACACCTCTGGATCCAGAGTGGGCTTCTTAAGAAGAGGTTTAATCACAGCTACTTTGAAGGACTGTGGTACATGACCTGTTACTAAAGACAGGTTGATGATATCTAATAAAGTTGTGCTAATTAATGGTCGCACTTCTTGAAGCAGCCTAGTCGGTATAGGGTCTAAGAGACAGGTGGAAGGTTTAGACGTAAAAATTGTTGAAGTCAGTTTGTCAAGGTCAATGGGAGTAAAGCCATCTAAACATATATCAGGGTTTACAGCTGTTTCTAAGTTTACTCTATTTGTGGAAAGATCGGTCGAGGGCAGGAGATTATTAATGTTCTCTCTAATAATTATAATCTTATCATTAAAGAAGTTCATGAAGTCATTGCTACTGAGGTCTATAGGGATACTCGGCACAACAGAGCTGTGACTCTCTGTCAGCCTGGCTACAGTGCTGAAGAGGAACCTGGGGTTGTTCTTATTTTTCTCTATTAACGATGAGTAATAAACTGCTCTGGCATTACGGAGGGCCTTCTTATATGTCTTAAGACTGTCTCGCCAGAGTAACCGAGATTCTTCCAAGTTAGTGGAACGCCATGTTCTTTCAGGTCAGGTTTATATATTGTTCAACCCAATATCACAAACAATGACCTGAAAGGCTTTACAGTGTTTACATGCGTCATGCGACTGCCCACATGACTCCCCACATCATCCGTAAATAATTCTATTAGGGTAGAGAGTGTTTGGTGTCCAGACGGAAGCTTAATCATTAACATAATTCCAGACTGTGAGGCACACTTCAGTCTGCGGTGAGGCTGTGTGTGTGTGTGTGTGTGTTCCCCCCCCCCCCCCCCCCCCCCCAAGAGGTGCATCTCAGGGAACCGTTTTTGGCCCCTGTAGCATTTTATTGAGTAATCGTGGGGCTTTGGAGCTCTCAGTCGCCCATTTACATGTCAAAACCTCCCCAGGCTCGGGATGTGAGGGACCCAATTTGGAATGACAAAGCTCGGCCAGAGACAGCTGATCCACAAAGGAGGGCTGGTTAAGTTCTTCCTCCCAGTCACCAGCTGCTCCACTGACCCATAGTACCTCTATTCAGCAAACACACACAGGAGAGAGAGGGGAGGGCTGCCACGCGCACTCGCGTATATCAGAAGAAACTGAGAATGGTGATTTATTCTTATAAATTACCTTAGGACATGCCACTGTTGTGATTCAGCCCTAAAATGAAACACGTTTTTTCGGAATATACCAGTCCATGTAGATAAAATATTGCTTTTCCTAGTATTTACAGCCTGATTTAAAATATTTCACAATATAAACTCTGCTCAGTTGTCGAGAATGCTTGCTGAATTAATTTTTTCCCCTCAAACACCAAAGTGTTTTTACGACAAAAGCAGGTCACAGTAACAAATCCTTCCATGGTTGTGTCTTTGGGGTGTTGGTGACATTACTGCTTACTGATGAATTCCAGTGCATGCAGACTTCCGTTTCAACCGCTTTGTACATTTATTTATTTACTTATTTCACTTTTATTTATTTTTGAGTGAAACAAAGTGTAGAACATGACAGATGAGATGAACCGCCATTGATTTTTAGCACAGCCCTGCCTTGTGCAGCATCTGTCACATGGAGCACCACTCTATTTGTGTCTGCCTCTGACACAGAGTGGCCTGGGGATTTGTCACCTCCCTCCCTGCATTGTGTACTGGAATGACAGGATACTGGCTGGAACTTGTAAGTCACACCCAGCATGTTTTTCTTGGATTGGTGCTCCACATTTAAATGAAAACATGTTGCTCCTACTCCCGTACTTCCACTTTCTAGCTCATGAACCTGCCCTCCAAGAGGTGCAGGAGAAAAACACAGGCCTGAGTTTGTAAGACAGCGAAGACAGGAAGGGATAACTGAAGGATCAGGACCAGATGGTAAGGTATGGCCAGCTCCTGTTGATTACATAAGTAGATTTAAACCAGGGAAAAGGGGGACGCGTTTCATTCGCGTCACTGGTGCCAGATATATATATTTACAGCATGAGCGGACAGAAACAGACGTGCAGGGATTAAAATATCCTTTAATAGCCCAGTTTGGGAGCTTTATTCCATTCCACTTTCCTGCCACAAGGATAGTGACAGAAGGAGCACAATCCGCAGAGAGCAGCTCTATTCACCCAATCACAGCGCTCCCTCGGGCAGGGAAGGAAGGAGGAGAGTGTGGGAAAAAGGAGAGCGGTGGAGGAATGGGGTGGAGGAATGGGGGGTGGAGATACAGAAGGACGAGATGTGGCGACAAGACTGAGCTCAGAGCTGTGTGTGTTGTTTGTTTGAGAAGCCATTTAAGAATGATACTACAAAAGAGCAGAGTAGCTTTACTTGGAATATTCAACAGTGAACAACTTTACTACATTATGTAATGTAGAAAAGTAATGATAATGTTGCATATGCAAACTATTTTCTAAAATTCAAATGAATTTGCCTTTTACGGCCCATGTTTATAGCTAAATATGCAACAACTAAATTATACAGTGTGTTACTGAATACAGATTCTATACAATACAGGTATTTGTACTTTATATATTTGTTTTCACACATTCCTCTCATCCCCAAACAGCACGTTTTTTGTCTGGTCAATAGAGTCCAGGAGTGGCCTCAGACAGAAGGGTAGAGAGTCACAGTCAATGCTGCTGCAGATGCGTGGGGGCTGGGGGGGGGGGGAGTGTGTGGTGGAAACCCGATCTCCTCATATTGGGTGCCCATTGCCCCCAGAGAGAAAGGAAGAAACAAGAGGCCCAGCTGTCCTTAACAATGGACCAGCCAGGACTCAAATGGCCTCTTTCAGTCCCCAGGCTCTCCGAAGGCTGCTTCCAGGGAGACTAGCCAGGACATGCGTAGATTCACAGCAAACATGTCTGCCTCTGCTTTGGACAAGCTTTTGTGTTTGTGTATGTCTGTATGCACACATGCTCAAGCCTGTATGTGCATATTATTAGCAATCAGATATACACTGACATTTTGCACACATTTATATATATCGATACCGCCGCCGGAATGGAGTGTGGATTGGGAAATGCGCATGCATGGAACACAAGACCGACGCGTACCCTCAATTGTAGTGTGAATTAGGGCTGGCCAATAAATCTCTCAATGGAGTCAAATCACAATGAAATCATACATTGATTGATACAATTAAGTTGTCTGACTTGAAAATAACAAGCACATACTAACTCAAATAATTTTGCCCGAAATGAAATGAGAAAATACACAGTACTTTTCATTTCTCAATATATATTATTTCATAAAGATAATGTATTTTTTGAATTACCAGAAAACATGTTATATTGTGATATATATTGTTATCGAGATATGAAATTACCTTTATTGGGATATAATATATTGGCAATATTGCCCAGAACATGTTCAAACATTTTTTAGAATGTATTTCTTCTGAGACTGTACCTGCACTTAACACTGAACTCCCTATAAAACCGCGACTTGTCATTTTTACACTTCTGCTTTAGAGGTTTTAGAGACTGTTTCCAGTCGTTTTGCTAAGCTAAGCTATTTGTCTTATTGCTCTACATAGCTTCATACTTAAATAGACAGATATAAGAATGGTAGCAATGTTCTCATTTACAGCTTAGCAAAAATGTATCTCAAAATGTCCAGGGAAAACACTCTTTCAATACTTGCTCATATTTAAAAAGTATTGCAAAAATGGACTAAATACCATTTCTTTCACACTACTGAGGGTGTGTGATGCCATCAGAGGATCTACATGTGTATCGGAAACATGACATGTGACCTGCAGTTCATTTATCATCATCTCGTCCATTTTAATTATACAGGAAATACTGAAGCTGTTTGTGAGCAAAATCTTGTTTAGATACCATCTCTCGTATCTCAAATGTTGTGTACATTACAACTCTACTCATCCCAGAAGACTTTAGCCTTTGGGGGAGGGGAACAGTAACTAAATCTGCACTGCCAGAGCCAGGCAGTTTGTCCCACCCATTACAACCCAGAAACCCCAGGTTCGATAAAGGCCATATGTTAAATTTCTTTCACTAATATCACATATGCCTCCTGTTTGGCAAGCAGCAGGATCTTTGAGCCCAATTCACATGTTGCACAGATGTATCTTAAAGTAAATTCAAGCACTTTTGAAGGATTCCCTGAAACAGTTTGTCTTGTGAAGATGTGTAAACTCAACCCATCTGATACTCCAAGCATGTTGTGAAAAATGCATTATTTATTTGCAAATACTTAATGATCTGCATCTGCTCTCCATATTCACAAAGTGTTCCTCTCATGATCGCCCCCTTTGGCTGTCAGTTTATGTCGTGTGCTAGCTGTTGATTGTTGACGTGGATGATGGTTCTGTGATAAGTGTGTGCATGAGCGCATGGAGTTTGAGTAAATTCATTCGGGAGATAGACGTGTGGGCGAGACAAAGAGAGGACAATGTTGCGTGTGATGGTGTTTTGTGTAGGTGACGGTCCCCTGGGTATTTCACGAGAGCGAGGTCTTTATTCCGTGCTGCACAAACACAGCCAGCGCTCCACAGGGGAAAGCACTAGTCAGTCAGTTCCAGGGCTTAAAGCGAAGGCTTCCCCTCCCCCCACCACAACGATGATCCTCACACACACACACACACACGGACTTGGGCATGCATGCAAGCTACACGTATGCTCAAAGGCATATAGGAGAATGCTTCCACTTACACACGCACGCACACACACACACACACACACACACACGCACGCACGAGCGCACACACACACACACACACACACACACACACACACACACACACACACACACACACACACACACACACACACACACACACACACACACACACACACACACACACACACACACACACACACAGGTTTGGCCTCTTTCTCCTTCACACACTCAATTGTCCTCAGTGCCCTCCCTCTGTTTATTCATGGCGACCCCAGTGCTGATACCATCTCATTCTATCTCAATTACATCAGCCAACTCCCCATCCTCCTCAGCAAGAACTGTTTTTCTTCTTTCCTTACGCTTGCACTTGTACCCCTCTGTCAGTTTCTTCTGTCTCTTTTAACCAGTATCTGGGGTTATAGAATAATAGGCTCCATATCCAGATGGAAAAAAAATATATGAATAGATGATTGGCACCTGTGTCAATAGGTTTCAGGCATGAGGTTGAAGCTTTACAACCCAAACAAAAAAAACCACAATGTGGATTTGAGACAAATAGGAGAGGGGTACAAAAACATGCTCCATGGGAAACGATTGGGTGGTTGCATTCAGTTGCATCACCGCTCTTGGTTACTCCAAATAATAATCCGCACTAGTCACACGTTATAAACTCAAAGATTTGCAAAGCATAGCATGATGTAATTTGACAAACATCAGACAAGATGCAACAATGCCTGTGAATAGGATTTATCACTTGTGCTCCTGTAATTCCCAATTGCTCTGCTTTCAGGGTTCATACACGTTCTTAACAATACATTTGCATGACTTACATGCAAATCTTCATGACCATACATTCTCTGAAACATCTGTGCATACATAATACATTCAATGTAGAAATTCTCTACAGTATATCTTCCATACAATTAATGAAAAGCTTTGGCTGGTGAGGAATATGACCTGAACAAGCTGGCTTGTGTATTCACATCTTTTAGGCCGGGCTTGGTGCCATGCCATTGTTCCGACAGCCCAGTATTCCGAATCCCCAATAGTCTGAAAAATGTCCCATTGGACCGAAAGGCCATTTGTCCAACAGCGCGTTATCCCAAACACAAACTCCCATTGTTACAAAGACCCATTGCTCCGAAAATACAAACTCTACATGCAACGAACAGAAGCACATGGCTAATTATTATGCAAAATGACCCGAACCCTGCTTCAGAAATCATTTATAAAGCCTAAAGAAAATGCTAAATGTTCCTTACCTGCTGAAGTATGTCATTCTCTGTGGCAGGAGGGCCATTAAGTGAAGGAATGTGGTCTCAATATGTCATATATCACTTTTACAGATTTGATTTTCAAGTCCCTATAGCAGCTAAAGGCCTTACAAGGTCTTTTTCAGTCACGTTTATAAGTCACATGTGTCTTGCTGCTGCAAACAATATTGTCACATCATCCAAACTGCTGTATTGCTAACCCTTCTGTGTAGTATTTCATGACAATTCCAGTGTGAAGTATCAGACAAATAGCTCGATGAGCCAGATTGTTCGCCTCCCCGCTGCCATTTATCATGATTCCCTTGCTAGTTTCCTTGCTCTCTGGTCAAGAGCTCCCATTGTATTTCTCACACAGCACTATACTTAATCAAGTGCCTTTTGAAAATATAATCTAATGGATCTTTTCTAAATGTATTATAGTAAAATTAACTGTGATGCTGATTAAAGCTGCTGTGGGCTGTGCTGTGAAGTGCATTACCTCACTCTGCTGCTTTTGATGCACAAATGGTTCGTATAATACTGAGTGAGTGTATTTTGGCAAATTGGCCCTGTTTGCACATAATAAATAGTTGCACTTGTTTACAATGACAGTGGTCACATTTTGTTTGCTTAGCTTTTTGGTCTGGACCATGGATGCATAAAGAGAACTGGATACAGCATTGGAGACGGGGCGCCGTTCAATCCCATGAAAGTGGTATACGTGGCGCGTGAAAAGTTTGACTTCTGGTAAAATGACCTTCATCTTCCGGTGATCTTTTGTATCTATGCGTTCATAAAGCAAGCGGACTAGCGTTTTCTTTAACCCCACAACCAAGCCCTTGGTTTTGGTTGTATTCACATGAACGGAGGAAGGAAAATTACTCTGGATTCGGCAATTAGGGATTGTTTTTTTATCTTTGAGGAACTAACAATTTACATAAGGGCTATTCAAATGTTCGTACTAGGAAGTTGATCTGCTCATTTACAGAATTCTCTTGTGTAAGTAAGTAATTTAATAAATGTCTATGGGAAAAAGTATTTTTGGGTCCAATGGCATCACATGGCCAACCCTGAAGTTGTAATTCCACGGTTTGGCTACTATGTACAATTTGCTTCAAAGCCTGATGCTCTTCCTGGAGGCTTGGTCTGTATAGATATATATCTTTTTCCGGTATCCGAGAATGTGTTGGGTAATTTGTGCCTATCCGTTGCAAAATATGAACACACACAGGAACATTGAAAGTCTGCGATTGAACTTCTGCAATGTAGTGGCCATTCACTTCCTGTGATAGACAATAACAGGAAGTGGTTAACAAGCACCCCCAGTGGAATGCCTAAAAAAAAAAAATAATATTGCTGTTTCAAAGTAAATGTCAGAGTCACAACTACAGCCAAACCCCAACAAAATGATTCTGTTCACAAAAAGTCAAAAGGTGAGGTCTCACTTTGGGCTAAGCTACTCATGTGACCGACTGATGTGCAAGCACATAATGAGGGGTGTGTCTGTTTTAGGTACTGTTAAACATGGAACAATAAAAAAGCCTAAAAGTCAGTTTTACTATATCCTTGTAAATCTTCATTCAGCCTTGAGAGATTTTCTCAACACGCATGCAAATACAAACAATAACAATGTAAACTAAAGCATATGTTGTTGATATGTCTGGCCTTCTGGGTTTATTTTGTTGTCTGGTGGGGTTCTAGTTTATCCCTGCAAATGAAACAACAACTCCTTTCAAGACAGCAATTTTGAGTTTGGCTGCATATAAATGATCTATGTAAACCATGAGGGCTTTATGTCAGTGGTTTGGTGCTGCAACAACATTAAGGGACTGCAGTCATACTCGTGACTCTGTGAGGCTGCACAGCGGTGCCTTGAACTAAATGCTGACTCAGTGTACTAACATGCTCACAATGACAATACCAACATGCTGATGTTTAGCCGGCATAATGTTTACCATGTTCACCATCTAAGTTCAGTGTGTAAGCATGTAACGTTTGCCAATGAGCACTTAAACACAAAGTACATATAAAGGCAGATGGGAATGTTCTGCAGGTATTCAGTCATAAGCTGTTTCATTGCCTGAATAGACGATGATTCTTCATTACTCTCTTTCATACTGATATTTACATCACCGATTCGATCTCTCTGTATACTCCACAGGTGAATGCAACATTTCTTTTCAAAGATTGTCAAGAGGCTATTTAGGAAAACACAGTAAACCGTCACCTGCAATGAAAGTAGATAGAGAAGAATAAAGCCTGATCTGCCACCTTACATGTGTCGAGTGGGTTGTTATGTCTTGTAAAGAACACATCAGCTTTCTGCAAATGAATACCGTCTCAAGCACATAAGTGAACATCCATGCTTATTAAGCTTATTTAAGCAGTCTGAATCCTGTATATGATTTTAAATGGTACCAGAGAAAGTATATTATCTACCATCCCTAATAAGCATTCATATGTGCAGCTACCAGTGAAATGATGATACTTCTTTTTCTCTCAGTTTGTAATTAATGTTCTTTGGGGGGATGTGTAAATATAGTTGCTCAGTCTTTTAGCCAATTACGCAGAACAAAGACGGCGGATGTCAGCAGAATCCTTGGCGCTCTGGGAGCTCCCAGGACAACCAGCACTGACCTTCAGGCTTTCACTTCTTTGCCGCTCCTTATCAGCAAGCATTACTTTGTTATTGTCATCCAGACTCACTGCAGTCTTCCAAGGGCATTTTGGAGAATGATTTGTGCATGAAATAGGTTTTCACAGCATAATTATATGGCAAACAAAGACTATGTTGTTGTTGACCCTCGCATCGACCTATTTGTACGTCTTTCGGTGATGTTTTTCTCAGCCCATTATCACCCTATTCTATTCAGTTTGACAGCGCCTGCTTTTTGTCACAATATCTCACTTGATGGTGAGATGCTTACATTATATGCATAAAATAAATGATCCGTGTGTTGAAATGTGTATTTGTATATCACAAAGGCCTCACTCTCTAACAGGTTTGTATAAACCAGCCATCATTCACCACCCTGAAATGTGCATGTTTACTCAACATACCCTATAACAGGGGTATGTGTTCTCCTACAATTGTCCTGCAACACGTGAATTACTCGTCTTTTTAAAATAAACTTCCATCATTACAGGAAACTTGGTTAGGTTTAGGAAAAGAATGCGGTTTGGGTTGCAATTCGGAAGTGGCGTTACTTGAGTACGGAAGTTAGGTGACGAATAAATCAACAATGACTTCTGGTTTCACACAGGACATGAACAATGATCTCCTGGGTGAAAGTCCAGTCCTTATACTTCCTGGTTCACAATTACGTGGATTACACATCAACTGGTATAGCTACGAACGCTGTACGAGAACAGCCTGGTATACTTCGTCAGACACAATGAGCCTTGTAAATAAATGGAGATGACTCTTATATTTAGTTCCTGGACAACGATATGGCGTGGGATGTCTTCATTTGATTTTGGGATCATGAGGTACTTAGCATGCCACAGCTTGGTCACCATTGTCAACAACCATTGATCTCAATGCCTTGGAAGCAAGCATGCTGGGATATACCTCTGCTTTAAAAGAGATGGCAGCAGTTTCTGGTACGCGAGCTGCAGTCATTTATGATGACTTTTCCAAATGAAAATAAGTAGCAGTGAAAGTACCAGTGAACCGAAAGTCAGAGCATCTTTAGCTTCTGTACTGTAAGTCTTCCCCAATGAAACTGAATATTTGAACGGGGTAAAATTACACGAGGGATTGAAATAAAATCCTTTGCATTTGATTGAATATGATGAGTGAAATAAAGTTTCGGTTTTTTTTAGTGCACAATATGACCGTGAATGTGATCTAAAAGGGTTATAAGGGCATTTTTTATTTCATCTAGACTTTCATCTAGACTTTAACAGGCTAACCTTGTCTACATAGACAAAGCTCTCACAGTAAACCTATCACCGATGCCACGTAGGTCAAGTGACTGAACAAGAGCAGCAAGCTACCAGCTTGTTTTTCTGCTCTATGTGCTTCCACTGGCTCTATTGTTGGAGAGTACTCTACTGCTCTCAGCTCAGCAGTGTGCAAAAGTGGCAGCCGCTTCTCCCCTGTCAATCTGCATCTTCAGTACATTCAAAATATACATGTTTTGAGCTGACAAGCAGGTACAAGCATTGCTCATGCTCTTCCATTGGTAAGGAGCACTGGTTGTCTTGAGGCAAATCAGTGAACTTCTACTACAATGAATATAGTGTTGCAGGGATGACGTATTTTTAGATAATCTTCCCAAATGAACACCAGTTTTATCATTTTTGAGGCGTGAAGGCAGAAGTAAAAGGAGGAGGAGGAGGCAAATGAATCAGGCTAACTAAGATAGCCAGGTCTTATTGCACTGTATTCACTTTATATGTTTATGTTGGACGAGAGAGAAACGTCTTTTCAACTCCCCTGTATGTTCAGTACATTGTGGAATTGACAATAAAGCAAACTTTGAACTTGAATTTTGAACTTGTTCTAACCAATGGAGGAGCAAGAGGTAGTCGCTTGAACATTCAGAAGCAGGGTATTAATCTATATTTTAAAAGAATAGAAGACTGTTGGACTATACCGAGCATATGGGTTAAAAGATGAGAATTGGACTGTGCTGCAAAGGTTAAAGGTTAATACTTTTTTCCCGATGAAGTAAATGAAAAAACCTTTGCTGCACACGGAGTATACTGTACATATTTGGTGCAGGTAAGTTTAAGTCACAAAAATATTCCACAGTATATCTAGATCTCTGCTGTGACTTGTGTGCAATTGCTTTTGTAATTCATGTTATCAGAGATTATTGACATGGAGTGAATAATTTCACTCTTTATAATAACACATATTTTCATAGAACGAGAGGGACAATAAGTATTTATATCAGACTTGACTGTGTAGTGTTGTTTCTTGTTCTCCAACAATGGCATACCTTCTTAGTTATGTAACACTAATGATACATGTTTTTATTATATATTATATCTCACAAACCAGGATATGTGAGCCACACTAGAATACTATGGATTATTTCCAACAAGGGCACAGCCTCCATGAGAATAGGACATTGTATTGAAAAGGAAAAGGACACATGAACCCTCTTTACCCCTTTCACTACTTCACTCTGCATTGATCCAATTCCAATTTAACCTCATGACGAAAGACGATGTTACCACAATGACAAAGAGTCAATGAGCCCTGGAATGGCTTCAATCAACAGGACACATAAAAAAGTGCTGTGACCTGTGATGAAAAATCAGACGAGGCAGCCGGAGGTGTGGCTCATTGCCTACAGTATGTCTGAAAAATGGGTCACACATGTGGGAGCACTGATCCTTATGAGTTACAGAAGACAAAAGGATTGATACTATGCCACAGTATACACAGGGGCCGTGACTCCCTCAGCGCTGATGGGATAGCATTGGGGGCAGGGAGCATCGGTGTTCTTGTTTAATTAGATTTCGTCTTGGTTGCATCCAACCTGAGGGGTGGGGGTGAATGAGCCGTGCAAACAAAGTGGACATTCATCAGTGTTGCCAATCACACCGGATGTGATTAAGTTACACACCCTATGGCTGCAGCGCTGGGGCTAGCGTTACACTGGCCGCCAAGCCAAACATAAGCATGCTGCATTCACAGCCTCAAAAGGTCAAGAGGTGTTGGATTGTTTTTACGCAAATAAACAAAGAGGTCACATTAACATCTAAGTATTACACCCAGGCTCAATTATCATTTTAGTGTCACGACCACGTATATGTTAAAAAGGTGAAACTGTAGACTGAGAAGCTCAGTAATGGCATACTGTTTTTAGGGACGTAAAATGTTCTACAGCCCATAAGCTGTGAAAAATGCATTCGTGCTGAGTTTCTTCTACTACACAACAGCAGTTACAGAGACATGCATGTTACATTATATGGATTGATTTACATTAAAGAGAAACTATCTGTAGTCGGTATTCATGTTTCTTACAAAAGGAGCCATGTATTTTATTTGCAAAGATTCTTACAGTGAAAAAAATGACGAATTGAAACGCTGAATGTTTACAAAAAATTGTCAATATTCTCATCAAGACTTTTTACATACAATGTAGGCATGCACAGTGTGCATGTATCACATGTTGGTTTTTATATCACTTTGGATGTGATGATGTAGGCATGTGTTAAATTCCAGTCAAGCAGAGTTGTATCAGTTGAGTTTCATTGCTTACAGCCTGGATTGTTTGGATCCCATCCACTGAAATCACATTTGCATCACTTGAATGGGAGGGCAGGCACGCGTCTGTCACTCTGTGTGCAATACTGCGAGCACACCTAGTTCGATAGAAATCTTGACATGAACTAAAATATAGCAGCTTAATCAGTAAGATTACGACAATCGAGCATTTGGGTCATGCTGAAGTGGAATTGATGAGGCGTGATTAGAGAGGATTTTTATAATGTCTTGTGCTGCATGTCTTGAGGAAATTTAAGTTTCCAACCCTAAACCAAATATTGTTCCCCTCTTCTCTTCCAGTTGCATCAAGAGTAAACAGGAAGCTTGTGGCGGGTTATAAGAGGGGGAGGGGAGGCACAAGCTTAGAAGGAAAGCAAAAATGGAAGGAAGAAAGAAGAAAGAAAGAAAGACAGTTTAATTTATCATTATTATTTTGTTCAATTTGATAGTTAAAAGTAAAAAACTAAAAACAAAGATTGAGGTGGAAAAGGTGACAGACCACCAAACTCTTGGCCACTCAGCATTTTGGGATAGACAGCATTTGACATTCCTGTGTGTTTTAAAAATAGTTCTCCAAAGAGGAAGAGAGAAACATGATGTGCAACATTTTGTCGCTGATCTGTCTGACACATACACTAACACAGCAGCTCACTCTGAGCAGCGTATTTACCCAGCACACCAGCAGCCTTCTGAAAATCAATAGTGAAGATAATTGAAAAGCTGAGTTAGCTCTGTAAGCTTCTTCAGTCTTGCACAGCATCTCTATGCAACTTGTTGGCTGCCACTTAATTGATCAACCGCACACATTATCCCCAAAAAAAACTGAAGAACCCAGGCTGCCAGCCTCCCCATCACTTGGCACAGGCACACCATGTAAATTTCATGACCACAGCATGTTACCGCTGCCAATTCCTTGCTTTGAGTCGGATTCACCGGGACACTCACAACAGCCTATAGGGCATTTATCTTTTATAACGCTGTTGCTGTCTTTATCCGACGGTCTCAATGAAAGATTTAGGGAAATGCTTAACCCAATGGGTCTAGTCAGGTACACAGGATACTGCTACAGCTGCTGTTGCGGCGGTGAAACCCGCAGCGGAGGGATGGAGGGAGGCAGGGTGCAGACTGACAAGCAGACAGACAACCATGGCTGCTAATATAGCAGAGAGGGAGGTGCTGATGGCCTGTTGCCAAGGTGACATGGGCCAGCCGGGTTCTGTCTCATTTGCAGATGCAAACGAGACCTCTCAGCTCCTACCGACGCTTGCCAAGGCTCCTCTGGAGACACAAACTGAACCCCCTCCTCCCCGGAGAACAGCTCCTGCATACACCTGAGCTGAGAACAGAGGGGATGAGCAACTATTTATTTGCTTTTCACGTTCGCTTGTGATGTGCCTCCTTTGTGCCCCGTCTGCCGAGGCTCCTTTGGGAAAGAAGGATTGTTCATAGTTTCTAAGTGTCCAACAACCCCCACATTGACATCTTCCCTCCTTTCCTCATATCCATTGATTCCCTGTGTTGAATTGGCCTTTTCAGAGAGGGGGCTGATAGCAGCGTGCGCTGTTGAATAACAGCCCTCAGCCGACGCAGCACTCCACCCCAGCGACAACAAAAAGGCAGACTCCTTTGTTTGGCTGGAGGTAAACAGCTGGGAACAGATGATGCTGGCCGGGCTGATTTACGTGGCCACAGCTACCGTGGTGACAAGGTTTTGTTATGATAAGGACAAACAGATGAGGGGAGAGGGAGGGTGAGGAGAAAGACAGAGAAAGAGCACGAGAAGTCTAGTCAGATGCAAAACTAAATTTTAAGCTATTTGGGCATTTGTTTGTGTTCGTGTGGGTCTAAAATCCCCCCTCGAGAGCTCTCCCTGGACACATCTGAGAAAAGACATAGGGCCGCCTTACAATAGATGTATCAGTGTGATGTCACACAGGTTAGAGAACAGACGTCCAAACTGCAGTGAATTACAAGGAAAAACACACGAAATAAAAAAATAAAATAAAGGGAGAGAAAACACACCATTCCCATTCTTTTGTTGCTTTTTCTTTTTTCAAGAAACACCAGTCTTGAATTATAATAACAAACAACTGGAACAAAATGATTGCGGTCTGTGTTCTGCGATGATTTGGAGGTACAGAATGACAAAACAACAGCAATGAAACTGCCATTAACAAGTGTGGCTGACGCGCACTTATGAGAAACGCCACATATGCCACGCAGACCAAAACCTGAATGGTTAAATGGTCATGAATAATGAGGGCATTCTCTCACTGAGCAGATGTCTCTTTCTGCCAAACGCTGCTTCTCTCAAGAATGAACGGCTGGGCAAGATAAGCCTGGTGGAGGAACAGAGTGGGGGTCTCATTGGACAGAAGAGTGAAGGGAGGAAGATTGGATGCTGTGACCTGTAATACAATATACCATGTGTGCACAATCTCACATGCACGCACGCACACACACACACACACACACACACACACACACACAGACATATATAATGCAAAGTCTTGCAATATGCACAGAAGCACTGATCAATGCCTCAAGCCTCCTGACCCTCCCCCAAAACACACAAGCACACTGCACTAACATTATATACGAGCATTCCCACTTGAAGCCCCTGAAGTCTGAAGAGACTATAGTGGCAAGGCCCCACTCGTCTACATGGTCACCGTGTCGGTGAACCCATACATTTCTCAGCTTGCCCCTCAAATATTGATAAGGCAATCCCTACTTCACAAATACAGGGAGGGGGGGGGGGGGGGGGGGGGGGGCATTTTCTGTTGTTAAACTCCAAACATGTTTTTATAGAGGATTGCACCTTTATCTGTAATACTTGTTGCCAATTGCAAAGATACCCCAGATTACTTATTGGCTTCTATTGTTTCCTCCCATGTTAAGTTGTTGCATCACACTATTCAAGATGTGTGGTTGAGGGGAGAGTTTGTATCTGTATCACAGAGTGGGTAAACTCTTCACCAACATAGAAAGAAACTGGAATTGTTCTGGAGCTTGTGATCTTCCTCCGCAGATGAGGCAGCACAGCTGTGGTGGAAATATAGATGTTCAAACCTCAAATGTTTTCTTGGAGGACTACTGGTTCATAAAAAAAAATGGAGACCAAAAGATGAGGTTTTGGTTTTGTCAAGTGATGTTTATAAGGTCAATAGTCAACTTAAAATATTCAAATGCTTGCTCAGAGAGTGTCCTTGTTGTCATATTTTGCTGTGACCTCTGTTAACCAATTATTAACTTGTTGCTGTCCAGTTTCTTTGTTACTCTCTGGGCTACTGTCAGTTGTCCTTTTAGAGCTGGATGGAGACAAACCACTGCCACCCCTGGACCACCCGTGTGATAGAGTAATAATAATAATAATAATACAATAATACACTTTATGGGGCAGATATGGAGAAGGCTCTGTCGCCCCATGTCCGGTGCTTGATCCTGAGTGGAAGGGACGGGAGGTTGGCATCAGAGGAGCGGAGCCGGCGGGATGGAGTGTGGTGGTGAAGCAGGTCGGTGAGGTAGGAGGGGGCCTGATTGTGGAGGGCTTTGTGAGTGAGGAGAAGGAGACAGTCCTTGACCAGGTTAGATGTTGCGCTTAGCTTTTGGGATGGGGATAGGGATGTCAATGTCCATGGTGATAGCCAGGTGGTCAGAGATGTTGAGGTTGAGGCTGGAGAGTTGCGGTATTGTGAGACCAGTGGAGCAGACCAGATCCAGGATGTGACCTTGGCTGTGGGTGGGGAAGTTGATATGTTGTGTGAAGTTGAAGCATTGTAGTAGTTCCAGGAATTCTGTCGTAGATTTACAGTCAGCGTTATCAATGTGGATGTTAAAATCTCTTAGGAGGAGAACGGAAGGTGAGATGGCACATAGCTGAGTCAGAACATCTGAAAAGTGAGAGAGAAAGGAGGGATTTGGCTTGGGTGGACGGTAGATTACAGCAGTAACCAAAGGAGTGGGACCAGAGAGCTTGAAGGCAAGGTGTTCAAAAGAATGAACGGCAGGAATGGGAATGGTGGTTGTTTTAATGTCCTTCCTGTAAACAGCAGCAACACCACCTCCCCGCCCCTCAGGACGAGGTTTGTCAATGTATGTGAATCCTGTGGGAGTGGTCTGGTTCAGTGAGAAGTAATCCAGGGGTTTATGCCATGTTTCAGTGAGGCAGAGGAAATCAAGGTTACTGTCCGTTATGAATTCATTCAGAATGAGGCTTTTGTTGTTGAGTGAGCGAGTGTTGAGCAAAGCCAGTTTCAGGTGACGTTGCTTTGTGATAGGCTGTGAGGACTGAGGAAGGGGACGGAGATTGGACAGATTCACATGTTTGTTGTGGTGACGTAACGAGGAAGTTCGGGTGCGACAGGACCATAGGGATGGGATGGAGTTTGAGGACGTGAAGTTGTAAGTGAACATGCGACCAGAACCTCTGTGTGAAGGATGGCCTCGGCGAAGTATTCCATGTTCTTTGAGAATGTCCATGCAGTCCGGACGCAGGTGGTTGTTGAAGTTGTGAAGATCTGACGTGGAGTACAGCGGCGGCATGGACCGGTTGGAGAGCGCTAGCGGTAAGCTAGCATTAGCTGGTGACCAAGAGCCGGCTGTCCGTGAGGGGTGAAGCGATGTGCGACCCAGGAGTATCAACGGGATGATCCAAAGCATAACAGCGGCAAGACACCAACAGTCCGGTGAGGAAGGAGTGGTGGCCTGGAGGGGCTACCAGCCTATTTGTTGGACGATCCTGCCCGGAAAATGGCGGTCTGGTGCGGCTGTGGCTAGCGGAGAAGACCAACCCGAGCCTGCTAACCGCGCCGGGACGGAAAGATCCCGGCAGGATGAACAGATGTGCTCGTGCTGGCCGCTCGTGTTGGCAAGTGATGTAGCAGTAGTGACAAGTATAATGAAATGATCGATACCACACTCATATCTTTGCGCGGACAATGAAGCTGGACCCAGCAGACTTTTATAGTTATTTTATCTTCGCGTAGAGACTAGAAGCGGGGAGGGCTCACTAGTTAACGCTGAAATACCCAATCAGGGGCTCCCGTCTCCCCCGGTCTCCCCTCATATCTATCTGCTTTAATCCCGGTTCTCATAAAAAGGCACTGGATCAAATTTGTCCTAAGGGGGTCCGTTTTTGTCCACAGACTTGAAGACAGGATCGCTTTGTGCGACCTGTTTCGGCTCTGGCTGGCTGTGACATTTACGGGGGTAAACCATCTCTCGGCCCCCCAAAAAACCCTCCACACACTGTTTGTAATCCAGCATGGAACAACAGTGTTTTTTCAGAGATGTTATAAAACTAATAAATCCAACAATGAATGTCTTCTGTGACCATATCCACTTATCTGTGTTGAAAGGAGTTCTTGTTGTAGTTAGAGGAATCCTAACAAGGGCAACGTGTTTTCTATCCTGACATGAAAATGGTCAGGGGGTAGCATCAGAAAAAAGTCTCAGCAAGAAAGCAAATAACCGTAATTCCGTGGAATGTCAAACTTTTAAATGTCTAGTCTAAATGCCTCAGGACTCGTATATCTCCCCAGCTTTTACTAAATTGTGCAGTGCATAGCACATACATTTCATGAATAGCTGTCTAAGCCTTTCTTTCAATTAGTTTCTCCAATTTAATCCGAACAATAACTCTCAGAATCAGTGCTCAATGACCAGATGCATTTGGCAGTCATGGACCAGTTGTTTTTATCATGTATAAATGCGTTAACAGCATCTAAAGGTCATGTCATGCCAGGCAGAATGAAGTGTATTCAGTGGTCCGGCACACTTATTGGACTTGACTGTTACAGGTCGGTTAGACGGTTGAGCTGCTGACAGCCAGACACAGGACTGCGACGGCCAGCAATAGGTGTCTTGCCACCATTCCCTCAAGCACTTTCACACACAGTTATGCATTCACCCTCACACCTGCAAAGGTCGGCAAAGGAAAACAAGGAAGGCATCAATATATTGACTTGTTTCTTTGGATCAAATCAAGGCTATAGGGGACTCGAACTATGGGATGTGAAGCAGGGGAAACAGTAATCGGTTGTCATTCGGCGGATTGAATAACAGAGATACGTTCCACTCAATCAATGGCTTGCAAACAATTTAGCACTTTAAGCTTATTGATTTCCACGGCTTCCCATGCGTACTGCAGGGATTTTGAAAAGCCTTGAAGGCTCCAGGTATGGCTGTATTATGACAAAGAACAAAGCAGTGAGTCAGGAAGGGACACTGACAAAGACTCCTCTGCTTTGCTGTGAAGAACTCATTTTTGAATTGAGTTGAACCAAGGAGGCTGCTCGAAGCTGTTGCTCTTCTACTGCCTCATTGCTTCAAAGACGTCTCCTAGAAACTGAATCAACTGCCAGTGGTGGAGACGGAATTGTCTGACAGTGAAAGAGCTTAATGTGGAATGCTTGTCACAGAGTTGCCGTAACTAGATAAAGGAAGTGTTTCACAGTTAAAGGCCCCATTTTGTTTTCTGTCAAATGCCGCCTCCCTGCTATCTTCAATTGAGTACAGAAACTGTCACTTCATCGGTTGCTTTATCAGTCACATCAAGCTTGATGCCTGAATAAGAGAATAACTTACAGCTAGCCTGTGAATCGAGACAACTGTGACTGATTCCGAGTTGCCTTTGTCATTCTGCAAAATGTGTTCATGACTCATATGCATCACAAGTCAAAAAGTTCACACCTTGCTAACCGATGGCCGGGGAGTTGTGTTTGTCCTCCTGGCTGAAGCAGGATATAAGTCCATCAAAGCCCATCAAATAGGCAATGGTATTTATGTTTGTGTAAGGAAGTGTGTGTCCTCATCACCACATCGCCAGGAAATCCCCACAGGAGGCAGCTTGTGGCACTTCATCCCATTTCAGTGATAATGCCATCATTGTCTTTTTTAGTAAGGGGTGGAAAAGAGCGATGCTCTGCTCTTATGGTTGAATTGCTGCCATAGTCAAACAAAGATGTCTTTGTCCACCACTAAGCAACAAACCTATTGTTCATTTTTCACTTCTTACCGTGTTCGTGGAAGGATTTATGAAACACTAACAGAGAGCATCATAGCAGTGGTTTTTCACAGCTCTGAACTGTAAAAAAAAACTCAAAAGTGTTTTTGAAATTACTCTAACACGTCAACAGTGGTGTTTGGTTTGTGTAGGTGTTTCAGTTCCTCATGGCGGAATGGCACATCACAACAGAGTGGTCACAGTTTTTTTCACATGGAAGTGGAGTTACTAAAGCAGACTTGAGAATGGATTCTACTCGTGTTCTTCTCCTGTGTCACCATTTTTTGAATACACTTCATACTTCCCAAAATGCAACCGGAGGTGTGAAGTCATTTCATCTTCTGCATAACATTTTCGCTGAGCCAGCTGGAACAAAAAGAAAAGCCTGTAACTTGTTAAGTGGAAAGCCGTTGCTATGGAGTGACGGATTGCAACCCATTTTGATTGTGCAAACATTGGCTTCCAGTTTTGTTTCTATAAATCATATGATTTTTTTTAACCCTCCCTAAAGGCCTTTACATACGTGACGATTAAACAACACGAAAATGCAATGTACTCGCCTGCAAATGTTTAGCATCAAAACTAGTTGCAACACTTTTCATTAAAAGGTTCTAATAGATTGCCGTAGGCAGATGACTAACTAATCAGTCATCCTATTCGCCCAGTATGGCAGTCTGTCTGAGGTCAATTGATGCACAGCCTCAATACTGTAAGCTATTCTATTGAGTTTCCTTTTAGCGAAAAAATCCTATAATATGTATGTTCTGTGTGAAAGTATTCATGACAAAAACAAAAAGGAGTAAATGAATCAGACAAGTAACAGACCGTAAGAATGAGACTTAGGATGCCCTCGAGGAGAGAATAACCGAAAGTGGGACCTGAGGGGTGGGACTCCACTTGAGCAAAACGGACAGGGCCATGGATTTACAGACAACACAGAGGCGTAGAGATAACAGGGATTCATTCTTCTAGATCTGTTGAGGCAGCTACATTCTCATGAGTTTCCCATAGCTGACATAATGTCTGATGGAGGACCTGGCCAAGCCACTTGAATCACTGTTTTAGTCTCTAAACCCAGGCATCCATTTAATCTCTCAGGTAGGACTTCAAAATTATATGGTTGGTAAAGTGAATCATTAGACCATTATGCTTTTAAACATACTGCAGTAGTTCAAAAATTGTTTTGCTGCAACAATAATGACTTCTGTACATTTGACTGCCTGAAACTGTTATACATTCATACAAAGTCATGACAGTAAAGAGCTATGGCGGGGATGTATTAACGGCATGAGCCCATGATCGTTTACGACCGACAAACAAACTGACAAACCAACAGGTGGCTGCTATGGATGGAAAGATTTGTCATCTTTTTTGGGTGATCTTTTAAAAAAAACTAAAATCTAATGATCCATAAGATGCTGAATTCTTTCTTTTTACAGTCAATAAACAATAAACCAAAGCCATTTTAACAGGGTTCTCCCATTTCCCCCCCCCCCCATGTCAAAACAGTTACTTGTTGTCTGTCGCTCAGGGGAGAGTGACCAGGGAGACTTTCACACACAACCACAGAATACATTACTGTCACGTTTCAACATCAGTGAAAAGTGAATTTGACCATGAAGTTCCCTTTTATTCAAAAGCCTCGACTGCTTTGGAACTCGGTTTTCGGTGTATGTTGACTCACAGCCTGTCGTAATCTTTGCAGACAATAACTATATGTCTTCACACATCAAAAGCACTGTGAGTGGATGATTTGAGATTAATACAGACCAGGGTAAAGCATGGTGGCAACATTCTTATTCTCAAATTGGTGACAAAAATTGACATTGTTCAAAATCTTGAAAGAGTCTGAATCGTACGCTGTCACAGGCAGAGTTATGTTAAAAGGGGGCCTGTTATTGATATGAAATATGCCTATTTAACACAATCAGTTACATTTGTGTCAACTCACAAAAACCAACTAAAATATGATTTGATCATTTCATTACATGGGCACCAGTATGTGCGCTTGGACGGAGCTGGTGACGCAGACATGCCATTGGAATTTCAAAATAGAGGCGTATCTTAAAGAGCAAGATATGTATCAATATTTTATATATCGATCCAGATGTATCATACTCAAGGCCATTATAAATGAGGGTCCCTCTTCAATAGTCTTACATATAGTGAAATAAAGGTTGATAATAATTGAGTGGGTAGCACACTGTCACAAAACTGGATGGTGCATTGTACTAGCAGCCAAATCAACCTTGGACAAATAGTGTCGTCAAAGACAGCACTGCAAACACAAACACATTTGTGAGCACTGTGCTGAAGGTTGATTTACACGATCACACCCAACAACAAATAGAGAACACGGTTTAACTGTTGTACCAGTTGTGCCTCACAACTACAGCAAGTTAACTGTCTTTTGACCGACTTTGTAAAATAGCGGACAGAACAACGCAAGTATAAAAATATGACACAAGCACTGATGAGTAGCAGGTGATGTAATACCGGGAACATATATAATATGAAGAATGACATTCAACACACTATTGATGTATAATTAATTAAGAGAATTAAGAGTGCAAAATGTTTTCATCCACACTTCAGTGTGCTGAGAAAACAATTGCCAATTGAAAACAGCGGTTAAACAAGTTAATCGGGTGCCAACAATCAAGCGATTATGCGCTGGTGTTGAATAGAGTGAAAAGGCTAAAGTGCAGGGAAGCGCACTGTACTGGGGAATATAGAAAGCCGTAATAAAAGATGAGCCACCAAACATGTGCAGTGAAATGTTATTTTGGTCATAAATCAGCCATTTTTCCTGCGCTGACACACCATTTCAAATTGCTTATTGCTAACCATGTACATCATACTTTCAAGGCTTTTTCATGTTTCATTAAATGCCTTTCCGTGTGTTTCAGGTTAACTTCTTCAATAATAAATGATCCGCATGCAGCTCAAACAACCTTTACTCTACTAGCCAATGGATTGCATAAAACCTGAAAGCTGTCTGTTATGCAATCTTTGGATTGCTCTATTTGAACACACGCGAAAAGAAAGCATTCTTAACTGTATTTTTCTATGAGAAGAATGCTCTGGAGAATGTGTTTCACAGAGTTTACTTGTACATGTTCCAGTCCCATGCTGTTTTCTCCGCTGACTAAACACCATGCAGCAGGGTGGAGGTCAAGACAGAGGCAGCAGATAAGAGGGACAGGGGAGAGGAGGGAGAATGGAGGAGGGAGAGGAGGGCGTACTCCCTGACCGCAAAGCACAATGTCTTATCTTGTCCTCTGTCCTCCCTGTCTTTATCTGCTGCACATGGATGTGGAGACAGATGTTTGCTGCCTGCAGAAATGGAAATAAGAATGAAATGTTTTACGACAGTGCCGCCTCAGCCAGAGTCCATTGAGCAAATAACTCAACTGCTTTTAGTTATTGTTCAGTTAGCAAGTGAGAGAACATCAAGTCACGACGTCACCAAGCTCCCAGCTACACCTGTTTTGTACGGACATGCAGACAAATTTCCATGTGCCACTTTCTGGCCTGGTATTAGAGTTCTTAGAGTTGTTTATTTTACATAATATTTACATCTGTTTGGCTGAAAAACTATTTTCTTTTGACCAAATACTAAGATTTGACTTGTCAAATAAAACATACCTTTTCTTGGGTGTTGGCCAAACCATACCACGCATTTTGCATTTGCGGGATAAGAGCAAATTGACCATTTGCCAGGCACAGCAGAACGTGTAACCCAACATAATAATATAGTTAGCTGATGACATGCTCCTTGCTTTTTTGGAAATAACAACCGGCTACTACCGTGGGTAGTAAGCTAGTTAGACGGCTATGCTAACGTCTCTCAGAGGTCAGCCTGGCCAAGATGGCTTGCAATTGGTCAGTACCGCAAATTCCAGTCCTCCAAAATTTGACTCTGTGTAAAAGCTCAACACCAGATTATTTAGCCTCGACCAGGACATCCACTAAAAATGAACTGTCCAACATTAGTTTCTTTAATTGCTACTCCCTGCAAGGGTCTGTTGTTGTATGTATACCATAGATTGTAGATGTACAGATAATAGTTCATTCATAACTGCACTATGCATATTATATTCACTCGGTTATATATACGCAAAATGCTTCAACATGCTTTTCAGGTATTTATTCTATCTATATTCTTGCAGTGGATGGATATTGTTATGAATGGACAGCGACATTTGGTTTTTATTCTGTATCCTTTCCTCTTAACTCATGGTTTCAAACAGCAATATCCAGGGATGAGCCTAGAGTGGATCTTGGATAAGCCTGTAGCCCTTGGCTTAGGTCCCCACCCCCATTTCTCTCGTGCTTGCTCTCCTTCTCTCTCTCTCTCACTCCCTCCCTCTCTTTCTCTCTCTCTCTCTCTCTCTCTCAAACAGACGAACACACATACAGGGACTCCAAAAGCACTACAGACACTCTGCCAATTTAATAAAGAGAGACTTTGTCATGCGTATCTCTCCCACAGCTTCCTGGCCAAAGTGACAAGAGTGTGGGTGAGTGGAAAAACAGGAAGAAGACAGGCAGACTATGGACAGCTTTAGCGGGCCGTGGATTGGCCTGCGTGTGTGTGTTTATGTTTGTGTGTCTGTGTCTGTGCTGAAGCCTGTGCATGTGTATGTACAGCATATGTGTTAACCCGCTAAGACATGTGCTCACCAGGACATTGCTCAACATTGAGAAGCGATGGTGGTGTAACACTGATAGGGCTCCCCGGTCAGGAAGGAGAACTAGCTGTTTCCTGGAGCGGACGTCTGGCTGTCAGCGCCTGGGTAGGAGCGGGATATGGCTCCACCACAAACAGACCTCATGATGGGAAGACCACTGCACAAAGGCCACAGGGGGAACTTCACCCAGGCACCGAGCTTTTGGGGGAACTCAATAATGCATGATTTGTGCTTTCTTGGTAGTGCAGCATGATTGCTCTCCTGAATGCCCCTCTGGAGGACGAATATCTCTGAAAATGTACAGATCTCTCAAATGTTATTGAATACACTCTAAAAGATGCAACATTGCGCCTTTTAGAGGTTGGCTGTACTTTTAACATGTTACTTTCACGATGTGGTAACCAAGTGCTTGTATACTAACGGTGTCCAAACCGATTCCTGCTGTGAGTGAGTCATTTGGTAAATATAGGGAATGACAGCACTGACTTTCAAGGCTCAGCTGTTTAGCAGTCTAGTTGGAACACACAAACACATGAACATGATGACAGATGCACACACACACACACACACACACACACGCACACAGCTGTCAGTGGTTTGGGTGTTCAGAGAAGATATTTGGTTTCTGCAGTGCATACATGTAGGAGAGGAAACTGCAGCGTGCAAACATGGCATGACATGAAACCATGGCGTGGAAATAGGTCATATCATACAGCATTTGAACTGCCTCAACTGTTATTGCACCGATGTATCAGTCGATGAGACCTGCTTTAGCTGGACAGCCAGAGAGGCTCCCCAGATGGTAAACAGAAAAATGAAATTATGCCCTGACCATACCAGATTGTTTGTGTCCACAAAAGGCTGTTCGTTCCTGGTGTTTTTGTGGAGCTGAGCACCAGTCAGGACTACCTTACAGCTCACTGTCATATTTACACCGTCAGATTTATTTTGGAGGAGTGATAAAAGCCCACCCCCCACCCCAATCCCCCTGCCCAACACAGAGACGTATCTGTTTACTGGAGAACGAGAGCGAGAGAACAGACGGTAAGGCCATAGGTACATGTGCATGCACGTGTGCACAATCGTTTCCTGCGTGTGCGCGTGCATGGGTGTTATGTTTGTTTGCGGAGGGGAAACGTGTCACCGGGTGCCACAAACCCAACTCCTCCTGACATCTGTGAGTCAATTAGCTGACTGAAGAGAAAACATCCCTGCCCCCTCTCTTCCACACCCACCCTTCCCTCCATGCATCCTTTCCTCCACCAAACAACTCCAACAAGCCAGCCAGCCAGTTAGGTAGTGTAGCATAGCAGCTCCTGTCTGCCCTGCCTGGTGTGAGGCACTGGGGGAGGGGCGCTCGTCAGGGCCGGGGGTGGGAGGGTAGTGGGGGTGATGAGGTTGGATGTCAAGAATGTGGCTCATGGTCTGCTCTTTTGTGTGTTTTGTGCAAGATGAATAGGCCCATGGCAGGCTGGGGTGCTAGCCGGCCACAGCTCCCGTTGACTTGTGTGTTAGAAGAGCCTGAAGGCCCTGGCCTGCCCCTCTTGAAATGAGACAGACGGATAATGAAGGCTGCTGGGTGAACAACTTAAACGCCCAGTACATATAGAAATAACTAGTTCAATGTCTTATTTCCTCCATGGCTCATTCTTGTCTCAATATTGCATTTAGCTTCATTATCTCTCTTCTCTTCTGTCTATCTCTATCTCTCTGTCCATGCCTCCCAGAGCCCCCTATCAGGAAAGTTATTGTTTGCTAAGCTGCTGTGGGGGCTGTTCGTTTTTATGCCTGGTGCATCCCATATTCCCTTCCCCATTCGTCCCCAATGCCCTCCATGTCCTCGGGCTACTGCTATGGAAATATGCTTCAGTCACATTGCTAATTATTTAAGAGTTGTCACCTCATTAACAGTGCTGGGAGATAATGAATGATTAATAGGTCATTCCTCACATTGACACTGTGTTCTCCCACTCTCTCCCACTTCCTCCTTCCACACAGCTACTTGTTTGTCAGGTTGTGCTGGCTCTTGTTGTCCATCGAGTCTGTGTTTCCCTCCACAATCCTGCACTGCATGTGCACGCTCACGGAGGTAACTGGAAACGTCATCAGTGGCTGCAAGGCAGGAAGTGCAGTGAAGGGAACACGATTAGTGTTTGTGTCGACAATGATCCCTCGGGCTGGTAAATGCTGGGGAACCGTGTTGCTTGGAAATGCAGGCAGTGGGCTCGTGGTACAAATTGTAAATGACTGACATTGCTTGATAATGACCCACGATTGGATACATAAAACCAGGGAGTCAACTCCAGTTGGGTTTGTATAGCTGGCATTAAGTCAGCGTTGGGGCGTCTGAACACCTGCAGGCACCAATACTACTTATCATGTCTTTGCTATCGTGATAAGTACGCTGGGAATGCTCAGCTGGAGTGGGGAATTTGTGTCAGTGGTTATCTGGTGCCTCAGATGCCCCTTCATGGGCTCGACTATCTCAGCTAACAGGAACGTTGCAGTCTTTCAGTCATTACGACAACTCTTTTCCTGCTACCACTGAAGGCCACAGCATGCTTCAACAAAGTCATGCCACATGTCATCTGACCATGTTTGAAAGCAAAATTCTGAATCGCCACACTTTTACTTGGGGGCAAAAAAGCCTGCTGTCACAGAGAGGGGAGGGGTTGAAGAATGTAGGATGAATGAAGCAAATGTGGATAACAGCGCATAAACAGTCTCCCCACTGAGGCAATCACAGTGTTGTCCTTGGTTGTACAGAAGTAGTCGTGTGATGAATGACAAAAGCTTGAATGACAAAAGCTTTCTCAAGCTTGACAGAGCTTGAGAAAGAAGTTCAAACCCTGCCTTGTTGGCCATATTGGCACATGTCCAACCCATGTCCTCTTTAAGTTAGGCATTCAGAACAACGAGAAACACTTTTGCCCTCCAACATGGTCTTAGATCTAGTTCATTGGGTCTGGGCAATCATTTTCTACACTATGTATCAGCTCTCAGCAGAATATTAAAGTGAGAATATTTATGATTTATATTTATATTTGTTCAATGTATTGTACAGAAAAGTGTTGAATCAATAAATTCAAACAAGCTGTAATTACATTTTTAAAAAGTCTTAGTTTTGTGTGCAGTTGTGTGCTTTCTAATATGTAACAGCGGAACAGTGAGCTACCCTGAGCATCCGTTTGACTATTTTGTAATTTTGCATATATGAGCCATATTTTAATATACCAGATACAGGGATTGGGAAAAAAATACATTAATATTGTGATATTGATTTCAATTTCAATTTCTCCACACAGACAAACGATGAGCCCATTTTTTACCAACTCTATTCCCGGATCTTCTATATTTGTAGTTTGTCAAGTCTTATAGAGATCAGGCCTTCTAGGGCTGTTCAAGTGGGACGAAATAAGCACGTAAAAACAAACCAATCGAGTGTATCACCATCAAACAGCAACAGGCCAAAGTTGGTTTCGAGGAAACACTTCACATGGAACAATCACAAAAGTTTTTGGAAAGCTGCTTTAATGTGGTATCCTTCGAACACCCCCCACCACACCAAATCACTACTCTCACTCAAGTCTCACTCCCACTTGTGGCCCAGGTCCATGAGTGGCAGTTACCAGGTTTCTCCCCCTCCCTCCCTTCCAAAGTCTCTCACCCACTTCTCTACCAAAGCATGTTTGAGTCAAACCCTCCCCCGTTAGCCTTGACTCAGGCTTATTGCTCCCTCTCAGCTGCTCGGCTGAACAGTGACTGTTGATTGGTGGTTGAGGCGGAGAAGGAAGCCTTGGGAGTATTTATAGCGACTCTCATTTACCAGAACAATAACAACCCTCCCCCATACTGAGAGACAAGCAAACTGACGTTTGGTTTCACATCTCTGGGGAAATGTGCATACTAGGACACACTTTGTCCTGTTGAATAAGGTGACCGTCGATTCATATTGATGTTGTGAAAGCAATTCTAACGAATTGTGACTCATAGGTCATTCATGTTTTGAGTTTCAAAATGTAGAGAGCAAACTTCTGGGATGTTCTGAAAAACGTGCTATCCATTTACATTTTACGTACAGTGTTAAGGTAATCATGGCAGCGTGGTTGGTTTTTACAATTAGAAGCAGCAGAACACATAGTTTAAAGTATTTAGAATTCAATTTCCTGCTGGAGCATTAAACACACTAAAACACACAGGTATTCAAAGCACATACAGTGAGTATTTGTTTTATCTGAGATGTATATCAGGAATGTATATCAGGAATGTTAAAACTGATGCAAGCAAAACTATCTTAAGAACACAGCTCTTAAGAACACGGCTCTCCACACACTCCAAGACCCTGTTGAGGAGCAATACACATCGGCCTCTACATCTCTACAGACTGTTGGCTCCCTTGAATTCTGACGTAGACGGCCTGAAAGTGGCAGCGAGACGTTATGAGATCTCCATGGCCAACTTCATAACACCTAGAAAGGTTGCTGGAGTTGGTGCAGTCCACAGTGGGAATTACATGCAGAGAGCCTGGGTTCTACACAGTGTACCGACACAGAAGTTATTAGCTATATGTCACTAAAGTGGAGTCAACGAGGAATGCTGAGGCCTTTCATATAGGGGGAGCTCATCATAGGTTGGAAAAGCTCATACTGATTTGCTGAGAACACAAATAAGTGAAGCTGAACTGCTAATTCTTTAGACCCTATTTAGAGTGTGAAACCTGTGTGAAATCAACCGATCCTGCAACTGCAGCATTTTTAATTGCATGTTTTACAGGGTGGCACAGGGGCGTGTCCAAGCTGGGAATGGAAGCAACACTTCCAGCCTATTGCTCCTATAAACACAGTCACATGAACTCTCCCCCTCTCTTGCTCTTTATCCTTGGAATAAAAACACACATGCACACAAAAGCATAGAAGTCAATGAATGGCTCAGACCATAGTTAGAGATGTGAAACAGAGAGAACAGCAGCCTATAAGGAGCCGCAGTATACTCCATCTAATTACAACAACGCAAGTCTATTCAATGGATATATAATTACAAAATGCATATCTTCCACTGCGATCATGGCTGATTGCAATTTCATGCAAATATCTTGGATTTTAAACAGACGCAGTGATGTGATTGGTGAGCTCCAGAAGGTTTGGACACATTGCCTACGCTTTCTAATGCAAATGACACCATTAGGAGCTTTTGGCCCTGGGATAAAAAAATAAAGTGTTTTGATGCATTTTAAAATACGTGTTTGTCATATTGTCACAGACTGCAGTGACCTTGTACAGAAGACACGCTCAACTCAAAGAGTGCCCGTCACAGAAACTTATGTTGATTGTGTGTGTTTTTCTTTAGACTGACTGGCTGGGTGAGTTTCTCAGGTAGCACCCACACCTGGGAGTGGCTTATTAACACTAGCTTAAAGTGTCTGGACAATGTCAAAGAATGACAAATGTGCCAGTGGTTGTCCATTTATAGTTGAATTCCCAGGACAATAGATTGGCTTGCTCTCCCAAAGTGGTTCCATTAATTTGCAATTGCAGGCAAGAGGTCGTTGTCCTGCAGTGGGCAATCAAGAGACGCGTGCATCTGCAGAGTGGAGGTACACACACACACACACACACAGAAACAGACCGACACTCCTGAATCCACAGTCCATACACGTAAACCAGGCGAGCACACATCCACGCACAGCAGTGGTTACACTGCCGCTGCAGTTAGTGTGGCCTAGAATAGCACACGGGCTACATTCCTCTGCCCTGCCTCCGCTGCCTCACTGAGGCGGACACACAGCAGACTGGTGGGTCACATGGACAAACAGTTATCTTGGAGATGAAGTGCACATGCACACACCGGGGCAACACTCTTGCGGTGCACGCACAAAGGCCGAATAGATGAGTAGGTGCAGACAAGGTGGGGAATTCTACACTCATGCTGTATGACACAGACCGGCAGATATGAACATGCATGCTGACTCCTACTTACATGCACAAGAAAACAGAAATATCAATACTATATCTATCTATCTATCTATTAAGGCAATCTGAAATCAGTAAAAGTTGTGTTTTTATAACAGCAGCAGTTAGTCTACTTTGGAAGACAAACATGATGTCCAAATATTCTTTCAAAAAGAAACAGCGGGGAGGGGGGTATTTAAATTGGCTACTGTGTCACAGCTCTCCAACAGCCCCTTTTTTTTCTACGCCCATGCACAATTATGTTAAGTAGGGCCAATAGGAACAAAGAAGAGGCAGGACCGAGGCTCCACCTCTCTCCGACTGCCTTCCTCTGATCTTTTTAGATGTACATAATCCCTGAGTTGACCCAGAAAATAGGCAGTCGTTTCAAGATCTGATGCGGCAGTCTTTGTGCACACCGTCCCCGCTCGAGCATGAAGCGTAACCCTGTGGAATAGACACTGTAATTCGGAGGAGTGTTGCCTTGCAGAGGAAAACTGTTTAAATAAACGGAGCCAAAGCAAAGTCGCGCAACTTTGTGAAAACGTAGCGGATACGGGTAAGTGTTTGTCCTCGGAGATATTTGTGAGAGACATTGGTCTGTGGTGGTCTCCGGGGCTGCTGCTCCATTGTTTGCGTTCCCTTGTTTCAAACTCGAGATCTAACAAAATGGATAATATTAGGCGACAGTGTTCTTGCATACAAACGTTGGAACAAATCGGCACAAAGTGATCGGAGAAAACCCGGAGCCTTTGTTGGATTTGATGCCCTGTTAGAAATGTGGTGATTCAGCTGTTGGGGAGATGTTGCATGATGTCAGTGTTCTTTGTTGCAACCTTACGTGCGTAAAATGTAACAAGATTGTTTCGGCCTCAGCTAACGTGCAACATTTAATGGGATTTAAGCAATGCACTGTGCGATGCACGCATTTTTCTCCGTTTTGTCGATCCCGTCGTGCATGAAATCTACGGCTGAAAAAAAAAAAAAGAAAGAATCCCAAACATTGCATGTTAACCTGTAATTCCGACCTGGGCGTTCATGCCTTGGCACAAAGAGGGGAGGTTTTAGGGGTCGCCAATCGGCAAAACAACCGTGCGGATATTTTTTTGGTCCGGAAGCGTTTCGGTGGGTTAACTGTGACGTTACAAGGGGAAAATGTATCTTTGTTTCTTTTGAATGAAGGTGAATTGTGCGATCACTCTAAGAGAAGTCAATTGGGTATGAAATTGGTTTGACCCACAGCTATGTAGGCCTACTGCACATCCCACACATGGCACCATTGGCACAATTATTGTGTGTCTTCATCAGTGACACGGGTTAAAAATGGACCGCTACACAGGCTCATGTCAGTCTTGATTCCAGCTGCACCTCCCGTTTAAATGTTTTTGCTGCCTCCAAACATCACGTCTGACCCGTGCGATGATCTAACAGTGTCTCCTCTCTGTTCATAGATAGGAGGCATGGCAGACCATCTGATGATGCCCATGAATCACAGCTCAGCGGGCGCCAGTCTCCACGGTTACAGGATGGGCATGAATGGCGGCCTGCAGGCAGGTCACCAGCAGCATGCCAACCAGCAGGGCATGCGGGCGCTGCCCAATGGCCAGATGATGCACTACGGTGGTGCCCAGGCCAACATGGAGACTGCCATGAGGCAGCGGCAGGGCATGGTGGGCGGACCCATGAATGGACAACTGAGCGGGGCCCAGATGGGGCACCACCAGATGACCTCTGGTAACATGATGTATAATGGCCAGCCCCAGCAGCAACAGCATCACCCTCAGCAGCAGCATCACATGCATCCACAACAACAACAACAACAACAACAGCAGCAGCAGCACCAACAACAACAACAGCAGCAGCAGCAGCACCAAGCCCAGCACCCGCAGCAGCAAGCACCACAACAACAACAACAACAACCACCACAACAACAACAACAGTTCATGAACGGAGGGTTAACGTCCCAGCAGCTCATGGCCAGCATGCAGCTGCAAAAACTCAACACCCAGTACCACGGACACCCACTGGGACCTATGGGTGGGAACCACATGGGGCCCACGACCCAGTACCGCATGAACCCGGCCCAGCTGGCAAACATGCAGCACATGGCCGGACCAGCCCTGGCCCTGAACGGCATGGACGCGGATATGATTGACGAGGAAGTTCTGACTTCGCTGGTCATGGAGCTGGGCTTGGATCGGGTCCAGGAGCTGCCTGAACTCTTCCTGGGCCAGAATGAGTTTGACTTCATCTCAGACTTTGTCAGCAAACAGCAGCCCAGCACCGTTAGTTGCTGAGAGGACCTGATTTTCAAAAGGGGCACAAATGGAGACAGGAGAGAGAGAGAGAGAGAAAATTGTCCAGGGTGGATGAAAAAGTGCTCATCTCTTCACTTTTTATTTAGTGAGCACATCCCTGTACAACTACGCCCAGTTGCGGCGCAGGATGTACAGAAGTGAACTCTGGATATTCACAGTGCTCGAGTCTCACATGTGTGAGTGGCCTGAGGGTGGATGGATTCAAGGCAGAGTTCCACCGCTCCCATTTCCTGGACATGAATGTAATGAAGAAATGCAGAAATTCTTAAAAAGCCACTCTGAACAATGCTATGACACTGTGTAGCCTCCGAGCCTGGACTCCATGACAGTTTACCAGTAAAAAGGTGTATTTATTTATTCCTATCTGAGAAAACTGATATAAAGAACAACCACCATCTCCATTTTGGGAACCAAGTGGTTTTAACAATTCTTTTTTTCTGAGAGTAGGATGGTGGGAGACATTTAAAATTAAGTTCTCTTCTTGATTCTTCCCCCCCCCCCCCCCCCCATTCTATTTGGCCCAGTATTTAAATAAGCTCGGGTGACACGGTCATCTAAAAAAGAGCCTGTATTTTCTATCATAAGTCAGACCCGATAGAAGATCAATGTTATCTCATTTGAATGGGGGGCCTCATCCAGATTTTAAGAAATGGTTCACTTTTGGTAAAGTGTTGCCTTTTTTAGATGTAATGTTCTCAAAAAAAAAAATCTACTGCTTTTACTGTATGAAGCTGTATAACTCCAACATGTCCACACTGTTGTGTTCTATTGGAGGTGTAGAACCGCCTTAATCGCGCAGATTCTTATTTATTGGTTGTTTATATTGTCCCCTTTTTTGTGGTCAAGATGGGGGGGAATGGTCTGTGAAGGGGGTTTTGAGGATCAATAAAGATGGCCTGGATAGAAATGTGGCCTGCTTTTCCATTCTTTGCACAGTTCTTCCCCTAGGCAGTGGAGAGCTAGCTAAGTGCTTAAGTTAACCTGTGGGTGAAGGGAAACCTCAGTTTCTTTCCAGTCTGGGATAGAAATGTTTAAACAGATAGAATATTTATGCTTTCATGGGGAATATACTCTGCTCCCATTGCTCCTGGGTAATTTGCCATTTTCATTGCTAATACGGCTGCTGAACATGAGTGACATACAGAGACACTGACATGTTTCCCTGCTGGTTAGCTGAAGAAGAGCGGTATTATATGTCAGTGTACATCTGATATTGCATCTCTGGTAGCGGTAGCCAAACGTGATTCACTATTCAACATTTTATCTTGGTGCTTATCCAAGCCCAAATGCCATGCACTGACATAATAGGTGGTATACGTTTGCCATAATAGCAAGATGTTCATTGAAGAGGCTGGTGGGCTCACGAAACAGTATTTGAACAATATGGTTTTGGCAACAGCAACACAAACATTTGTTTATTTTCTGTGTAAAGAGTAATGTGAGCATGTGTGTGTGTGTGTGTGTGTGGTTGGGGGGGGAGGTGAAAATGACCAAATAATGCTTACCGTGATGGGGGTTTAACTGACTGAAAGCTTGACTCAAACACGGTGCTGCTTTTTCCCAGCTCTCTGGTCAGAGAAACCGACTCCTGGCTCTAAATAACAACAAATGACTTACGCAAATTCAGAACAAGCCCCTCTCCAGTCTAAGCCACAGCCAGTTGGAGGGGTAAAACAATGTTCCCCCATATATAATTACATTCATTATGAAATGAGGGTAAAGGGGTTCTCGGCGGTGGGTGAGTTTGTTGGATCGTCATGTGCCTGCGGGCTATGAAAACGCTTGATTGAGGTCATGTCGGGAATGTCATTGCCGCATCGAGCTTTTCGCATTGTCAACAAATGCGTCTTTAGTGAGTAACGAGGGGGAACGAGAACACTGTAACCAGCAACGGTGTTCAATGATTGCTCAATTTTTGCGTTAACTCTGCTCTTAAAGCAGCCTCATATACTCTCATTTGTCCACTTGTGTTTTGAGGCTGATGTGCTAAATTTGAAACCGCGTATCATGGATGATCCAAACTGAAATATCCTGGCCTCAATGCGGGCTTGTTTCAAGTAACAGACTAGCTTAAGGGTGTGTGTGTGGATTTTCTTGGCTTTGCACTGTCAAGAGACTGGCTCACAAGTAGGCCAACAGCCTTGGCACAGTGCTTCGTAACGGTTGCAGGTCCCTTGCCCAGTGCCAATCTGGTGAGATGGTCTTCTGGTGTGTGTTGCACATGGGGCGTGTTGGCACACTGTCAGATCTCTGTCGCCTCATATATCTCATAATTGTATGCTGCACTGTGAGCTCCTTGTTTAGCCACAATTAAATGCAGAGGTTGTGTTTCTTGATTGTGACTCCATGGACGAGTGGTTAACTCCGCTAAACAGCCCTGTTTGCTCTCCCCAATCCCTTGTTATGACTGCCGCCTGCCTCACGGGGGCCGGTCTAGACGCACGCTAAGCAGGGTGGGACGCTCGGAGACGTTTACAGTTACTTCTCTTCTTCTTACTCTCTCGTTTTCAGCACACCCACAGCAACCGCTCAATACAACAGTGCGTCTTCCTGTGGCAGCTTGCTGTTTTTCTCGATACAAGTCAGAGACCAAAAGCCACATTCTGATAGAGAGGCAGACAGGCAAAGTTTTTTAGGCCTCAGGGATTTCTGAACTGGGTTTTCCCACTTCCATTTTATGATTCCATTTAACACCCTTCAATACACATCACGCAAGGTATGTTAAATGCAATCCAGATAACATTCCCCTCTTCTGCCATATGAACTGTATATGTCTGTGCATTGAGCACTGTCTAGATTTCCTTCTCCAGGCTTTGGTCCAGCTGGTGCCAAGCCTGAGCTCGAGGTAATCTCAGGCCCTCGTGCCGATGATGGATAGCTGGTCATTTGCTGTTGTCACGCATGGCCAGGACTTCACATGCGCACACAGACACACTATCACAGCATCAGCACACAACCTGATCAAAGAGGCTAACTGCGATACATCAGTATCGGTGGGGAGTCGGGGGGAAGATGATGGATTTTTTGTGTCATGTCTGGTCATTATGACCCATACGCCTACAGTGTTTTTGGTAAATCATGGTGGGAAAGTACATCCAGAAATTAGTACTGAATAAATAAATTTGCAATTTCTAAACCGTGTGACTAAACTGAGCGTTCCCATTTTTATTGGAGAGCTAATTCTGAGATTTAACAAAGGAGTCACACCAAGAATACCCAAGTGTGAATTACTGTAAAGAAAAGAGTGAAATACGCAGTCAAAGTGAGAAGACAACTTGAGTCATTTATTGACAACAAGGGGCATGTTTCTCTCTGTGTGAATGTTATGTAAAGAGGGCACATGTTTGAACTTGTCTGCATTAACAAGACAGTTTGAAGGCGTTTGGCATGTTTTATCGTAAGCTTGTGTGTGTGTGTGTGTGCTGGCAGGGGGTAAATAAACAGCAGATCCCTCAGGGCACGGTTCATTCAGTTGACTGGACATGTTGCTGAAGCCAAACTTCCTGATTTTCCAGCTGAACAGTCACCTTGCATCTTCACCTGACATGCTGCTACTCTTCCTTCCCCTGGCTTCCACTTTCCAGAGTTAAAAAAAAACAAAAAACACTAACATATAACAGATCTTTCAATGCAACAGGCTCTGGAAAACATCAGTTGTTGCACTGTTGGATTCTGCTCCTGGGCATTTTAGTAAAGCTCAGCATCTTCTAAGTAACAAAACCTTTCCTCTTTCTCACAGGAGGGGAAAAAGCAACAAACACATCACTCTCTCTTTCCCAGGACCACACGGTTTAGCTGTGTCTCAGTAATTGTTTTGTTTTCCACACGTATCCTGCTGAGGAGGCCTTGAAATGCAGCCGCGTACCTTGTGAATGCAGCCTCCAAAGGTAAGTTGCTGATTTTGGCATGTCAGGGCAGGTGACACAGAGGTTGCCTAGTGACTAGCAACTCCTCCTCTGACCCCCCCCCCCCCCCCCTCCCTCCCCAAATCTGGGGTTGCATGGTTTGCCAGCTCTTTGAAGTAGAAGGGGGGGGGGGTGTAAATAATTTATGTTCCTGCACACAGCTGACACCTCTCCGTCGAGCCGGCTCAAACACACCAAGGTGTCCCAACAATGTCTAACGGTGGTAAATATTTAAGTGTTGTGTGATTTACACGGTTGAGTTAAACTGAGCGGGGCAGCGTTTTCGCAACAGTTGTGCAAAATGTTGGTTTCTTATTTGTTAGTTTTTATAACTGCAGGTTGAAAGGGTTTCTATTGTGCAATTCAAACCGATTCTGCCATAGAAATAAGCTTAAATTACCTCTCAAACTCATTTTATTGTTTTGCAGTTTAATGTGTCAAAACCTGCCAAGCTGATTATTAGGAGATACACATTTAACAGCAACCCTTGTGCAATGTAATACAATCCAAATCTATAGCAAATATTCCCCATCTCTCGCTTAAAATATTACATTTTTGTTGACAGTGCATCAGCAAGATATTATTACTGTGCAATATAATGGAGAGGTGAATCTGACACTCAAAGATTGAACATTATGAGCGTCACAATGGAAGTACTTTGTTGGAATATGACTGTGTTCACCTCCTGTCGTTTTATGTGAGCAAGGAAATGATGTGAGCTTGCCCGGGAGAGTTCCAGGTTGGTAGGTTAGAATAGAGGGAAACAGTATTAGCACAGGCTATGTTCTGGACACACTGTCTTTGTGAGCAGCGCTTTAAGCCTGCGTGCTAATCTGGTGACAGTGGCAAGCACTCGCTACAAGAGACAGAGTAACAGGCTATAGGCTGGGGGTGGAATTAATACAAGAGAGCAGTTCTTGTGAGGCTTTGTGTTATCCTGCTGTTAAAATCTCCATACACTGTAATAGCAATGTGTAAATGCTAACATATGCATGTCATATCCACCTGTGTATTTGTTGCGTTTGTGTGAGATCCGTGCTATTTATTTTTTAACTCCCGGATGGATAAAACCCACGCTGCCGTGTGACCAACATTTTCCTTGTCGGAAAAGCCCGACATCAGCCGGCCCACACCATCTGTAGGCACGCGTCGGGATGAGGGCTGTCAAGACAACGTTCAGATATTATCTCCAAATCAAAGGTCACCGGGGACAAGCAAGCCAGTGGCCTCATCCGGAAAAAGTTAGGAAATCAGATTTTTGCAAAAGCATCGTAGCTAGAGACTGCGGCCTGTGTCATGTAAAGCAAACATCACTTTTTGTTTAAAATAAAAAGGCTTTGGGTTCCTCTGACGTGTGAGCACATTTTCCTCTTCCATCCCTCACTATGTGGTGCTAAAACCCTCAGAAGTTTTGTTCTACCACTGACCAAAAACAGACAACTGTAATAGAACATTTATGATATATATATATGTTAAATAAGAGGAAACATGATTCAAAGATTAGCCTGACAATTTCAAAGCCAAGTATACTTACCTGAGGCCAGAGCACCTCTCGCCCCAAAGCACCTCGAAGGCATGCTGGGGGATTCTGGTATCCGTCAGAGAGAAAGTGTTGCACTGAGCACTTTATTTCTTTGTGTTGTTTCTGTCTTAACTGTGCCCGCAGAGTGCAGCATGCCAGGCTGGTTCTGCAGAGAATACGGTATTTCCATGCCATGACAAAAGAGCTGAGAAAGTCGTTTTCTCTCCCACAGTTATGACTGATCTGTAAGCCCGCAAAACTTCCTTTCACACATACTGAAACTGGCTATATGGTGTATGACTCGGGGGCACTGCACAGCATTGTTGGTAAATATCAGGAGCAGAATTTCCCCAAAATGAGCGAATACCACCGTATGTCATAACAACAAAGATAATCTATCTCGCTTGCTGAGAACCCAGCCAGTCATATTGAATATTCACCTCGAAACTTAAAAGAACAGTCTGCTGCCCAACCAGCAACACAGGAATGGTGCCTGATGGTTGGTTGTTAAAGTAAGAACTTCACAACCTTCATAAGCACAATATGCAGCACAAGGAGCTGTTACCTCTATAAATAGCACTGGCTTCATGCACAACAATTTGGCTACTATTACACACCAACAAGCACAGGCATCAGCCACGAGCTCTGAGCTCGTCACATGTGCCTGAGCATAACACACACAGCACGGATTGTGAGTATGTGTCATATGCTCATACACAGAGAAATGCATTCATACTCATCCATGTCAGTTAGAATCAGTGGGTTCGGTCACTGTTTTCAGCCTTACGTGATGTGTTTTCCTGTTTTCACTCGGAGGATGTGGTTAGATTTTCTGTCTTGTGCCAAGTTGCTTCAGTAGACACAAGCCGTTTTTCGCCCACAGGCCTAATAGCGCACTCGTGTACTGACAGAACAATGACAGCGACGTTTACCAGAAACGGCATTAACAATGGGTTGACACAAGCATAAATTAGGGGGTTTTTATATCATGGAAAATACATGAAATACCTGCATAGCAATTCTGAGAACGAAGCAACAAAACAACCATATGAAGAAATCTTTACGTGATGTAAAAATATCAGAGATTATCATGCTGAGTCTACCAGATGGAGATGTGACCACCCATGGGAGTGAATGTTAGTGAGTCCCAAGGAGATACAGCAAGGGGACATTACTGCAGATAAGGCAGTACTGCCCCCTGTTGGTGAACTACTGTAACTACACAATGTATTGTTCAAAATAAAATTATAAATAATGAAAAAGAAAGTTGGTCTCAAAATGTCAGACTCGTCAAACCTACGTATGTGGCATGTAATAAGTTGATATCAAAAGGTCGGGCAATTAAAGGGACAAAGATATTGTGCTATTTAAAAGAGAACAAAACGAATGTAAATGAGTATAGACGAGATGTAATCAGAAAGTGTGGCTTTAAAGGTTGACACTGCAGAACAAACAGCACAGAAAATATAAACCAACACTTGACTCATTATATATTTATTGATCAATGTTAAGTATGATAGGGCTCTCCATGTAGGAACTCTAATAATATAGTATAAAAATTAAAAAAGTACAAATAACAAAGACAAGACAAGGCAATGTTAACAACATCCAGGATACGAATAAAGAAACAGATTTCCTCATGGCAGTATTTTCAGAATAAAGTGTTTTCTTTTTCTTTCATAAAACTAGGGATGCATCGATCCAACTTTTTCAGTCCCGATACCGACAGCCTGGGTATCTGCAGACACCAAGTACCGATCCAATACCAGTGATCATTTATAAGCTGTATGCCTCAATGTGTGGAAGTGACTGGGATCATTTTTTGTAAGGCAACATCAGGCTTAAACATTACTTCCAAACTTTGTAAAACTAAATAATAACAAATAAATACAGAAGACATAAATGTACAGAATTGTTATTAAAATAATGGTATCCAATAATAGATCCGCATATTGTCACCGATACCTGATCCAGCTATTTGAGCCAGTATCGGCCCAGTATCAGTATCGCTGCATCCCTACATAAAACGTGTTTTTTCCTTTCCCATAATTAATATTGTTGTAGTTGCAAAACCATGCCTCAAACTGAGACGTTAACCAGAGGCATCCCAAGTATTGGGATGAATGTAGTCTTTTCTTCTCTTGCGTTAGGGATCCTTACGCATATCCCACACAAACCGTTGAAAAAGGCAAAAATACTAGTCCATAAATCCATAAAGTAGAAAATATGAAATGTACAGAATAAATGTAACGTAATAAAAGCAGGCCAAAAAAAAGCCTTTTACAGTTAAATTAGCCACGTATGACTCTTCAAGTTATACTGAAATGTAAAACAGATGAAGGACAAGTGGGTCATCCTACGTATCCCATGCTGCCTTAGGGCTGGATTGTGCTACACAAAATAAACATTCCTCATTGGATGAGGTCAGGACAAAGGGTATGTAATACCAGATATGGTGGTCTGATGGAAATTGCTACATGTAAATGGTCAGTACATGTACAATATGGAGTGCGTGATATACTGATCCTAGAACAGGAAGATGGGGTTGGAGTTCAGTCCTTTGGAAGGTTGCTGCTGCTGCTGCTGGCCGGCTGACGTCCTCAAGCCCGCTTGAGCTTGTCGATGTGGAAGGTGAGTTTGAGGGCGGGGCCGAGCTTCAAGCCCATATACTTCATCATCATGTCGCTGCGCAGCAACAGGAGCGCTTTGCCGTCAATCTCCTGCAGCAGAGAGAGGGAGGGCAAGTTTTTTTTTAGCAAAGCTGTCCACCAAGTTAAGTTGTACAAATGTACCGAACAAAAATCAATGTCTAGCGTGGTCTAAAAAGTGTATTTATGCTACACATAAGTACTTCAGTTTATATTTTCTAACGCAACATTTTTTATCATTTTAAGCATCTCCTCTTTTATGAGCGAATACACACATGTTTTCTGAACAGGTCCGCATGTGGTGCCAGCACTGGGTCGATATATCTGATATACTGCATGACATCCTCCACTGTCCACAGGTTGGGGTCCTGACCACTCTGTCTCGGGCTTTCCCGGAAACTGCCTGAGCCTGAAAGTGCAAAAGAGCAAACAAATCCATGAAGACAGTCATTAATGCATTAACTCACCAAACACTTTAATACACTTTAGCTCGCAATGCCCAAACACCATTAAGAAATGTACAACAATTTAACTCCAACCTGTCAAATACACACCCTAAGTTATTCCATCTGTCAAGCTGTTGGACAGCTTTTAAATCTATAAGTGTTATTCATCTTGTAAAGACACAACTCTTGCAGCAAACACAATGTCACTATATTATTCACCGACTATGAGATGTGACACAAATGTTCAAATGTATCATTATCAGTCAAGTCTACTTACAGTTGAGTCAATATGATTCTTCTGATTTTAAGGCGTTCGGCCCATCATTCATTGAAATGGGGCCTTTCCGGTGACGCAGCATTGGGGCCACTGTGCTCCAGCAAAAAATAAAATGCAGGGTCGTCATCCGGATTGTGGGCCAATTCAATATGAGCAAGCGCACATTGCTGGTTGATTCTTTTGCAACGTGAATGCTGTATTTCCTCAGTTTACCGTGCAATCTTCGCAATGAAAGATAAACTGATTGCTGCCATGAGCGTTGAAAACGTGAGCATTTTAATATTTTATTTTTCCATTTTTGGTGTCTGCCAAGCCTTCAAACTCTTCTTCCCAGCCCCTTGCATTGTTTATTATGAATACAGGGCTGTTCTTGGTCCGATCGTCCATTTCGGTGACCTGACACAACAGATGCTTTGTTACACAGAATCGGCTGAGAAGCCATCTTTGGAAACCGTTTGGAAAAGGGCAAACATTTTCAAATCATTCTTGGCAGGTGATTGGCTGAACAAGCTGTCAATCAAACTCTTCCCATCAGGAAAAGCCTTCAGTGCTGTTCTTTGCTCTGCTTAATGAAGACATATTTGATAAAACTGCAGCATCCACGCTACCCTCTTGAGTGGCCGCTGTTGTTTGAATGACCGGCCATCTCTCTGTGTTGTCTCACACACCTGAACCACACCCACAGCTGCCCAAAGCTCCTCACAGGACGCCGATTGGTGCTGACAAAACACATTACTCGGAGCCTGACGAGATGGATTCTCGTATGATCTTGTGACGTCGCGAGAATCCATCCACTGTGCCAGGTCACACTTCAGGAGCATTATGAACGCTTCACTGAAATGTTGTGAAAACGAAGACAGCGTCAACGTTTCCCGTTGCAGTGTCTGTCCCTACCTGTGGAGTTGTTATGATGCAGCAGCTTGGAGGGAGACCTCAGGCCGGGAGTTTGTACCGTCGATTTTGGAGAGAGAGGGCTCTTCTTTAAGTGCTCTGATGCGACAACACTGTTCTCCACGAGGGACTCAGCTGGGGACAAATCACACAGAAGACTCACCAATGAGAGAGAATAAACACATAGACTGTTTCACCATGACATATAGAAAGAACTTAAACACAATAAAGCAGTGGTGGGATGAGGACGCACCTATTTCTCCATACCTGCTATCTTGGCCCTATTCCAGCTGACCTTTTCAAGACTACTTATAATACACTGTGCTGGCATTTCCCCAAACCCTTTTAAACGTCTCTCTTAATAAGTTAACAAACACCTTTGTGAGGATGGTACTCCGAGCTAACCACAGTACAGAAACAGCTCTCGTCCGTTTGAAATGATCTTAGATTAAATGTATCTGTCGTCATTCCTTAGGGCCGCCCTCAGACACGATTGAGTCTTTAGAAATTGGTTGTTCTCTCTGGAACAGTCCTGAGCTAGTTCCAATCATACATTACTGGAAGGAAATAGATAAAAGTCACATATCGGAAACAGCAATCATTGACTACGGTGCGGCACAAAAGCAGTGTCCTAGGACCTCTACCGTTCTCAATCTACATGCCGCCTCTGGGATCCATTATCCGTCAGCATGGCGTGAATTTAAGTGTTGTATTTTAATTTGAAAAAGGCAGACACTTTTTATTTCGGGCCAGCGAAACATATCAGCTACTTGCCTGAAGGACAAGTGCCTGCAAAAGTTAATGTCAAGCCCTGTGACTGTTTGTCAGCCATTAGTGAGAGGATGAGCAGACTGATTCCTCCTAGTTGGCCCAAAACATAAGAACGAATGGTAATGAACTCCCATCATTTGTAAGAACCACTGCAATATGCAATAATTCATTACAAAATGCAGGAAATTGCATTTCAGAATGGAGATAACATGTATTACATTTCATCTAGTTATTAAATAATGCGTGGTCACAATGTGACTTCATAAAATATTTCACAGCGATATGCTCGTAACCCTCAGAGAGTTGGAGTGATTTGAGTGTGTGTTATGGCCTTCTGTTAAAGCGGAAGGACCTTTTTAGGGGGATATTACCCGTGAACATAAATCTCTTCAAATATTACATTAACTTAATTAAAATCGAAGGAAATTGAAAGACGACTAAATGATTAACCTCCTGCCCCAGAACTTAATGTGACTCACTCCTGAGCCAAGAGCTTCCTCTGTTTTACAACCTCTTTTATATGATTACAAGTGGCTTTACTGGACAACTCAGAGCAGTCGATTACTAGCATTACATGTCCCACATAAAACGTGGTGGTGCAGCATTAGAGTTGAGAGACACTGATTATATAAACAAATACTATACACATGAGTGGACGGCTTGTTTAATCAGTAAAATCATTTTTTTAACCCACAAATAAAGAACAAAGAAAATACAAGCATTTGAATAAAACTGAAATCTACGCGCAATATAAAGGAGACATAATTTATTACTGTTCTAATAGTGTAATTACAGGCATTCATTAAAAGTGATAATGCAATGTGCTATTATAGGGGCACAAACCTATCAGAAAATCTGACATTGTTCTTTGTCCAGATATGACTGTTGTCTGACTACTAATACTACCAATGTACATAGTACACATATTTCCCTAGCTCTGCATATGAACAAGCAGACAATCTTTTTGTACTTTACGGTGTAGAGGAATGAGGCCCAGGGTGGATTATAAAGAAAACAATCACAACAATCCTCAATGTAACATACCATCAGTGGAGTGCCGGGAGATTTTGGACAGTTTCTGAGGAAGTGCACTTTTGTAATCCTGGAGGAACCGCTTGGTGCCGAGGCCCGGGCCCGTCGTTAAGCTGTCTCCAAAACCTCTTCTCTCTGAAAAAAACCCCCCAGCACATATGAAGGAAGCAGCCAGATGTTACAGGTAGAGGTGAGAAAGCTACATATAAGTGGACCTGACTGTATGTTATTTGGTTACATATCTTCTTTTGGTCAAAGAGGCTGAATGGCTAAAGAAAAAAATATATATATATTTTTGTATTTTAAATACTACAGGACATATGGAACCATACAGTGAATTTGGTTCGTGTCAGAAAATGCTTTGTCATGTATCACGTTTGACCTTAAATCCTTAATAAGTGACCGACTTTAGGAAAATACAACACATCAGCAAAAATACACACTGTAAACTCGACAAGATGGATTTGATGAATTGATGAGGTAATCTACAACATTCACGACGAACAATCATCACGGCATTGAACAGCACCTTGTTGTCAGTCCACTTTTACCGAATGGCTGTATAACTGGAAGCCAACAAAAAAGGTATTTCATATTTCATGTCGGATTTATCTTCCCAGGAAATCTAAACTGTCGGCATGGCACAAGTTATTTGCCTTTTGTACAGCAGTGTAAAACATCCTGTGCAGATACTCAGGGGAGGCACATGGTGCACCTCCCTTGAGGATTTACAAGATTTGTTTTTCAGAAGGTTACTGCCAACACCTCCACATGAGTAAGGCAGACAAGATTTTCTTATGCTGCTGGGAGTTCTAAAGAACTAAAAAAATAATTAACAGTAAAAAGACCACTTCTGGTGCAGAAGATCTACTTTTGGTTTCAAGCATCATATAAAATGCATTAAAACAGACGATTAGATTTGTGTCAATCAATAAGGAGAAAAATCTCTTTCTGTAAATCAAATATGCCATGTGCATTCACCACATCTGTCCACTATGTAGCTGTGCATGTGGAGTCACAGCAGGAGTACAGCAGCACCGACCTGTAGTGTATGTGTGAGTGTCGTAGTGCAGGCCTCCTCTGGCTATAGGCTGGCTGCCAAAAAGAGGATCGCAGTGAAGGTTGTGGCAGAGTTTTTCCAGGAAGCGGAGGACGTAGGTGACACTGCTGACTGTTGGCAGGGTCAGGGTGTGCTGCTGCTTGTCAAAGAAGGCTAGAAGAGGAAAAGAGGGGCAAAGGACAGAGGATCAAATTCAGTTCGATATCGTGCAGTCTTTTGTTTTACGTGGAAATCATGAGTAAAAGAAACATGTTGTTGAGAGTGCGCTTCATACAAAAGCTATTTAGACCTCACATTTAATGTAACAATTATAACGGAAATGAATTCTCCATATGGTCAACAGCACTACATTCTGTTAATTTAACAAAGATGTGATCGCAACAAAAAGCAAAGAAACAAAGCAACAGCTTCGCGAGGACTTTCAACAGAAACAAGAGAGTCATATTTCTGTTTTGATGATGAGGGTTTAATCCCCACCTGATATGACTTCGCCTCCTTGCCCAGACTTGAGGCAGGAGAAGACGGTGGCCTGGTTGTGGGCGGAGTCCACACAAGCCTGAACACACTGCTGAAGCACCGAGGAGGCCCGGCCAGGCCCAAAGTGGTCCGGGAGCTTCTGGACACGCCGCTGGTCCAAATGGAGTCCCACCTTGCCGTACTTATTTAGATACACACAAACTAGGGAGGGGACAGCAACAGGCAGAGAAGTCAATGCTGAAGGCTGCGTGACTTATTAGATGGTGAAATTGTTATTGTAATCAGATACAAGGGACCATGACGTCTATTTTAAATATTGCTTGCATGTATGACATCATTTGTCAGATTCCGTTGCCAACGTGACACAAAAGGCGGCGACAGCGTGACAGATGAACTGAACATCCCAGACAGGTGAACCCATCGATCACAATGTGCACTCTGTCCAGGTCTGTTGTCTGTGTACCTGTGGGGGCCTGTAGTGCAGAATTGGGGATGGTGGCGTTGTCCATAGGCACGGTGCTGGTGTCGGGCTCTGGGGTGCTGCTGGTAGGAGACGTGGGGACTGGATTAGGTACCACGCGGGGTTTCCTCTGGATAGAAACACACGCATTCAGACATTTTACATCCTTTTTCACTTTTCTATTGTTTTCTTTTTGTTGTTTTTTACCATCATTACATATGCGACTCTTGTATTGCTCTTTTATATTTGTATCCTTAAAACAAAGTGCCTAACCGTAAATGCAACATCAGCAAACAAAACGAATATAACAAGCTCATCATTTTTTAACAGGACGTAACAACTTGTTTAAGTGAAGAAGGTGAGCACTGGACAACACATAGAGCAGACTATTGGAATGATAAGTCATAAAAAATACACCAATAAGTTCCCTCCTTATGCAGCCAAACGCTATGATGTGATAACCTGTGGTTCAGTGATACCTGTGTTAGTGTGTATGTACTGGAAGGCTACCTTGCTACCAGGCTTGGGCCCTCTTTTCTTTGGGATCTTGATCGGTTCTGCCGGAGTCTGGGCTTGCTGCACAGCTATGCTCTGTGCCCAGTTGGCAGGCAGTCTGCCCCTGGTTCGCCCCGGACCCGTCACTGGCCGCCCTGGACCCGCCATGGCGTCTTCCAGCCAGCCAGCTCGCTTCGCCCAGCCCAACTGCTGCAAACCAAGAGCAAAGGAGACAAAGAGTCAAGTGGCCGCAACGTCCGGTTATGACAAGTGAAGCAAATGCAGGAGTGCCTTCAACTTGCATTCTTTCTAATAACCAGCAGAGGGCGAGTCCTCTGGTTGAAAAAAGAAGTCTGATTGTATGGAAGTCTATGAGAAAGTGACCCTTCTTCTCACTTGATCCTAAACACCACTCTGTGGTTCAACTTCAACATGGTTGGTTTCATATATTATGGTCCCATTTAAAGTAAAATAGACAGTAATATACAGTGTATGATTCAGTGCGTGGCTACCTTGTGATTGACAGGTCACTACCATGGCGTTGTCTATCTTTTCGTCTTAAAAATGCATCCTTTTTCACAGTGTTTGAGTTCATGAAAGTTAACATTTGTCACAGATATTGCAAAACCTGGGACAATATAACCCAAACGATCTGCATGGCGAGACATGATTAAAGTATGTGCTTTGTAATTTGGTGAACTGATCCTGCAATTAAAGGCAATGGCGCGTCCCTGACGGTATCTCTAAACCACTTCATGCCTACCTTGCTGCCAGGCTTGGGCCCTCGTTTCTTGGGGATCTTGATGGGATCCAGGCCTTTGCCCGGCTGGATGCTCTGTGGTCCCAACGCTGAGCCCTTCTGAGTCCACAGCCCCGTCACCTTGGTTTTCCTGCGGCCTGGCTTCCGTCCTCTCTGACCTGGAGGTCTGCCCACGGTGGGCGTGGGGTGCATGGCTGGGCTGTCCACACTCCCGTCAGTCAACGGCCCAAGGCTCTTAGGCAGCACTACTGCATGGGCAAAGATGGACAGGTACGCAAAAAAGTTAATTTAAGTTAAGTAAAATGCTGTGGCATTAGAGTGGAAAAGAAGTAATTCAAAAGTACAGCTCAAGGCTCCCCATATAAATCACACAGAACATAGAAATGTGATAATGTTTAAACAGTCCGAGGAGTTATTTTTTCATTGAAACTTAACCAATGATGGCATTAAATCCGAAATCTAGACTTTATTATTGGTTCTGTGATGCGACTGACGGATGAAACAGATAATGGTACATCAACTACGCCACAGATGCATATTAGCACCAATACACAGCAGAATGAGTTGTGTACCTGACTGCACACACATCCAAGAAGCATTTACTGTCGGCTACAATGTCCCCGTTTAACTCTCTTTGCAGTCACACACACACACACACTCGCAACAATGCTTTCTTTGCATGTGGCTCATCAGATATCAGCATGACTCACCGAGGCTATAAACACCTTCCTCAAATGCTGAGCAACAAGTTTGGCACCACTTTCATTTCCACAATCTGTCTCATCAAACTTTTCAAAAGTTCAGTTATGTTCAATGCCGAACTAAATCCGGACCGCTCGTAAAAACACCTGAGCTTGAGTTTCTCCCAGCAGAGAAGGTCAAACATCCTCAGCAGCGAAACATTTTTCCCCCACTTGAAGTTCCCTCCTCAGTTACAGATGACAGCACACTCCACCTCTCAGACTGTGAAGAGTGCTTCACAGTCGGAGAGAAGAGGGCGAGAGGTTACACCGAGAAGGTAGCATGCACCGGGTTGCTTTAGAAGACTGCTCATTCTGTGTTTTCTTTAACGTGCCAGTGAAATCAAAAGGGTTCAGTCGGCATTTAAATAAGGTCGCAGAACTCGGACTCTTTCTCTGATACATGATTTTCTCTTTATGGTATTCAGATGAAGGGAGAGGGAAATAATAGATGCTACAATTAATCATGACTTGCCGTAAGACATCAATGCACTGCTCAATAGTAATCATTGTGTTTTCTCTCGCAGGATTAGTGATGTCCATCCACATTACAAATAAAACGTATTTCCCATTAAGCTCTAATGGTATCTACTCATGCATTACAAATAAGAGTTTTGAGAATGGAATTTAGTTTGTGTTAGTCAAAGCACAAGAGAGTGATTTCTAAAAGCCTGAGCAAATACAGCTTAAACATCTACATGGCCAGAAAACACTACAAGTAAGCAAGAACGTATGAATCTCTACGGTGGGTATATATGGTGGACAACAGTTTATCAGTCCAGTCTTGTGAAGTCAGACAAACAGGCATTACCAGCATAAACTGGGGATCCATGTCAACCAACAAACGATGAGAAAAAGAAAAAGACTGAACTGAAAGATATCGGGTCAGAGGAGAAGGGGAAAAACAGAGCCGTTTAGAAGGAAAGAACAAAAGTAAATCAGAGATGATTTTCTTTCAGTCTACCTTGAACTCCCTGCTGGCGAGAATAAAAAGAAGAAATGTGTGAACTCCTTATAAGCCTGAGGAGCAAGCCCTAATAAAGAAATAAGCCGCTGACAGCTCTGAGACGCTCTTAAAATGTAACTATCAAACTCCCACCCCATGAATCATTGCACACCCTTCCTTTGATCCTTTGATGACGGGAAACATTTCAGAAATCACATGAACCACTGAGGGAACATGCACATGTCAAAATCCCTTAGAGCTGGAACTATATTAAATACATTAAAAAAAATAACCAAGTAAGCCATGTACTTCATGGAAGGCAACACAGCTGGCAAAACCTCAAGAATGTGTGCGTGAAAAAACAACCGCACTGAAGAAAGAACCACAGTATATCCAGGATATCAAGCCTCACATGCACCTGCAAGTCCACACACACACACACACACACACACACACACACACACACACTTATCCTGGATCAACATAGACAGATTTACGAGAGGAGCAGCCACATTCATTAACACGGGTCTCGGCCCGTGGGGCTGTGTTTATCAAACACGGGCGCACCAATCAATGCAAAGCTCAGTCTGCAGGCGACTGCGACTTTTCATAGGGGAGCCGATGTGAAGCTCAGACAAAAAAAAAAAAAACACAACAAGACACCTCTGATTGATCCTTTACAGATTGGACAAATCCGAGATAATATGTTTAAAAGGCGTAAAGAGCTGGAGGTTACATGCTCGCTGATCAATGGCGGTGCTTGTAAGTAAGGCCAAACAAACAGCGTAATGAGAAAACCCTGGTTTTTTTTTTTTCTTTCTTCCCCTCTCCCTTCAGTGCACCGAGTTCATCGAGTTCACAACGCCACCACTGCCAGTTTCACATTACAGGAAGATAACTTCTCACGAGCTTTTAATCCATCACCCCGACTGCATTTCTGTCGTTGTCGTTCATCTTTACTCACCTCTCGCGCCCAAAACAAAACGTCAAAAGTGTTGTGGTCGTCTGCACAGCTGTCCTCAGATTCACCCTCTCCTCCTGCCCTGTCCTCCTCTCCCACTCTTCCTCTGCGTTGCTCCTCCTTTCTTTCTTTTTCCTCCCACCATCTGCTGGCAATGTAAACAGTCCACCTCGAGCAGCATACGTCTGTCTTATCTCCGTCGTTTCTGTCCCTTCTCTTGACTCAAACCCAGAGATTGTCTAATCGGACCCCGTTAGCCAGGGTGCCAACGGGAGGCCCGTGGAGGGGCACCCGGGCTCGACTCAACCACGTCAAGGCCCGACTCTGCCAACTGGGGGAGTGCCAGGCCTTCATGAAACACTAGCAGTGCTACAAAGGCATGTGCTGCCTCCCCACATCCCGCCTTCCTTTTCCACTGCTTCTAACGGATTCTACCAGAGGAGTGCAGCTGGCCTTGTGGCCGATAACCTTTGTATCCACTTCTTCCATTTATGTTTCAAATAGCTTCCTCTGTTTTTCCATGTTGAGACAGCACACATGGCTACAACTTCTGAAATGCTGCAGCTTTGAGAAAAAAAAACTGCCCGGAGACAAGAAAACTCAAAGCAACGGATCGTGTGGTTCTGTTCACCGTCCGATTGTGTCGCAAACCAACAGAAGCATTCCTACTTTACTGTTTTACAATAACTGAACTGGACGTTCCTGGATGTTGGAAGCCTATTTTACAAACACAGTTGAAAAGTTATCCTGAGAGAGATCACATCACCATCTGGAATTAAAAATAGCAAATGCATGTTGATGACTTGATCGACTAATGATGCCTTCAGGCGGATGATGTAATACTTACATCGCACTGTAGACCGCGTTGCACCAGCCCAACCCACAAATACAGTGAAACGTAATAGTGCAACTTCAGGAGATAACGTTGATGAAATATCCTCATTATTGTGGCGAAGAGTGCTTGAATTCAAAAGCAAAGCAGAAAACTCCAGCTGGTCCCCTCAAAAAAAAGCACCATGAAAGTGCTCGTTATGCTCTGGATCTGTCCCAGTCTATCAACATATTAATGTGAAAATAAAGAGGGTGGACAAAATAAAAGCAGCATCTTTACAGTGTAATACAAACCAACATGATGAGAAATACAGTTTTGTTGAGAACTAGTCATGGCTGTTTTAATTCAACTCTAATTATTACAATTTGGGTAAAAAATACTAAATATAACAAAGTACTACAATGTGATCTCTGTGTCCACTTCCCATATAGTGATACGCCTCATTTTAAAACCTTGGGTTGTTCACTGACATGTATGAGTTATTTCTTTTTTGTTAATTATTTATTCATTATTGACAATATGCAAGAGTTTGAGGGTCTTCACTGTTAAAGTAAGAGTTATGGCCAATGAGCAACTCTTGAATGATGTTCATTTCTCAAAATAAAAGTTTCTTTGTTTGGTTTCACATGTTGAGATTTTGAAACAATGTCTCTGCGTCCTCAACAATACAGTGGAGGTGAATGTATTCCAGCAGAAAAAAAAAAATGACACGACACCCCTTTTTCATAAAACCTCCCGCCTACTGATACGGTCCATACCTTTGGTGCCGGGCGGCTGAAGGTTGTCTCCAGTGAGGGTGCACCAGTCAACAGGGAAGATGTCACGCGAGTCATAGCGGCAGTAGTAGTCAAAGGCTCCCCGCCAACCATCAAAGGTGACCAGCACCTCGACGCCACGCAGTGCACCCACTGTGGCCGGGCAGATGAAGTGGGGATTTTTGCGGTCCACCGCCTCCAGTTTCATGCCTAACTGGAAGGAGTTCTGCTCCGGGGCGGGAGGCTCCTGCTGGGGAACATGGAGAGAAAGAAAAGGGGGTCAGGTATGAAGTGGGCACGTGTGTCAGTGTATTCATTTGTACCAGGAAAGTACAGTAAAATCAATAAAATACTGGTGAGTTTTTTCCTTCCTTCCTTCCTACCAGAAATTATGACTTATCGATCCCAGTGAACTCTGGTATGAATGAGTAACTATGACTAATAAAGAAATCTGCTTGTTTTCTCCCTGATATGGTTCAAAAAGTAGTTCTTTAGAGTGTGTTGAGCTTGTGAGCCTTGTACAGGTACCTTATGAAAGATGCGAGAGGGCGCCATCTCAGCTCCATTTAGCGTTTTCAGAAGGAACATGGGCCAAGAGGACGCATTGAGACGGAAACCTGAAGAAGGCGACAATTGCTGTCATAATTACAGCAGCTTCACGCAGACAAATCACGGGAAAACTACAAAACAAGACATCTGAACACGTCACCTTGGCCCTGAGAAATTCTAACGGGTTTTCACTATATTATGACATTTCATAGACCTAATGATTAATTAAGAACATCATTTGCAGATGAATAAATGGAGAAAAGAAATGGGCAGACAAACAGATGCTCTTGTGTCTTTTCCCACGGTTATTCAATACAGAAATGTCCGGGGTAGGAGGCTTTCTTCGACACCTTGTGGGCCAGAATGAAATCCCCTAAAACATGAAAAGACAAAAAGATAATGTGTCAGTGTGCGTCCTTACCAAGGGGGGGCTGCAGCATGCCGCCGTTCTTCTCGCAGTTGCCTATTGGCTGGATCTCCGAGGAGTCCACGAGGCGCCAGAAGTCGTTCTTGTTGTCCGACCCGTCCAAGCGCAGCCGCAGCCGCGAGCCCGTCAGGCCCACCACGGTGGCGATGCAGGTGGACGTGGTGTTTCGCGGGTCCAGCGCCTCCAGCTTCATGCCCGCCTTGAACTCGTTCAGTGGAGGCGTGAGGCTCTAGATGGTGACGACAGACAAAGCGTTAGCTGGAGAGCGGCAAACGTGATAGCAGCGGCGGAGAAAGAATTTGGTGTCATCGATTAATCACAGGAGAGACGCTTACAAATTTGATGAAGTCGGATAGGAGTGGACTTTTCAATCTTGCTCACCTGTCTGAAACAAGCAGAGGGCGCTGCAACGCCACCCGTCTCCTTCAGGTATTTCTCCCAACTGAAAAGCCCTGCAGAGGAATACAAGGAGCAACAGGAAATGTATGTGTTAAGATGTTTATGCATTTTGAGTTGAATTTTACAATTTTTGTGAGCCCCAACACAAAGCAACAAAGACACACGGACCTTGAAATCTATTACCAACACTCCAGCAAATATCGTCTCGGTGATTAATGAAACAATGCCGAGGTAAATCCTTGGGCACTTTCTCCTTTTAGAATCGCCCCGGACCGACTTCATATATCACTGGCTGCCGTGGGTTATTTACCTTGGTACTGTGAGAGCACCCGGGAGGGCCGTCCACTCCGGGCTTGCTTGATCCTTCTGCCATCTTTCCACTCTATAGCTAGAGGAGCCAAGAAAGACAGAATAAGCTCTCAACTACGGGTGATTTTCACATCAGTCAGTACCTTGCAATACCTGCCACACTCACAGCTCCAAACATGGCCTGGGATTACAGGACTATTACAAGAGAATGTATGGAGCTGCCTGCACAGTGAGAACAAAAGGGATAGGTTGGAAAGAACTCAAACTAAAATGTGCCATGCTTCTAGCGTTACCTGAAAGCTACTATGAAGACTTGTTTGTTGTAGTTATTTGGGGGAGAAATACTGCTTCCATATTGCGAATGGAAAAGTAGAATTTTACCTTTCTGTGGCACAGGTTTCCTCATGCTCCAATACTGACCAAGCTCACGACACACAAGTGGCCTCCAGTCTGAAGACGAGAGAAAAACAAAAAGAGCTCCGTTACAGCTGTGGGAAATCAAGAGATGAACGTGGTCGATTGTTTGTTGTTGCCATTACGATTGAAAACAAACCTTTGTGTGGTCATATGTCGGACTGAGTTTTGGGGAAATGTGTTTAATATTTTTGCACACATCTAGAATTTTTCAATTTGATGGAGCCATAGAACACATTGAGTGTCAGGTTTGAATATTTCAGTCAGTATTAAAAATTATATTTCAGATTATTACTCTTATGGTTCCTCTATTGGTCCTCCAAACTAAAAGAGTTTAGAGGAAATATAAGATATTTAACAAAAAGTTGGCATATGAGGCTTAAAATTAAAAAATCAGATCAATCCATCAGTGCATCTCTACTCGGGTTAGATTTAATATAGTTTGTACAAAGAGCTGGAACAAGCAACAAAATATGATATGATACTGTCAGACAGTGTGGATTTTGGGTTTTCTGACATTTGCGATTTTAATGTTTTATATGGTTATAGTGAAAAAGGATATTTTGAGATGATGGAAATCTACCGAGCCGCTGGGTTGCTCAATGATATGGTTTCTTTTTGTATCTGTCAAGGACTGTTTAATCTGCATCTGAGTCATACTGTAAATCTGTTAAGATTTTCGGGTCCCTTTATTGATTATATCAGTAAGCAAATCAACAGAATTTATAAAACCTACTGCTCGAACATCTGTGTTCACTGCACTGGAGATACGACATATCTGGCCATGGATGGACTATTATATGTTGCTTAAGCAACCTTTATATTTATCTTTTCTTCATATGTCGTGGATGTAAACCCAATAAAGCCTGTGTGTAGTTTGTCCCTTGTTTGTGTTTTTATAAGTCTTTCTCTTAAAGTAAAAAAAAAAATGGGAAGTAAACTTTATGTTAAGAGGTTAACAACTCACCAATAAAGCATGTAAGAGTGAACTCAAATAACTGATCACACCAATGACACCTCAGACCTAAGGCTGGGCTACAACATGTTAACTGTACTGCATTTGAAAGAGAAACCAGATAGCTGCTCTTGTTATCTTTGTAGCGTCATCATCGCGGGAGGCAACCAGAGACCCGTTCAACAAAGAGACCCAAGATCATGCCCACGATGTACAACATACAGATTTAATTTGCTTCTTTTTTTTCCCACTTTAAGGAGTCACTTAGAGCTCCTTGCTGTGATAACTGTGTGCAGGCAAATCAGAGGGGACCACATATTATAAACACCTCTCACTATAGTGCAAAACGTCAGTATCACTCAGCTCCAATGCTATTGCTGTTACTCTCAAAAGGTCAATTAAACACTCCCATGCAATAATCTAGTAAGAATGTTTACAAAATGCCTCGTCATCAATCAGTGATTAAGAGTTGAGGCTCTGTGACCCAAACCCTGAGCTCACCAGCGTTACCAACCAAACACAATGTACAGGTCAACAGGTCAGATGGATACAAACAAGGGGCTTGTTTCTGCAGTCCCACAATCCAACACGTCATTTATCAGACATCATGTAAATACAAATAATCCAAAATGTAGGTTTCAGTTGGAGTTTATGAAATGACAACAATACAGGGCAGTGAGTATTGACACACAGTAGCACTTGTTGACCATCTGCCAAATATTTGAATTATTGTGAGAGCAGTTATAAATTAAGTGTTAGTTTACAAACAACAACAAGTAAACCAGCAATGTCAGAGGACCCACAAGGTAACTTATTTAACGTTTGTTATGTTTACATGAACAGCATCCTACCTTAAAACTTCATAACCGTTGAGCAGCGTTTCTCCTCCCCGGATGATTTCCTCTTCAATGGAAGTGCGCCTTTTTTCCTCCGCCGAGGGGGAGGTGGCGTCCAAATTAAAGCGGCCCGGTCCCTGCTTTAATTCCGTCTGGGAAAGTGACAGGAGGACTGGCTTTAGAGAGAGATCAGCATGTACCCCTTCCGCCTGTTGCTTGTGTTTACACCTCAAAGCACAGCGAGTACCACTTCGCTGCCGTCTACACGGGACGCTGTTTCCAAATATAGACAAAATATCGCATCTCACATTGCAGAAATGTGTTGAGCTCCATCCAGAAACACAAAGCCAACACATGGGGGACCCCCACCGCCCTCTGCATGCGGGTTAGATGCTGGTTTACGTGACGGCAGCGCTAATTATGTTATTCATAAGTGAACATTAACGGTAGCCTCTAGAAGTATGACACAAAAGTAAGTGGGAAATCAGACATGCATGCGGCAAGTGCAGACACCACATCCAGCATGCTATGCTACGCTCGGCTACACAGAGACATGCCCACTGCCCGGGATGCTAGCTTAGCATGCTAGGTAGCCCGCTGACCTGATTACAAATATTAGCATTAGCAGAACGGGAGCCCACCAGCATATATATGGGGCCAGCCGGTGGTAATCTGGGCTCAACGGCTGAAGCAGATCGTGAAAACGCGACGTTGCTCGGTGTATCCGAGGGTGTTTACCTTGCTTTGCAACGTGTGTTTGTGTCTGATGTGGATTTAGCGCTTGTCCGCCATTTTTTTTCTCTACAAGATGAGGAGGGGGTGTTTTGCCAACATTTTTTTTTTGCTGGGCAGTCAGACAGACAGGCTGGAGGATGGAGGATGGAGAAAGGGCAAAACAACGACCCGTGGCGGCCAAAAGATTTCAAGCTATTTTTTAAAAGCAATATGAAATGCAACAAATGTTTATTTACAGTTTAAGCCCCCGGGTAAAAAAATATCTGGTATCTTTTTCACTGCAACACCAACTATTATAACATCCATCAAGGTGGGATTCATTGCAGGACTGTTGTGTTATTCTGCAATAGTTTTAGCCAAGTGTACCGAATAAACTGGCAACTGAGTGTGCCTATTACAGCATAAATCCTGCTGATCAATTAAATGTATGTATTTAAATGCCAGTGTGTACATTGTACTGTATATTACAGTGAATATAATATCCCCAACAAACTATTTCCAGGACTCCAACAAGCATCGCTGAGACCGCTGCATTGCTTTTAAGAATGCTGAAGAAATTGAGTTTTTCAGTTCTTATGCAGCGCTTTAGTTTGAAATATCTCTCATTAATAATAAGCAGTAATTTTATCACACAATGTTGATAACCATGATCATTCATTCATGAGAAGAATATTAAAATAATACAAATAATTTTAGTAAATATTATTTCAGCATTAGTGCTGTACAGAGTACTGCTCTTCATTTAAACAGTGCTCTAGTTTTGGGCGTTTGACTAAGAATGTGGGGTATTTGCCTTGAGCATAACATTAATACATTTTGATTATCAGTGCACACAAAGCTTTACTTATTAACCACTATTTGTTCCAGTTAAGATTATTGTAACATTCTGAACAGAATCATGGCTGCGTCAAAATGTACTACAAATAGAGGAATTTAATATCTAAAACGTAATGCAATCCACGCTCCCAGAGTGAAATCAGAGCACAATATCACTGAAATACAGTACGCCTGCAGTAGTGTAATAAACCGGGCACAGAACAATATCTGTAAAGATATTCCGGATGAATTGTGTCGGTGTGAAAATTAGAAATGGGGCCATTTGGTAATGCCATGCCAATTACATCTGAGTAGCAACTGTAACTATGTGATTTGGAGAAACACCCAGCAGTTCAATTGTGTGTAATGGTCACCTGGCAGCACTGCTAATGCCCATTTCAGCCTACGCTGGGCAGGCCATGGCCCAGTGGCCCCCTGCACCCCAGGCAATTATGTTTGGTTTCACACGGTGAAGAGGGTTAATTGGCAGTGCCCACGCGCCTGATTGGACCTGTTTCACGCCTGTCAGCCTTCATCGCGTCAAAGGAAGCCCCAGTCCACCAGGCACCGTTATTAAAACACACACAAACACACACACACACACACACACACACACACACAGACACACACCTCATGGACACGCACTGTACAAATACTCTGTACTTAAATCTAATGTTGTAATGATACATATGTGGAGGAATAAACACACATGCACATAACCTGCACACACAACACACACACACACGCATGAAAAAACCCAGACAAAAAAAGAAACACAAGCCACTACTGTACAGGAACACACTCATATAGAAATATGAAGTATCCTTCGTCCTCATGCAGAGACATAAGGTTGTTCACACTTGCATGCACACAGGAATTATGCAAATCACTTTCTGGTTGGTCCTAACTAATATCACTAGGGGTCAGTGTTGTTTTATACAAAGCAGGGCCAGATCATTCTGCCACTTTCCTCAGCCTACTCATTTCATCATGATTATTTTGTGCTTTCCTCTGAGTGCACAGCACTTGCAATTTTTGCCGCTCACTTTCCTCTTTAAACTCTAATGATGATTGTGATTTTATTTCTTTTCAAAGGATATTTTCTTATATTGTTCAAAATTCTTTGGTTTCATTTCCTTTTCATACAGTTCTGTGTTCGATGTATTTGAGGACTATTCGTATTGTAGTTTCTGTTACTGTAATTATAGTTGAACTCAGTGCTACACAATGAAGCCATGCCTTCTGTATGTTGTGTGCCTGTCTGTTTGTAAGGTTCTCAATGTGGTTCTAGTTTTTTTTTTTAAATAAGGCTTTAACCACTGAGCTGCCGGCAGTCTATGAAAGTCCATCAGCCATTACACAAGCCAGTTTGACTGGCATATAACAACAGTGACAATGTGTCACATCCAACAGTCCGCTCAGTATGAATCACATTTTCTCAAACACATTTTATACACAAAAAACTTACAATACAGAACCAATTCTGAGAGTATTGTAAAATGTTTTTCATGAAAGAAAATGTCATGAATCATTGGGTCATTTTCTTTTTCTTTACAATATTTAACAAAATGAGCTTCACTCAGCTCCCCCCCCCCCCAAAAAAACCTCCCCATAAACATAAGGAACGGCACAAGAAAGATAAGCAAATTGTAAGGTTTGATTTTGCAAATGCAAATGCATTTGATAGCTGTAATCAGAAGACATTTCAGAGGTAATCTTCCTCTTATCTTGTTAGCAGGGTTCCACAGTTAAGTATAACACAAAAACACACAGAGCCCGTAAAGTACAATTTTCAGACAGACCTTTTGTGTCAATGCAAATGTAAATTCTCATATTCGTGTTTGCTCTTCTTGGCAGCGCAATCGGTTTTTGGTCTGTTTGAAATGTCTTCCTCTCTCTCTTAATTTTATCTCACGACTTGAATCTGGCTCTCTTAGCTGGCGATGTGATTTTTTTTCCCCCAAACATGTTGCTGTGGGTGTCTAGTAGCCAATGGCACGGCTCCACTGCCATGGTCTGTTTCTGCACATACAGACAGTGGGAGCAAGGATCTTTTCCCACTGTGCCTTCTTGTCACTTTCAGCACTCTGGCACGCTCCAACAAAGTCGCCCCTCTCACACATACACAAATACCCAGACACACACAAGTAGACACTCACACGCAAACATGCACGAGCACACACAGTGAGAGTCAGAGTGCGTGTGTTCACTCCCGACTGTGCCTCAGAGGACTCTGTGCTTGTCCCACAGACGAGGACTTGCACACACACACACACCCACACACACAGAGTCCCGATACACACTTCCCAGCTCTGCTGGCATCCTGGGAGGGACGTGCAAGAGAGAGAGAGAGAGAGCAAGAGCATATGTTGGATAGACGTTTGTTGAGGGGGGATATTTCTCTTTGGATGTTGTCTTACAAGCTCTGACTGCGCGGTGCTGAAAGAAGGAATTTTTTTTTTCGTCCAATTTATTAATCCTTTTCGGCAATGTTCTCTGTTCAGAAATGCAAATTGAATCAATCTGAGGCTGACTTTAAGACTTTTCAAGTGGGATTTAATTAGAAGCCAGGGCCTGCAGTTTTTAATGAGAGAGGGGGAGGAGAGACGGAGAACGAGAGAGAGAACGAGAGAGGCATGGGGAGGGAGAGTGGGTTGCGGTTTTGATCTGGGGGTCCTGCTGGAGAAAGGAAACACAAACACCCACAACATACACGCACACAAACATACACACATGCGCGCACACAAATGCACCCTGTAGAGCAGAGTATGAGGCGGATGCCCGCTGTTCGGCTTTTCTTCACTTCCCTCATCTCCGTCTTGTGAGAGTTTTAACCAGAGATCGTGTTACTTCAGAACACATCTCGAACCCTCACATCAACGTAGCGTATCTCCGCACAGATGGAGTGAAGCTTCACGCTGCTCTTCAGTGTTGGAGCTGGTCAACAATAAAATACCTCAGGTCAATACCGGACAGCTCCCAAGTGTCAGGGCTTGTAAAGTCATGAATGTGAAGCTGCGTCTTTGCAGAAAAAAAAAAAGAAGAAAAAAAACATAACTACCTCCCTTGGATGAGCAAATACAAAAGAAAATGTAAAAGGTCGATGGATATATGTCAAGATTGGATCCTATCAAACGCGGGGAACACATTGTGTATTTATTTACATTTTATATATATAGCGCCAAATAATGACAGAAGTTAAGTCGGGGCAATTGTCATATAGAGCAGGTCCAGACCGTACTCTTAATATTATTTACAGTGACCCAACAATTATTGTATGTGTGTTATCTATACCTGCTGCTGGTCAGTAATCATTTACATCATTTAAAAGTGGAGAAATTGTATTGATGCTCATTGTTGCTTGCTTTTGTGACCCCTTCAAATTTAAGGCTTAAAATAATCAAATGACTACTTAAGAACTCACATTACAGATTAAACTGAGAGCAATTCAACCAAAGAGCGATTTTAGCTCCTCAAATTTTGTAATTTTTGTTTTTTATCTCATAACAACAAAGACCAAATTCTAAAACTGGCCATCATGCCATGTACCAAAAATACATGTCTTTTTTCTTCTTTTTCTTTCCTGTCCAGTTAATCATCTTTTAACCCCTCAGATTTATCTGAAGGCCATGAGTGCCAAATCGCTCGAGTTATTTTTACTTATTCTCGTTATTTGAACAGTTGCAGATCTTCTCGTCACTCCCTTGTAAATGATCCAAGCAGACAGCCCTTCCCTCAAGAGAATAACTACTCCCGGGATTTATCAGAGATTTCACTGCCATTTGGCTATCACGTGCTACGCCTGATACATTTTGGGGAAATATGGCGCTGTTAAAAAGGGTGAGGTCGGCCTGTGGTGTCGGGATGTGGTTTGAGAGCTCACGCTCTCCTCTCTACAGTACTCTGCCATCCTTCCCCTCATGGTTTCCTGTCACCCTCTCAAATTGGGGCCAAGGCTGGATAGTGCTGGCATGTTTTCAGGGGCTGTGTGACATCTTTACAGCCAAAATGCTTGATATTTCTGTTTTTCTATTGCCACTTTTGTGTTGGCATCCAGCAGCAGAGGGAAGAGAAGGGGAGGGTTTGACTCGCTGGTGCTTCGAACTTGACCATTTCCACTTTGAGAGGTTTCTCTGTGCTGCTGTCTTTCATAAAAGCTGTGGTTTGTCTATGTACCGGAAAAGCAGCAACGATAAATGTCAGGAAGATTATTTCAAGCGAGCGAGGCTTAATATAGGTAGGAATAAACATGAAATGATATGCATGAAAACAACAATTTCGGATGCCAGCGGAGTTGATGTACAGTATTGAAGGAGCAGTGAAAGGAGGGAAAGGATGTGAAGAGATGACTTTTAGGCTGCCACGGAGAGACATGAATTTACCCATTAAAGTGAGTACTCTAGTGTGTGTCTCGCAAAATGCCTGACGTCTAGTTGATACTGTCAATGTTTAAATAATACTAATTAATCTCCATTATTGAAACGTGTAATTAATCTCTCTCTCCCCCCTCTCTGGCTGTCTGTCTCCTTCTCACATTTAATGGAACATGAAAGGGAAACCCAAAGAGCAAATGCTGTGTTGTGGTCCTCGCAGAGGGCTCATTGAGGGACTCACATCAGAGGAGAAGACAGGCAAAGAGACAGACGGGTGGACATGTTTGGTCCAGAACTCCTCCCTATCTTACCACTCTGTGCCTCCTCTCCCCCTCTCTCTGTGTCTTTGAACTCAGGCCTTCATGAACAATCTGCTGATTAACAGGCTTGGGAACACGGATCAGACGGGGAAAGATAGAGGGAGGAGAGACAGAGCGAAAGAACACGTGTTAGAGTATGGCCACAGTACAGCTATGTTCAGGCCAACATAGTGCTAGAAAAAAAAAAACGTTGAAAAGAGTTAAAGCTGGCTGAACTTTCTAAATGCAACTGGCTTCACATTTTGATGCGGACGGGACAAACGGAGCTTTTCAAAACAGTGACGTAAATCTGGTCAGAGTCTTTGTAGCAGATAAGATAAGAAGACAACTCTCTGTAATTAAATCCCCGTTTTATTCCCTTTCAGCTGTCTGAATTAACTGTTTGCTTGCATTGAGACATAGTATCGGCGATGACAAAGAGCGGGAGAGGACAGAACGGAGGTTTAATCAGCTGAGATTCAGACAAAAAGGACTCTCTCCCTCTTCTCAGAGAGGCAGAAAAGTTGGGCTGATGGGCAGAGACAGACAGCGAGAGCGCTCGTCTGATGGACAGAGAGAAAGAGACCGACTGACAAAGGGAGAGAACGAGGGATGGGCCTGTTCTGAATTAATGACCGCTCTCATCAGAAGATGAATGTTCTCCCGCTCTCCCCTCGGAACAGAGCTGGCAAATAAAAAGAAAGTCAGCCCAACGAATAATGAATAGACAAATAAATAAATAAGCCAATAAATAAATGAATAAACGTGACAGAACTCCTGAAAGACAGATTATGATCGATGCACAGTCAGTGGCGTGCGTCTGTGTGCGCGTGCGAGTTCTTCTAAATGCATTTTTACTTTTGTGCGTCACGGTTATGCATGCACGCTGCATGTGGTTTGGTGTGTGCTAGTTTGGGGCTGTAAACATGCACGTTTTGAACATACGTGTAATTGCCGTTGTCCATGAGTGTGTGTTCAAAGTGTGTTTGTTGGTATTTGTGTGTGTGTGTGTGTGTTTGTTGGTGTTCATGTTTCTGTGCACGTTGTTCATGTGTCTGAGTTTGCGGTTGTGAGATTCTGTTTGTGTAAGTATTTACTTGCGTGTCGGTTAGTGAATGTGGCTTTGTGATGGCGTGTGCATGTATCCATCTTTATGAGTGTGAGTTTGTGCACGCGTGTGTGTGTGTGCTCGAGTGTGAGTGGGGGGCTCTCTGGTGAGTCTCCTTAACATCAAACAGCTGGAAGTAATAAAATATTTACGAAGCGCTGGGAGTCTGTGAATATTAATACTGCCTTTTCCTTCTGTCTCTCAAATCTCCCTCTCTTTTTCTCTGTTTTTTCCCTCCCAGTTACTCCCTCCCTCCACCCTGACTCACCCAGCCTCTATTATCGCTCTTCTTCTGCAGCTACATCTCTCAGCTTGTCCTCTCCCGCTTTGCTTCTTTGGTCCAAACTTGAGCCCTGACCCTCCCCAACTCTCTGATTCCAGTCTCTTTGGCCTCGTTTATGAGGGAATCACGGTCACCTAATTGGGAGTCCACTCTGACTGCTGGCACCGAGGGTGATGGAGGGAGAAGAGAGGAGTTGACCTATGCCATTCTGTCTGGCTAGCGATGTCGGCATCTCACAGTGTGGGGGGGGATAAGCAGTGTCACAAGTCCGCTGCGCCACCAGGCAGCCGAGTTCACCACGCTGCACCCTGCCATGTCAAACATGAAAGGGGACCAACAGGCAGACGGACGCCACGGCTCCTGAACAAGAAGCCACGGCACCTTTTGGCCCGACCACGATAGAGACCTGGAGCTCTAAATTTGTAGGATTACGTTCAATTCACACCTTTGCACCTTACTGACATTTTTAGTGACACAAAGACACACAGAGTTACTAAAACCAGAATACAAGAGCAGCTTAAGTCACGGGAATTTGAAATGGAAGAGAATAACTATCTGCTCACCACAATTTTAAATCTACAGTCAGCCAACGGACCTCTTCTAAGTGGTATGGTCTACTATGGAGTCTACCATCAGAATAATGAATGGTTTAATTATAATATATAATTACATTTAGAGTTCTAATTATTAGCAATTACAAATCAGTTACTTAGATTAGCATTTGATTTATGAAGAGAATGAAAACACAGTTACATTTGTCAATTCATTATTCAATTACTTAATTCTGCCTGAAAATGTTGTCTTAACAATTTTCTTTAAATGGAATTAATAAAATACAACCATGAAATTGTGAAATAGTCCAATGTGTGTAAAAACTCAGTGATGAAATATTATTTCATCTTGTTTATTTTCATGTCCGTTTCGTGCAGCTCATTTTGTGAGTTTTGAATTCTAAATTTCCTCTTTTAAAAGTCTGTTTTCATGAGTCATATTTTGAATGTACTCAGATGATTATTTATTTCGTGACATTATATTTAATCATTTATTTTGTGAACACTTTGGGTGTCCATATGTGGCAGCAGGAGCTCTGATTGACCAGCTGTTGAGCTGTGACCCCACACATGAATGAACACACACACACACACACACACACACACTTGTTGCAGTACAGCAAACACTGCTCAATGAATACAACTTTGCATTTGACCAATTTAAAAATGTTGCCATCTCTTTTGGCAGTACTTTGTTTTGGCTGTGATTGGGTTTGTTTTAAAGTAGAGTGCAGTTACCAGTTGTAATAACCATGCGCCTTGAATCATTTCAGTAAAGTTCACATCCTACATGATCTAGAAGGGCAGGCCGACGTACTGACATACTCAAAGGCAGGTGATGTGAAAGTCTGAGGATGCACAAGGTCAGTCATTACAGCAGACGGTACATTCACATGCACGAGGCAAGACAGGGACACAAACATGCGACAGCAAACACACAAACGAGTCAGACAGGAAGCAGAACAAACAGACTTCGGCAGAAGGTTGTGAATCAGGGTCATTTGTTTTGAGCTGCCATGCTCTTTGTCCCTTTGGACAAAAAAGCATTCCTGTATGTGAGTGTCATAGGAACATGCAAAGAAGCAAGTAATTACACCGCGTTCTAGAGATTAAAAGACACAGACAAAAGAACAAGCTTAAGGAGAGGAATCACAGACGGGCGCATTGCCAGGCAGACAGGAAGGCAGGTAGCAGGTTCACAGAGAGGAACACTAAGTGAGACACAGGCAGACTGACAGTGAGACGGGCTTCAGGCGGGGAGACAAAAAGATGTAGTCATACTGAAGGACAGGCAGATAGGAGGGCTGGCTGTTGTCAGCATCAGTGACAACGACAGCAGCAATGTAATTATAGGCTCTCTGATTAAAATCAATCTCATTTCTGCCACTCACAACACACTTTGCCTGCTGAAAAGATCTCTGCCTCTGACACTTCAGCTGGGGGAGAAAAGGGAGGAAGTGAAGGTGGACAGATGGGCAGCTTATGTTAAAGTCGCAGTTGGAGTTTTTGCAGAGCAACTCTCAAATATAATTTCTGCAATGAAACCGGGTTTCTCCTGTGAATTGTCTTTGGACTAGAATTGCCTCACACTGCCCTCAAAACGGTGAAGGCTGAGCCGGCGGCTCAAAGCTAACGGTGCTAACAGCGCAAACAAAGGCGTCAGTGGAACCGCAGGATGGGCACTATGCTTCCACGGCTACGACGCAGTCAATTGGGCCTTCACTGGCCGGTTCATGTGTTTATGCGAGTCTCTAGTGAAACTTACTGCATCTGCATAGTCGAACAGAATGCACTGTCAGCTACTAGTGTAGTCTAAAACATTAGTGTGGAATTGGTTGCGACATCAATTTTTAAATAAATAACAGTAATATTGGTGTCTGTTCAAACTGGCTGAATTTTGGGTAAATTAAAAAGAAAATTTGGTTTTCAGACAACCAGTTAACAGAACTATTCCAAAACTGTTCGATTTTAAATATTTCAACATGGAACAATAACCTGTACAATTCCGCAGGAAAGTCTGTACAACGTGGTCAAAATGGAAAACACTTTACAGTTTTATTGCACACATTTAAAAGTGAGATGCCGCCACAGTGAATGATGTTTATTTCACTCCCCCGCCCCCTAATTACTTAAAATTGATCCTAAGAGTTGATGCTCATAGACAAAGGGTGACAAATTGTTCATATGATCGACATTTTTCCCAGCTAAGGAGAGAAAGACACGCAAAATGGATGAGTAAGACAAAACAAAGACACACACAGTGGGATAAGTCGAGAAAATACTTTTTGAGAGAGCGAGAGAGAGAGAGAGCGAGAGAGAGACAGAGGGGAAAGGCGTGGAGAGGATATATGAGTGGGGCCTGTCTGTTGGCTGTGGGCCTGGTCCCTCTGTGGTCCACTCCTCTGTAATATTCACCACTCCTCAGGCTCCCATGTGTCTGCCTGTGGCTGCAATGTACACACATGCACACACGCACACCCTTACACAAATACTGTACAAACACGAGTCCATGCGTGCACATATAGACTGCTCGCTCCAGAGGAATCCAGTCACTGTACAATTACCCTTCTGCTATGTCATTGTGCATTTTCTCAAGCCCCGCCTCTTTCTGTCTGCTCATCTCTCTCTGCTTATTATCGCGACTGTCCACCTGACCCGAATGTGCAGAGATCGCCGGCTGAAACGCTCCACAAACCGCAAGTCAGGGCATTTCACCGTCAATGAATTTCACTTGGATTCCAAAAACAGGCCTCTTCATTTCAGTATGGGCCAAGATTTGCTGGCATCATTGCTCCAACAGATCACAGAAGAAAACATGGTACACGATTATTATGTCATGGAATTGGCCATTGACAGCAAATGTTATACAGTTGGATTTGGTAGAAAAGGGTTTCTTCTTTGAAGGAGGTTTCAAAGAGAAAAACATTCAAACATTAAACCCAAAATGTGGTGAAGTATATATATAAAAAAAAAAAAAAAAAAAAACTGCCATGCAAACATCTATGTACGACACATGTGTAGGTTCTCTGCCCAAAGAAGCGTGTTCCAGCCTTAAGTGGCTGAGCTTTACAAGGCAGTAAGTTGAAAGCCAAACATGTTTTGTTTGTTTCATATGAAAGTCAACCATGTTTACAACGTGACCGGCTTGTTTTACCTGCAAATGTCTGACACAAGGTGACGGTTGGCTGTCACACACACTGTCA
>NC_136642.1:7924926-8209926 GCF_949748355.1 Melanostigma gelatinosum | reverse complement strand
TGAAGCTGGGATCACTTATGTAACAACCACAGGACACAGACAGTGGGAGGTTGAATTAGGAATTACAAATCGAGGAAGAGGGCAATAAAAGGAGAGCCAAAGAGACAGAAGGGAACCACAGACAGAGCATTTTATACATACATAAAAGTAAACTTTTGGTCCTATAATAACTACCAAAATACATATAATTGAGCTGAAGTGCGAGAGGTGGATTCACTCCACAGACAGTCAGAAAGCCCTCGCAGTGAGTCGGTGCTCAGAAGTGGCCTTCTGTGATCCCTGCCACTTCCACACAGCATCAGGAAAGAGTGTTGCTCTGGTCGCCAGTCGGGCCGTCGCCATAGGGACCCAATTCAAAGATCTCTCTCTCTCTCTCTCTCTCATCACAGAGAAGAATTCAAAGTGTACTCTTAATGGCTTACATGTGTTTCGATTAAGAAGCTGGCATGCATTTCCCATTTTAATGGGCTTTCTGTGCTCTTCGTTCACTGCTGGGCCAGGTTATGTGGTGGGGATTTGGAGGTAAAGGCTTTTAATTGCCAGGCTGTGGCAGGAATGTGGTTAGTCAGATGGCAGGAATGTGGCAAGAACACACAGCGTGCAGCCAATTCAAAAGTAAAAAAAAATATAAGGCAGCACCTTCCGGGTCTGAAAAGTCAAGCAACTTGCATTCTTTCTAATGGCCAGCAGGGGGCGACTCCTCTGGTTGCAAAATTTGTCCGATTGTACAGAAGTCTATGAGAAGATGACCCTACTTCTTACTTGATTTATGACTTCAGTAAACATTGTAAACAATGGTTTATGGTCTCAGTCACGAGTGTCAAGTCTTCTTCACTACAGCATGATGTTCATTTTGTAAATGATGGTCCCATTTAGAGTAAAATAGACTATAAAGCAGGATATATTGTAGGGCGTGGCTACCTTGTGATTGACAGGCCGCTACCACGTTGTCATCCCATCTGGAAGTTGTGCCAGTTTTCGTCTTAGAACTTTAGAACTTTAACCCTTTCACAGTGTGTTTTCCAGTTCGTGAAAGTTAATTGTGATATTTTTGGTCAACTAAAATGCCAAAACTACTTAGCTACACGCTGTAACTTCTGATTCAATGGCCCAAAACCAAGATGGCACAACCGAAATACCAAACTCAAGGCTTCAAAACTGTAGTCCACAAACCAATAGGAGATGTCCCAATGACTACATCCACTTCTGGGGTTGGCCTAATGTACAAGTGGGCAGACCTAGGCCCAACTAACCCATGCTAAATGACTGGGAGAACATTTTCTTAACTTGTATCAAAGTTCAAGTTCAAAGTTCACTTTATTGTCAAAGTTTCCACATGTGTTATGCATACAGAAAATTCGAAATGCCGTTTCTCGCAGTCCCACAGTGTAATATAGACATGAACATATAACATATAATAGAATAAAATAGAATAAAGTTAAGAACATAAGGGCCTAGATAAAGGATTAACAAGTAGCAGCAGGGAATAAAAAGTGACTGGTGCTGGATGAGGGAAGGGTGTGTGAGGGGGGTATTTGTTCGTAGCAGCAGAGAATAAAAAATTAAAATAAATAAATAGAAAAAGTGACTGGTGCTGGATGAGGGAAGGGGTGTGAGGGGGAGTAGATGTCCTGGTATGTTCCATTTGAGGCAGTGGGGAAAGGTGGGTGAGGGGGAGGGTAGAGAGGTCAGGGGAGAGATGGCAGGGGGGGAGAGAGGGGGAGCGAGAGGAGAGAGGGAGGGAGAGAGTTCAGCATCCTGACCGCCTGGTGGAAGAAGCTGTTCCTCAGCCGGGTAGAGCTCGAACGGAGACTGCGGAACCTTCTCCCTGAAGGCAGGAGGCTGAAGAGGCTGTTGGAGGGGTGGGTGGGGTCACCCGCAATGCCGAGTGCTTTGCGGGTGAGGCGGGTGTTGTAAATGTCCTGTAGTGTAGGGAGTGAGACTCCGATGATCCTCTGGGCAGAGTTCACAATGCGCTGCAGGCTCTTGCGGTTGGAGGCGGTGCAGCTTCCGAACCACAGCGTGATGCAGCTGCTGAGGATGCTCTCAGTGGCGCCTCGGTAGAATGAGAGCATGATGGGGGGGGGGGCTCCTGCTCGCTTGAGCTTCCTGATGAAGTACAGGCGTTGCTGGGCCTTCTTTGCCAGTGCAGTGGTGTTGCTGTTCCAGGTGAGGTCATCTGTGATTGTCACACCCAGGAATTTGGTGCTGCTCACCTGTTCCACAGCAGCACCATTGATGGTCAGAGGGAGGGGGGGTTGGGAGTGGGTTCTCCTGAAGTCAACAACAATCTCCTTTGTTTTCCCCACATTGAGGAAGAGATTGTTATTTTGGCACCAACGGACCAGCTGGTTCACTTCCTTCCTGTAGTTAGTCTCATCGTTGTGGCTGATGAGACCTACCACGGTAGTGTCGTCAGCGAACTTCACGATGTGGTTGGAGCTGTAGTTGGGTTTACAGTCATGGGTCAGCAGGGTGAAGAGAAGGGGGCTGAGCACACAACCTTGGGGGGCCCCCGTACTCAGTGTTAGTGTGTTCGAAGTGTTGTTGTTGACCCGAACAGCTTGTGGTCTCTCTGTGAGGAAGTCCAACAACCAGTTGCAGAGAGAGGGGCTGAGGCCCAGGTCTGTAAGTTGACACACAAGCTGCTGGGGGATGATTGTATTGAATGCTGAGCTGAAATCTATGAACAGCATTCTGACGTAGGAGTTCTTAGTGTCCAGGTGTGTGAGGGCTGGGTGTAGAGCGGAGGAGATTGCATCCTCTGTGGACCGTTTAGTCCGGTAAGCAAACTGAAACGGGTCCAGGGAGGGAGGAAGGGTGGATTTGATCTGCTTCATGACCAGCCTTTCGAAACACTTCATGATGGTAGAAGTCAATGCGACGGGGCGGTAGTCGTTGAAGCAGGCTGGAGATGACTTCTTCGGCACAGGAATGATGGTGGTTTCCTTGAAGCACGTGGGAACAACAGCCTGGCTCAGGGAGGTGTTAAAGATGTCGGTGAGGACATCCGTGAGCTCCTCTGCGCAGTCCCTCAGCACACGACCAGGAATGTTGTCAGGTCCCGCAGCCTTGCGGGTATTAATCCTCAGCAGTGTGCTCCTCACACTGGCTGGGGACAGGCACAGAGCCTGGTCGTCGGTGGGGGGGGTGGTTTTCTGCGCAGGTGTGTTGTTCTGTGCTTCGAAGCGTGCAAAGAAGCCATTGAGGTTGTTAAGCAGGGAGGTGTGACTGTCACAGGTCTGTGGCGGTAGTTTGTAGTCCGTTATGGTCCTAATGCCCTGCCACAGGCTCCGTGAGTCCCTGCTGTCTTTGAAATGTCCTGTGATTTTCCTGGTGTACAGTCGTTTAGCTTTCCTGATGCCACGGCACAGGTCAGCCCTGGCTGCTCCCAGCCCAGCTGGGTCTCCAGCTCTGAAGGCGGTGTCGCGAGCCTTGAGCAGTGTGCGGACCTCCCCTGTCAGCCATGGCTTCTGGTTGGCTCGGATGGTGATGGCTCTGGTGGTAGTTACATCATCAATGCACTTGGTGATGTAACCTGTGACTGTCTCTGTGTATTCTTGAATGTTAATGTGATGGTTGTAGGTGGCTGCCTGCTTGAACATGTCCCAGTCTGTAGTACCAAAGCAGTCCTGAAGTGCGGCAGTACTGTCCTCTGGCCACACCCGTACCTGTTTTGAAACCGGTTTGGTAACCTTTACCCTTGCTCTGTAGGCCGGTTTCAGCAAGACAGTGAGGTGGTCGGAGAGGCCAATGTGGGGGAGGGGGGACGCCTTGTACGCTCCCTTGATCGATGTGTAGACTAGGTCTAATTTGTTGTTTTCCCTGGTTGGAAAATCAACATGCTGGTATATTTTAGGCAGAACAGTTTTTAGGTTAGCATGGTTGAAGTCTCCAGCAACGATGAGAATGCCGTCTGGGTGTGCTGTCTGTTGCTCACTGATGGCTCTGTAAAGTTCACTGAGTGCCTCCTCTCTGTCCTTGTTGTTGGGGCTCGGAGGTATATAAACAGCCACCAGTAGAATGGCTGAAAACTCCCTCGGCAGGTAAAAAGGACGGCACTTTAAAACCATAAACTCCACCAGCGGGGAACAGTGTTGGTTAACAACAATAGCGTCTCGACACCAAGCATCACTGATGTAAACACACACACCGCCGCCGCGGGACTTTCCCACGCTAACTATGTCTCTGTCTGCTCGGTAGCATGTTAGCTTGTCCAGTTGAATAGCGGAGTCCGGGATGTTGTGGTGGAGCCATGTTTCCGTGAACACGTAAACACAGCAGTCCCTCACCTCACGCTTGGTTCTGAGTAGCCGTATATTGTCCATCTTGTTGTCCAGTGAACGGACATTTGCCATGAGTAATGTTGGAATTGCCGGCTTGTGTGGGCTAGCCGTTAGCCTAGCCCGGATACCTCCACGCTTTCCCCGCTTTTGCTTCCTCTCGCATCGCTTGCGCTGTCTCCTTACCGGGTGGGGGTTGACACAATGGGGGGAGCAGAGAAGTCCCAGGCTGCTAAGATCCACGGAGAGTTTGGCTTCCAAGTTGAAGAAAGTTGTACTTTTTCCAAGAAGAAACTCACGGCTGTATTGTTGTGTTTTGCGATATAAGTCCGTCGGGCATGACGAACACAGCGGCAGACTAGACAAACTAGACGAAAAAGACGAAAAAGACGAAAACACTGTTTTTCCGGGACCGCGAGGGGCCGCTGCGACTGCTCGCGCCGCCAACATGATTGTATTTTTTATTATTACAATTAACATTTAAATACATCATTAAAGACAATTTTTTTTTACAAAAGACAACATTAACTATGCTACTGTCTTGTGTGAAGTCTTAATATGTCAGCCCTCCAAGTGAACAGATGTATTGTTGTTACACAATCTACAGCAAAAAATAAACATGACGGATAGGTTTCATTTTGCATTAAGTAATATACCCACGTGCGCCGCTTATAATAAATTGCCTACAAACTGTCAGAGGTACAAGCTATCTCTACATTCAAAATGTTTTGGACAAAATTCTGAAGTGTAATAATAAACCAGATAGTCGCCTTCCACAGCATGATATCAGTCATTTCTATTTTAGCGAGACTACTGGAAAGCGTCAAAGGAAGGGAGACAGAATTAACTTTTGTAATTAACGGAACAGTGTGTAGGATTTATGGGGATTCATTGGCAGAAATGGGATGAATCTACATACGGAGCGGTCCTCTTCACGGAGTCCGCCGATGTTGCACTGCTGTATTACTACAGTAACCCAGAACACCACTGTTGTTCTCCGACGCGCTTGGAAAGGGAGCGTTGAGCGGACATGTATTCAGTTGTTTGCAATCCGCAACCTCACCTACAGATGCCACTCATTTCTACACACTGCTCGTCTAAGGCACAGCCAAAATGAATTCAGCCCATCCAAAATTTAAATGCTCGCACCGTGCCTGGCATAGACTCATGGATGCAGAGTAATAAATACGGGAATTTGTTTTTCAAAAAGTAGAATTTGCCTAATTTTGTGAGAAGCTGCTGGTTGATTGAGTAGACATCCAACAGTTGAACTAAGCTAAGCTGTACTCACCAGTTAACTTCTTGTTTCTTTTCTCTTTAACTGATTTCTACTTTTTGATTTCATTTCCTCTCATTTTAGTCTTTCATTTCATGTGTTATTTAATTTAAGTACTCAAGGGCCTGCTCGCTCACGGTGTCTCTGTTTTTCTCTCTCCCTCTGTAAAATCCTTTGCAGGCCCAAACCGCCCTGCGGTTAAAGAAAGAAGAAAGAAAAAAACATGCTGGGTGCAAAATGATCCCAGCCCTGTAAAATTAGAAAAGGGGAGGAAGAAAAATGAGCGCTCCCACTGTGGCATGTGAACTAATGATGGGTTGGTGGGGTGTTGGTTTTGGTGGCGCAGCGAGTAGACCGGCGATGCGTGTGATGCAATCATCACCTTTTGTCCAGTGTATGGTCACAGTGGGCCGTGCCCACAGGGTCATACCAAGGCATGTGTGTGGGTGCTCGGTCGATGGGGGCAGGACGGGGCGGAGAGGAGTTAGGGGGCACGATAAGGAAGAGGGGGAGGATAAGAGTTGGGGGGGGGGGGTGTTGATTGACTGCAAGAGCGGTCGAGACGAGGAGACAAGGATGGACAAATGAATCAAGAGAGGAAATGGAGGGAGCCAGTGTGCACATAAACACATCGGTCAACACACACACAACCACTCCAAGTCACCCTGTTATTATCATTATGCAAGTGTGACTGCAAATGGTCCCCCTGAGCAACAACGGGACTGAGCAATGAGCCCATAAACAGATATGGGCTATGGTGTAGCAGTGTTGTCATTTTTGATGAGGCAGCAGCCACACACACACACACACACACACACACTCTTTCCCTTCGACCTCTGCTCTCCGATGGAAGGCAGTGTGAGCACACAGCCCGCTGGAGGGACTGAGCGACAGTGCGCCCAGCTGCATGCCAACTGCGCCCGCAGGCTGCCCTAACCCATGCACCCAAGGGAGCAAACAGCCTCTATATCGGCATCTCTCCAGTTCCTTTTCTTGTCCTCCCTCTCGCTGTCCTTCTCCATCTCACAATTGTCGTTAATCTCTCTTCTTTCTCCCGCTGCTCGGCCTCTCTTTCACTTTCTTTGTCCACCCCATCCTTCTCTCCCTCTCACTCATACTGCCAGTCTTGGAGAGTGAGTGACAGGCTGTGAATTGCTCTGAGGCTATACCCAGAGAAAAGGCAAGGAATGCACATTGGTACACACACACACACACACACACACCACTGTGAATCACATCCACTGTCACATAGATAGACACAAGCCCTGCCATCCACGTGTTGGTGAGAGAACCACACACTCAACACACTGAATCGTGAGTGACAATCTCTTTGTCCAGCCCCCCCTCCCCAGATGCTTGGTCACTCACTGTAATGGTACCCAGCACCCATCTGTGTGTGTGTGTGTGTGTTTATGTGTGTGTGTGTGTTTATGAGCGCGAAAGACAGAGAGAAAAGTGTGGGTGTGAGACTGAGACAGAGAGAGAGACATGGAGAACAATAGACAGATTGAGAAAGAGAGTATGCATGTGTGTGTGTATGCATGCATGTGTGTGTACGTGTGTGTGTGCATGATGTGCGTGTGTGTGTGTGTTGGTACGAGTGTGTGAGAGGGAGAGCTATTGCATCTCAGTGTGCGGTGTCAGGTCTGGCTGTGGGAGCTGACACTGATTATAGTCTTCACAGCTCACTCCCATCACAGGCAACTATAGCCGCGGCCAAAGCTCTATATTTTCAAAAAGTTGCAACACTGTGCAGGATCCAGAATTGCTTTTATGCCTCCAGCAGTTCGGCCACTGTCTTCCTGGAATGAAATTTAAAAGCCATACCGTCCAACTGCTTGGCGTTTGAATGGAGTATTCAGACCTAATGGGACAATTTTTTGGTAGTGACAAAAATGTGTCCGTACCTGGTCAGATTCATAATCTTGTTTACTTATTCTTTGGTCAAATGATTCCTGATGTAAATCAAAAGAAGAACAAAAATATACTTGTGAGAGCTTTGGCTTTTTGGTTATTTTTAAGGGATGTCAGTTTCGGTTAATTTTGCTTTAGATAGCCCAACACCCATTAACCAGTAACCAACCCGTTAATTATTAAGAAAAATGAATAAAAATAGACTTACACACAGACCATAAATTAACCCACAGACCAACAAGTGTAACCGAGTTAACCATTGACATCCCTGGCTCTTTTACAATGAAGATGAGGTATAGAAAAAAGTGTTTTTTTAGAATTGAAACTCCACTTTTTAAATGATAAGCAGCCCTACCACGACCAGAAAATCATAACATTAATATAAAAATACTACACATATGGTCAGTGTGTATTTGTGAATGTAGCTGGAACACTAAGTTACTATGTATAACAGTTCTGGCCTGCTCTTGTTGAGACTCATGCTCGTCCTGTCTTTTGTGCTGAATGATAGGCCGTACTGCAGAGCGTATCATGATTGTAACACGCCTTCTGTCTTGCCCTGTATATACACCAATGACGAGGACGCATTCAGGAAAACAAACAGCGACACGGATGACTGATGCTTCCTCTTAGATGCTCACTTTTAAAAAAGGACACCAAACCAGGAGAGTCCTTTCTGTGTGGAGACCTTGTTCTTTTCCTGTGCTCTCTCTTTTCAGTGTCATTGACTGCTTTATGCCAGATATAAAAAGCCATGCATGGCCAACGAAGCGCATAACGGGCAGATTTGACTAACGTGTCAGTGCAGAAGAGTGAAAAAGAGGGGAAGAGAGAAAAAAGAGGGGAAGAGAGACAGATAGAGGCAGAGGGGTGGTGACCTGTGCCCTATCCTGCAACTGAGGTAGACGCCCTGGCATCTGCAGGCACAGCAGGCATCGGATGACATGCTACACGACTCACAGGCTGTGACTGGAGTAGATTGGACCGGCACATTCACGCTGAGTAGAGGTGAAGAGAGTACGCTGTCACATGACGAGACTCTCAGTTAAATGAGAACAGATTATAAACAGAGCGGACGTCCAGTCTGAATCAGTCTGAGCCACACAACTGAAACAGCCAAACCCAAGCAGGTCTGTGTGATCCCGAGATCCAACAGAGCCAGCTGACGTGACCGACGCATGCGGACCCAATTGCCAATCCTCGCTCTGAGCTTAATTCTCCACTCTGTCATGTGTATCACGTACACCATGAGAGTAGTGGACTCCAGCTGATGTGTGCTGACATGTAAATGCCCATAGTGTGAATGTTAAATCCGGAACTGTGCTCCCATCATCCATGGGTTAACTCCCTGCTGTGCATGTGTACGGTGCTAAGCCCGACTGGAGATTATGTAACTGGAATTTATGCGAGGTCAGGCGTTGTCCATAGATAACTACTGGACTCCACGTAATGTAATGAGTGCATTAATGTGGCAATGATTTCTTCAAAAGATCAACATAATGTAAACGCCTGAGGCTTACATTATTAATGTGTAGATCAAGCTGCCATGGCAGTATGTGGTAGAAATAACCAATTATAAATGTATATGATCATTTGGCATTGACCATCAACTTTTATTACAGCCTCATATCGGCAGTTTATGAAACATATGAAGGCTCAATATAGCAGAGATGGGTAATATGATGATGTATATAGTCAAACAACATAATAATGTCTCTTTTTCTACACTCTTTCTATCGCACTGACAAAAAAAAACAGGAGTAAGAAGTCAGACAAGGACCAGCTAACAATCTTCTGCAAAGTTTGCCACTCGCCGGCCCCCAATTCAGGCATATTTGGAGTGAAGCCTATCCGTTGTCATGCCTTTTTTTCTTCTTCCCCTGAAATGGACTACATACTACGGTACAAGGAAATGTGTTAACACAGTTTTTTGTCAATAGAGAAGCTGTGCATAACCCCAGATAACACAGATGATAGCTAAATGGATATAGTGTTTGATGCTATCACACTACATGTCCATTACTCGAACATTGCAATGACACCGAAAATCAGGTCTAAAATCAGTACAAAGGAAACTACCTTCTACCTCTCGCAACCTCGGTAATTACAACCAATGTTATAATAATCAGTGAGTTTATGGAGGCTACATGCACCTTACAGTTGATTCAGACCAGGATGTGTTTGTAACACTTATTATGGGCCTTTAATGTTTGCCACCTGTCCTGGATTCATCAGCTGTTTTGATGATTGCCATTTGCCATATCAACCCAGCCCTACAATACAGCTTCAATGATAACATACTCATTCAGATCAAGAACAGAAAATCCACAACGTCATGAAAAAAGTGTTTTAAAAGGTGGGGGATGCCATACATTGTTTCGCTGCAAATTTATTTTAAAGATTTTTTTAACCTTTTGTATTGCTGCTCAAGAAAGATTATTTTCATAAACACAAGAATAATAAAGCAATGTTGATGTTTTTCCTCACAATATAATCAAAAACAACCGAGAAGAGTATCGATAAGGAACCGAACCGATAAGCTGAATCAATAAGAGCACGAGTATCGATAAAATACTGGCGATACCAATCCCTATTTGAAACAGAATATATTCTGCTGTCCAGAACTTGATTCAGGTTTCAGTCACTTTCCTCCTCATTTCTTTCCTCCTTTGAAAGTGCAACACCTCCATTGCTGGCAACGCAGCGAACACGCTTGGTGCTCTGCCTATTTTCACACTTTTACGCACCTGGCCAATCGTTCTCGAAAGCGGGGGTGACTGTCAAATTTGTTTGTTTTTTGAGAGTCAAATAAATGAGGCAAAAGTGAGCCAATTACAAAACATCCTTGTTTTTCAGACTGTATGTGCAGCATGTCTGAAGGACCATGTAACCAGCTTTAAGGGTTCCAAATAAACTAGGAGATACATCTTGTCAAACCAGACACATAAGAAGACAACACCTATGTCTTTAGCTGACATACAGGTCTGTGTTTTCTGAGGAGAGTTGGTTCAAATCACCACTCTTTTTTTGGGGTGAATCTGTTGAGTCAAACATCAGAAGTCCCCATGAGATCAATACTGATGCAACATCAGAGTTTTCTGATTTCTAGCTTTGGAAGAGTTGTTGTTTCATCATCAATGACAGGCTTTTGCCATGAAAGTAATGCTTCTAAATTTGTACATTGGTTTTCCCCTTTCGCGGCTGATGAACCGTTGCGGTCCTGATTGGCTCCAGATGTCTTGCTTTTTTTTAAGCCTCGTCGTTTTCGATGGGTGGCCACTGAGCTGCATGAACACATCGCGGAGCAATACTGGTTTGTGGGCAGACAGACGTGCAAGGAGCAGGTGTATGCTGTAGTGGTGCAGTCCTGGTCCACCCCCCCCCCCCCCAACCCTCCGCTGTTTAATGACTGTGGTACGGCCCTCCGCTGTGGCTTTGCCCCAACCCTCCTGCCTTTCTGAGCGTTTGAAATGTGCCAGCCAGATGTTCTGGGCTTACACCTGTAGGAGACACAGTCTTTGACATGGTCTCTGTGGATCACACACACACATATAACCACATATGCATGGGCGTGTGCACTTCTGCCGGGCACATGGACGTTTGTACATCTGGAAGTGTATATCTGGAAGCATATCCCAAAAGATGGATCAGCGGCCAACATGTAGACACACACACAGACACAAGCTGCTCTTTAACCACGTTAACCGTTCACTCACCCTCAGCTTGGCTCCAATAGGGAATTTCAGGACGCTGGCGAGGTGCCGGGGCATCCAGTTTATGCCACCCTGGTGCTATACACCTCTCTCCCACGACTCGCCCTCCCTCTGCCTCCTTTTTCTCTTTCGATATTGTGTGCCATTACACTGTAGGATTTTGTAACTGGAGACTGTCTGGCTGGCTGGTGTAAGCTCATGGAGAAGAGCAAGGCTATAGGAGAGACAGTCTCCCTTCCTCGCAAGCTGCTGTCAGAAAGCATACGGGCCTGATTAACGACAACAGCCACAATAGCTCTTTATGCATTCTCTCCCCACTGCTGGCCCGCTGCCAACTCACCCTCAGGGAGGGAGAGGTATACACATGGTGTGAGGATTGTGTGTGTGTGTGTGTGTGTGTGTGTATGGCAGAGAGAAAGTGAGGAAGGTGAGGTATGTAATGTGTTCTGATTGTGTGTGTGTGTGCTAAAGAAAACAGATTCTACAAATCGAATTCACGACTCACGTCAATCTTCTCTGTGAAATAACACAAAAAATGACATGCGACTTACAGTGTTGTCTTCTGTCTTTAATGTCTATCAACAGCACTCAAAATGAGCTAAACGTAACCCCTGTTTGGAGCAGTGAAAGTAGTCGAGACTTGTACCAAATATAATTGGGAGTCGGGTGAAAATAGCCCAAAAACTTTATATCTCTTTAAGGTTGTGTTTTGGGTCTCAAGTCTCTACTGATGCTGAATACTTGTGGGTGAGTGTTTGTGTGCGTGCATGTGCAAATGTGTGTGTGCATGTGTGTGTGTGTGCATGTGCAAATGTGTGTGTGTGTGTGTGTGTGTGTGTGTGGCTAGCTAGCAGCTATCTCCCCTCGCTCCTAACACAGAACGGTTGAGAAGAGCCATCTTTCATCTCCTCTGCATCATCACAGCCTCTGCATTATTAATGTCCCTGATTACTGTAATCAAAAATTCTTATTTATTTGGAGGAGTCGAAGGAGGGGGGAGGAGGCAGCGAGGCCTGGGCTTCTCTCTCCAGACAAAAAACCTTTGGTCTCCAGCTTTAATTTTTCAGAAATAGAGATGCCGCGGTGCCCTATCTTCCCCAAGTTCGGAGCTAAGCTAGTTAGGCGCACATAAACATGCAAATACTGAGGCACAGGCGTTCAAACTTTTTCTTTCTCAGTCTTTTTTAGCATCACATACACTCGTACAAACACACAGCTGCAGTGAGATGCACATGCACGCACACACACAGAAGTAACTGTCAATAATAGCATCTTAACGAAGACACTCATCGAGACCTCTAGACAGCCAAAACGATAAAAAGCTGAACGTACTCATCCCTGCCTTTCATCTGGTTTGAGCTTTTCTTCCAGCTCCTTTCCCTCCTTCAATAAAGTCTGTCTCCTTGCCTTCCTCATTCTCCTTGCCTTCCTCATTCTCCTCTTCCCTTGCTTCCTCCACCATCCACTCCACCCTGTCTAATCTTTCCAGGCACTGCCATTTGCATGCAAATAGTCCATTACCCAGTGGCAGCAGACACAGCCAGGAGCTCACTACGAGGTAATCAAGGACAAAAGAAGTGCAGGAAAGACGTGAGAAAAGAAGGGGGAAGGGGAAGAGAGAAAGACAGAGCGGGAGTGAGGGAGAGCAGTGAAAGATCACAGGTGAATTAACATTAAGAAAGAAAGGCACAAAGCGACTTGGCAGACGAAAGAAAGGCGAGGTGAGGCAAGGACAAGAGAAATACAGCACGACTAGCGGAGAGATGACGTGTTTGAAGAGGTGATTGGAGGCAAGGATCTTTGTAATGTAAAAGTTACGCGTGAGGTTTAAGACTGGAATGAGCAGAGTGCAGCTTTGAGTGTGAGACGGATCAAAGAGCACTTTATTGCTGCTCGTCAGCCTGTCAATCTACCGCAGGTTTATGAAATAAAAGACGGGTACACTGAAGGAAGCATCCGGGGGAAATGTTTCTCCCCGCGTGTTTTGTCTGCATTTTAAACAACAGCTTGCAACAAATAGCTTGTCACTTCAGCGGCGCCCATAACAGGGCCAATGTCTAGCATTTGGAAAAGGTACATTCAGTCAAATCAAAAGGTATAGCATGTTTTAAATATATTTTTTGTTTGCAGATATTTGGCACTTTGAAGGAAAAACCTCTGTTCTGAGCTATAGCGTGTTTTGCATGATTGTGAAGGACAAATGTAGAAACATTTGACAAAAAGTATTTTTTTTAAAAAGTCAATGTCAAATAATGTCAATGCATCCCTTCAAATGTGTCACTTGAGCTGCTTTAAGTTTCCCACTGTTACAAACCATAACGGTGCAAATTACATACTGGACTCTATAAGGTGTCCGATATGCTGACACAAGTAGTGCTCAAGCGATTAGTCGTTTAATAATTAATTCATGAATAACGTCTTAACCGCAATAAATGTATTGACAGTTAGAAAAAGTAAAAATGGCTCAGTGTTTGAAATGTGAGGATTTCCTGTTGTTTTGGACTGTAAGTTAGACAAACAAGCAATTTGGGTTCTTGGAAACGTTTTACAATTTTGTGACATTGTATAGACTGACTGGCAAAAACTCAAGTACAGCTGAGGACGGTGGGTTTTGCAGGTACAGCATTTGATCATAAACTAAAGTATTGGTACTAAATTTGATGACAAGTGAAATCTTTGACCAGCTGGAAGCATTGAATGAAAAGTCAAAAGCTCGTCAGTCGGAGATATGAACGACTATAACGAATTTCATGAAAATTCATCCAACAGTTTGTTGAGATTCAGTCTGGACCAAAGTAGTGCACGGATTAAACCAACCCTAGAATCAAGCTGCTGAGCTAAAAATGCCAAATATGGAATATGGGGTCCACTGTCTCAAATGTGCGGATTGGCTGCTTTTTTCTGGATGAGAAATGGTTGGAGAGACACGATCAACATGAGTTGTCAGCGTTGTTCAGTGACAATATCTGTTAACATTCGACTAGCATGCTAGCGAACGTTTGGGAGGTTTAAGACTGGATCTGTAAACGCCTGACATTACCAGAAAATCTGGGCCAAACGTCGGTACAGACCAAGGTCCTAAACCAGCAGAGCAGTAATGGTGGTACAGCTCTCTCAGATGGGAGACTCGGGATAAATTGGCCCAAAACTCCTGTTGTCTGAGCTGGGCAACTAAGAAGGAATTTGAGAATGCCACCCTGAGTTCTGGGAAGATGTGATTGCAATTATCATTTTTTAAAACCATTTTGTAACATTTAATTAACTGATTTATCCCAAAAAAATATTGACTTCATCCTTGCTGTTAAAGATTTGTAAAAACTTTATCTATTCTGATGTAACACAAGCAGTGTTCACACCAAGCAGCTCCTCTTAAGCAACGCAACAAGAAATGTGTGGAAGTAAAAGCATCTTTTGTTCCACTTCCACACGTCTGCATCACCCGAAGCCTTGTCTCACAGTCAGTGCCTCGCTCGCCTCCTCCTCTCGATAGATGCTGGAAGAAGCTAAACTTCTTATGGAGAAGAAGTGCATGAACGTCAAAGGAAATGAGCCCCCCGCCGCCGCCGCCACCTCCTAACCCCTCCTGTCCCCCCCTCCTCTGCGAAGCGGTTGATTGCGGCCCGTTTGATGTCCTAAACGCGGCGTGCTAAGATTTGCTCTCTGTTCCTCGCCGAGCCCGTTTGAAGCTCTGCCTGAGCGACACACATTTTCGACGTTACACTCTGCTAAAACGGGCAATTATTTTTTCCCCCCCCTTTTTTATGTTTGGCTTTAGAATCGCGGCGCATACGGAGGGGGTAGCGGGAAGCGATGACTTGCACCCACACATTCCTCTAACTAAGACGTAAATATGCATGGTGCAAAGACCTTTCTTCTAAGACAGGCACTTTACCGTTTCCTAAACTTTTTTTTCTGTCACAAGCATTACAGAAATTACACCTCCTGCAGATCCCCCCCCCCCCCCCCCCCCCCATGCACCCATTAAGACCCATATATTACTGTCAGTAGTGCTTGGTTGAACATGTGTAAGAAATTTGAGCGTAGAACTGTGTGTTTAGAAGTTATAATAAAAGTGTTTAATGATTCATATTTAAGGATTCATAATTGGTCATAATCATAAGTGTTTTGGAAATGCATAATTAAGATAAGCATAAAGTGTTTTAGGATTAGTAGCTGACAGTAGAACTAAAGACATGAAGCTTTTGCCAAAGTTGCAAAGTCTTATCCATTATATGGAATGTTTATCATAGAGGGATTAAACAATAACAGTAATTGAATGTGTTAGTGAACTCAGGAACAGAGAGACAGACAGGAGAATACTCTCCTGGAAGTTAGCCAATAGGAATTGGGATATACGGAAGGGGAGGAGTTTCAAACATATGAGGGCGGGGATAGGAAGCGTTTTTCTCTGCCTCTTTTTAGCATGTGGCTCCCAGGGACGGCTGTGTCTCATGGGACCAGAGGAGAGTTTTTTCCAAAGTGGGTTAATATTGTAATATTTCAAGAAGTAGTGTACTTCACTGTAATCGTACTGCATCAGTGGGATTAAATTCCTTTTAATTGTAAACCAGTTTTGGTAGATTTATTATCGCAGCGTGTCCACTGTGAATAGCAGCCGGACACGTGCTCTGGCCTCCTCGCTGTGGAACAGACTCAAACTTCCACACATGCCTCAACCACTTCTCACCATCTCTTAGCACTTTCAAGCTTCTTCTGTCTGTCGTGAGTCCTCCGTGATATAAGTTGCTGCAAAGGGGGTTTATTCATTGTACGAAGCGCTGCTGAAGCCGCCTCAGGCTCGCTTCTACACCCACTACAGCGGATCCAAGACAGTGGCTTTGAAGAAAAAAAAAACGAAAAAAAGCTTTAGCCTTGGACCTGCTCCTCACCCACCCACTCATCTCTATGTGAAGCGAGGTCACCACTTATGTAGGTTTATGATTTTATAGACCAAAGCTACAGCGCTCTCTCACACTATGCTTTCTCCGTGGCTGCGGGTTGAGCTTGGTTTACATTGGTAACATATACAAACACACACAAATGTATATACACACTGAGACACACACTTCTCTAAGAGCTTGGCCTGTGCCCAGCACTGCACTCCCCTTTTATGACCCTTGCTTTATGGCTTATTTAAAAAGTAACAGTCCCTTTATAGGTCATTAAAGCAGGAATAAAAGACAGCAGACGGCCTGCAGTGGATAGAGGAGTGAGCAGACGCCAGGCAGATTGGCTTGAAACACCCCCCCCCCCCCCACACACAAAGAAGTGTATGCAAGGGTGCATCCAAGGCCAAGGGTCGTGGCCCTCCTGGTGGCTGCACATCATCACTTTAAACATCATTACTCTGGTCGTATATACTGTGCCATGACAAAGTGTGCAGGTACAAACAAACGCATGTACACCACATTCGTGCATTTGACGCAATACACAGACAGATTGATGAAACATTTAAAAACAGATCAGATATGCAAATATGTTGCAAATGCAAGAACACAAACATGTCGTCAAGTAGTCTCTCTCTCTCTCTCTCTCTCTCTCTCTCTCTCTCTCTCTCTCTCTCTCTCTCTCTCTCTCTCTCTCTCTCTCTCTCTCTCTCTCTCTCTCTCTCTCTCTCTCTCTCTCTCTCTCTCTCTCTCTCTCTCTCTCTCTCTCTCTCTCTCTCTCTCTCTCTCTCTCTGCATGATTAACTGTAAGGATCGGCAAGTACAGAAATGTCAGCCGAGAATAATGGCTGAAATGTAATTACTGAACAAATGTGGTGCATGGAGAGATGAGTACGACAGAGAGGAGAGGAGAGACAGACCGAGAGCACGATCATTGCATTCATCGAGTGTGCAGTTAGAACAATGTTATCGATACATGATGAAACCAAATTCTGTGCAAATGTTTGCCTTGATTTATGTGCTGTGATAATTACATTCGTACGTATGTGTGCACACACACACACACACACACATAAGTGTTTTGTGCCTTTCCAAAAAAGCATGCACACATTTTTCAAATGACTTGATCTCTGAACTGTTCCCTAGATCTTATTAGCTGCATAATTGATTGTGACACTACAGAGACATTGGAATTGCTTGCGAGCCGTTCTGGCATCATCAGTCTTAATGCATATCGTCGGTGAAACGCTGGTGATTATGAACTACAGCGCATCTGTGACAGTAAGTAGTGGGAACGTTTGTATGTTACGTGTTAGTTCTGCGTTACTATAAATACATCTCTGTCTCGTTCACTGTAATGTCCTTGGACTGAAGAATGGTGGCGTGCATACGTGTGTAATTGTTTATGAGACAAAGACAGCGAGCGAGTGTGTGCATGCTGTATTTAACAGTGTAAGACGGTACACAGTAGGCCTACACGTGTGATAAAGAGAGACAAAAGGAAAGAAAGAGGCTTCAGTTTAGAGAGGATTTCATTTTTAGAGAGTTTCTATACAGAAGAATGATTTGAGAGCCTTCAGGCTGGGACCATTTTTGTGTCGTGCGAGTGTTGAATCAGTGTGTCCATGTTGAAATCGTTTTCTTTCAGGAAGAGGGTTGCAGCGGCCCTCTTCTCTCGCTCTCTCTCTCTCTATCAGCTCATCTTGCTCTCATCTAACCGACCACAGAGTGAGGGGAGAGAGGGAGGGCACAGAGAGCAAGGCCATAGTCTTATTAGTGATAATGAGAGAGAGCCACTCTGCCAATTTACATCCGTAATCTGATATTAGCTCCCGCCACCCGCACTGAAGGAGCACACACACACACACACACACACACACAAATGTAGACAGGCGTGCACACATTTGCAGGCAGACAGACGTGCGCGCACACTCACACACATTTGAAATGAGTTATTCATATTCATGAATAAAAAGCTGAACTGCCTTTGGGTGAAAACTACAGTGCTCCCTGAGGACAAAGGCAATCTGCTCCAAAACCAGAAATATCAAAACGCATTAGAGACATAAGGCAATGCTAGTAATGCTAACTCGCTAACTAGCAAGTTATCATTATTTCACGCTGCAACTGGATTGCATTTCTATCAATGCTTGCACTGTAACTCTTGAATGTATTCCAGTATTTGCAGCTGGTTTGGAGTGCATTTCCTTATTTTTTTGTGTTTTCATTCTTGCATGCATTTGCAAGAATGCATGTGAATGTAAATTTTTCAGTTCAGGGAGTGTTGTTTTTATCTATGTGACATTGCACTTTTGATGGCGTCCAATGGGCTTTTGAAAGGGTCTGAGATCGTTGAAATTGTTTCTTTCATCTTTATACCAAAGCCATAGTTCGTGAAAACCTATTCAAATTCCAGGCCCTTTCAAATAAAAATTTCTTTTAATCCTTTAAATTATGTTCCACAGATTGTGATTTATATGTCGCTTACAAAAAGTTACTGCTCATTTTTTTTGTGAGTTTTCCTATTGAAGTCCAGCAACACTTGTCAATTTCCTATTTCCGGTAACGACCATTGGTCTACCGGATGAAAGATTGTTTTTTTTGGTTGACCCGTCGACCTCACCTCCCACCCACCTTGTGTGGGCTTTTGCGGTCCGGTTCATGATTACGTGGATTCCATACAAATAGATTTCTCAGGACATCTACGAATTACAACGTAATATTTTTCATAGCTATGAAAGCTGGATGAGAACAACCTGCACTTCTGCAGAAGAAAAAAAGCACACAGACATAAACAAATTCCTGATAAACATCACATGAACGGCAACACGTGTAAGCTCTCATACAAACAAACTTACATGACGATTAAATATGAAAATCCATCCTCAGTTTCTATATCAAGAAACCGATGGACAAAAGAAAACAGATTCTCTCAGGCGAACAGTCCTGGCAACATGTTCATGAATATTCCAGCGACACTGGAGAGGCAAATCTCTCAATCACTCTCATTCCCTTGTGTTTCAATTAGACCCAAACCACCCAGAATCAGCTAATTGTCGTAAGCATGTACGGCCGGATCCCTACCTCTCCTCGGGCTAGAATGGTGACAGAACATTATGCAAGCCAGAGGGGGATTTCTAGCTGTAACACCACACACTTAAAACAAACCCTCATGTACAACAGCAACTCTCTGAAATCAATTGCCTCCACTGCAGGATGCGGTTTCACGATCCACATCATTTCAACAGGACTCCCATCATGCAGCCATGCCTGGCATATGGATCGACACTGCACAGCATTGTCTAATTACAGCATCCCTTGCTCCCATCAATTGACTCAGTTCCCGAGCTTTAAAAGCACAGTTTGCTTGATGCGGATTATGTATTTTATGATCGTCATATAGGTGTGCCGGGATCTGTAAGTTATTCAACACACAGTCATCCGTTTGCTGTTCTTCTAATATTGGAAAATGAGGCGACAAATATGTGTTCTTCAAACATTACTGAAGGAAGGTACTGAGGCAAGTCCAAGGCTTTTAAAGGCAGATGGAAAGCAATTTACAGCCAGTTTGTAAGTGTATTTGTAAGAGCTGTTTGCCATTTTGTGTTTGAATAAATATGCCGGTGTTTGCATGCTGCCTGTAAGAAGCCTGTTGCCCCATCAGTCTCGCCTTTCAGGTGTGATTAAGAGTTGGTCACATTGAACAATCCAAATACCTTGACATCCAAGTCAGCAGCAAAACAACAAAGGATTTAAAAACTAACTAAAATTCATTGGTGTAAAATGTTCACGAAGTATATTTCAGCGAGGGTATGTCAGCCAAAAGTGACTCCGAAATGGACAAAGGAGTGTATGAAGAAGAGCTCAAACGATAACTCGGTACAACAATTGCTGAATTGATAGAAACTATTTGGTTAATTGATGAATCGCCTCAGTCATTTTTCAAGTAACAATGGCAAACATAACACAACAAACACTCTAGTTCCCGCTTGTCAAATGTGAGGATTTGCTGCTTTTCTCCGTCTTGTACGATAGCAAACTGAATTTTATGCCATTTTATAGAGCAAACATTTTCTAATTCATGCATCAGTGCAATTCACTTTTTCAGGAATGATGCTGCCATTTATTCTCAAGACCCTTTTCATCCAAAAGAGCACAAATCTTGGAGGTATTCCAGGCTCCTGTCAGCTTTCATCTCATTGCATTCATTTTGGACGATATGTAAACATGATACATGTGGGTAAAGATGTCTAGTCATTCGTCAGCATGCTGAGTCAGAGACTGGCTCCAAATTGGGATATCCATCATGTAAGAGAGAAAAACCCATTAATTGGATTTAAAACAAATATGGTATCGTTTGAATGATGGTGCTCAACTTCTAGGCTCTTGCTCGACCAGAAGGCAACTACAAGCTGAACTCCTGATGTTTAATTACTTTCAAGCTCATCAAACAGGGTTTTTTCTTCTCACACTGATGTCACATTTTGGAATGATCTTATGGACCTTCTGGCCTTTCAGTTTCCCCTTTTCTTACCAGTGAATCGGTCTTAATCCAACACTCTCCATTCTACAGTTTCCTTTTAACCTTTGCTGCATTAACCTTACTTGGTTTCTCAAAGTGCATAAACCCTCTTACCTTCCAGTGTGGAGAAACACCAACCTAAGCATTGTGCCCGTGTGTGCACTGCATTTTCTGTTTTACTGAGGGTGACTTCTTCTTCTCTCAATATTGTGCATGCCATCTCCCCTGCACACTGCCAATGTACTGTACCACACACTCTTTCTCACCAATTACCTGTCTGCATCTCTCCGTCCGTGTTGTGTGATTGAGAGGGTGTGAGAGGAAGCCAAAGGGAGGCTTGTGTCCGTGTGTGTGCGTGTGTGTGTGTGTGTGTGTGTGTGAGCATACCTGCATATTGGGAGTGCATGTGTGTGTGTGCGTGAGAGAGAAAATGCATGTCTGCGTCTCATTCTTCTGCCTCTGTTTCCCCTCCGGATTTCATGTATAATTTATGTGCCGCTCATGAATATGCTAATTAGCCAGCGTGCAGGGAGAGGTGAGAGGGCTTCCCCTATTCTATTCTTACATTCGTCTGATGAGAGAGGGATGGAAAAGAGGGAGAGAGAGGAGGGAGAAACCGGGAAAGTGTGTATTGCTGCAGGAGAGGAAAGGGAATAAGTGAATGAGGGGGAAAGACGAAGGGCAGAGACGGAAAACGCTGGAAGGAGAGAATGTGGAAATACATTTATGAATTCCCCGGCGTTCGACAAATAAGCATTGTGGCAATATGGAAGGTGGCGAGCCCATGTTGTGCTATATTGTGTTGGAGACAAATGAATCACCCATGCTGAGGGGACGTGGAGAGGAAAGATTGGAAGAGGTAGTGAGAGAAAGTGGGAGATGAGAGGGGAAAGAAAAGGGAGATACAGTTGTCATTGTTCCATCAGCATTTCAGTCGCGTTTGTGAAAGGCTAGACAGGCAGGCAAATAGGGCCGTTATTCCAGTTTCAATTGCTTCTCCCATAAATAGATGATAGGTGCCAAGTTTCTGAAGAGATGCTGAAAAACACCCTTCCGAGTATCCCTCGAGACAAAAGGCAAAACGGGGGTGATGCAAGCCCCGAGCACTAATCAGACAAATTGCAGAGAAAGAGAGGTAGAAGATAGAGAGATTAATCCAGTCGCTAACAAACTAGCAAACTAAACATCAAACGCTTCGTCTTCAAAGTTGCGTAACATGAAAAAAAACCTTTAAACCACATCAAAACCCTCACAGACAGCTGAGGGAAGATCTCACTCTCCTTTCTTCTCTCCTTCTCTTGAACCCTCTGTCAGGCTATCTGCAAGCCTGCCTCTCTCTCTCTCTCTCTCTCTCTCTGTGTGTGTCTTCTTGTCTCTCTCTCTCTGTGTGTATTCTTGTCTCTCTCTGTGTGTGTGTGTCTTCTTGTCTCTCTCTCTTCCACTATCTCCCTCTCTGGAGTTCAAACATGAGGAGTGAGTCTCATGTGAAATAGTGCATGACATGCAACGTGTGTGTGTGTGTGTGTGTGTGTGTGTGTGTGTTTGGACATGCATGCCAGTGCACAATGTTTGCATGAATGCAGACAGTTGAGTTTTTGCATGTGTGTGTTTGAAGAAAAATATGGATGAGAGTGTGTGTGTGTGTGTGTGTGTGTGTGTGTGTTGTCTTCCCTCCTGGCACCCTCTGGGCAGAGAGAGCATTCCAGCGGGCAGCTCATGATTCAGCATCTGTCGCCCAGCTTATGTAAGAGAGCAGACACAGACTGACTGACTGGATGGATGGCTGAATGAATGGCTGAGTTACTGACTGACTGACCAACTGACTTAGTGAACAAACTGACTGATTTACTGACTTTCAAACTGACAAAAAACACTGGCTGACCTGACTGACCGATTAGCAGCCCAGCACGGAAAAGAATAACACTTTTAGATTATTGAATTAAAAGCTTCAAAGACACATAACCGCTTCCATCAATGCAAACATATTCTCAGTCTTAAAGAAACAGATATTGAAGTAAAAGTAGAAAAGAATACACTGATACTACGGGTAGACTTACTGTGTGTTCAGACAATTTTAGAGGCGGCATGTTTGCATGCAAATTCTAAGGGGAAAGTGTGATTCGGCGCAAATATGCCCAAGCAAGGACGCGTCCACGCAAGTTGAAAATATTTCGAATTGAACAAAAAATGGGCACGTATCCTGGGGCTTTATGAATCAGCCTACGTTCAATCTGAGCACAGTCAACTAAAAAAAGGTAGTTGCATATAGTCAACCCCAGGATTCCTGTGAGAATTAATTCTGATGAGTTTCTCTACCAAAACAAAAATCCTTTAAAAAAAATAGTTTTGTCTCCCAAATGTATACTGGGATTTGCAAGCAAAGAGGCAGGAAAATTGAGGGAAAATGCTAAACTGTAAAACTCTGCAGAGCGAGTTGGAGGAGAGTGAGCTACATAAGAGTGCCGAGGAACACCAGGTAAGCTGTGGCTCTGCACCAAAACCCTTACTTGGATCGTAAAATAAAACCCGCTCCCTTGCAAAAAAAACACATTATTTTACAGTTTTCTTTCTGGCTTTTTCCCCCAGCTGTGATGAGAAACGATTGGTTAAGAGGGTCGTCTGGGAACCGGAAGGTCAACGGTTCGATCCCCGACTGAGACGTGGCACGTGTCGAAGTGTACCTGAGCAATACACTGAACCCCCGGCTCCCGATCAATGGCAGCCCACTGCTCCCTATATACAGGGATGGGTCAAATGCAGTGTATGTGTAAAATGTATATGGCAATTAAAATAGTTCCTTCTTCCTTCTTCTGATCCACATCTAACTGCAACTGAGTCAACAATCTAGTTGACTCACCAGCTTAGTGATGCTGACCAACTAACCGGTCATGCTCTGGACATGACAACTGTCTAACGCTGGATGGCTGCCTGGATGTCTGATTAAACATCTGATTGGCTGGCTGGAGTCAGACGAGCAACACACACAGAGAGAGAGAGAGAGAGCGAGAGAGAGCGAGAGAGCGAGAGAAACCAGAGTTCATTACAGTAAACTTGGAGAGGCAGTGGTGACAGGCTGAGAGAGAGACGAGAAGAAATTGAGAGTGGCGTGAAAACCCCATGCAAATAGATGCAGTTACCTAGATGGCCTGCTCCTTATACAGACACAATAGAATATAATCACAAAATGGAGAGTAGCAGGTAAACACACACTCACACAGAGAAAAAAAAACATTCACAGTGGAGGTGCACATGCGCGCACATGAGTGTGAGGTTGTTTTTTTTTATCCCGGGCTGAAGGTTGTCAGTGGCCGGGAGCACAGAGGACAGACCGGACAGAGGGGGAGAGTAAAGTTGTGTGTCTACATGTGTTGCAAGAAAGCAAAGAGAAAGACCGTAAGAAAAGAAAGATCAACAAGAAATGAAGAATGCCGAAGGAAACTGGAAAGAGGAGATATCGTTCAGCAGCGTGACTTTCAGCGTCTGGCTGTGGAGAGGATCAACCTCTGGGAGACATGGGTAGCTTGGCAAAGTCACCCTTACACAGGGCTCACTGTCAGACGGGGTCAGGCCAAACAAACACACACACACACACACACACACACTCTCTCTCACAGACGCACCTCACACCCATGAGCCAGCCTGCAGCAGATACTCAGCCAATAGATATGCGGTGCAATAACACCCAATGTGAGTGGGTTCCTCTCGTCGCTTTACAAAAGAACACACCTCAAACAACACGCGCACACATGTACACACCACGCTCTCCAGTTCGCACATCTCACTTTAGTGGCCACAGAGCGAGGGAGGAGGAGGGGGTGACAGTGGGGGGGTGAGAGAGAGAGGTGTCGCCTCTCCTCACTGATTCCTTATGCTAAGAGGGATTTGCATACATTTTTAATCAAAGCAAATTAGATCATAACCAAATTAAATCACGCTTTCCAGCCGCCCCCTTCTCTGTCTGCCTCCTGTTCCATCCACCCACCTATTCCTCATCATTTAATCATAGTCACTAATAGGTATGGTTAGACAAAAAAAAAAAAGAAACTCTGCACACATTGCTAATTGACAAAAACATATGTGGAATATGGCTTTGCGTCCGCTAAATTTTATATATATTAATCTCGTAAGAATGAAGCAAGGACACTGGATTTCAACACGCAGTTTGCAAAACTAATTTTACATTAGCCGTCTTTGCAGTGTTCAGTGTCAACTGTCAAACGTGTACGAACAAATACATGGCAATAAATCAAAGTGAAACACGCACACAAGCAAGCATGCACGTTGGCTTACAAAACAGTCACCCGCCACAGAAACGAGACACCTCCTCCCACATTCCGCTCTACACCCTATGCTGCTTAACAGATGGGTATCGGCCCCCATTGCTGGCTTTTGCCCATTAAACAATGACTTCCTACTGTTGTCCGATAACTCAATCACAACCGTACTGTTGGCAATCATCATGAGGTCCACCTCTTCACCGGTCCAAACACAGTTTCTCTCGATTTGATCCCTGAGATAAAATAAATCCTCGCGCACAAATCTAACCGCACAAGCATGTGCAGGTTCAAACACACACCTACATGTGTATGCACAAACACACACATGTATGTGCAGGTTTAAGTGCAGTCTGTTCTTTCTTTCGCTGTCACACACACACACACACAGGTGCCTACAGGCCTATTTGAGATGCAGACTCTCGTGTCCCAGTAAATGATATTAAAAGTCATATCATGAATAAATCAGCAGCCGGGGCCCCAACGTCTCCTCCATGACACATTCACATACAGTAGGCAGAGGGAGAGGAAGATAGAGAGGGAGGCACAAGGACGCCATCACGTAGAGCACAATGCATACAAACACACTGAATACACTCATACTGTAAGACAGGGCTGCGACTGACAGTTTGTTTTGTCTGACAAACGGTTCAAAACCAAAATACAGTTTACTGTCATAACATCAAGAAGCAGGAAACTATGAATTTTTGGCAATTTTGCTTGAAAAATGACATTTATTTAGCATCAACAATATGCTTGCAAAGCACCTCATACCACTGCTTTAGCTTGTGATAGCGCAGTGAAATATATATACACACACGCGCGTGTATATGTGTGTGTGTGTGTGTGTGTGTGTATGTATGTTTCAACTGGCAGCAGTTTAGTATCAAAACACAGGTTCATATGAGTCACGCCTCGTTAAATATGAACAGAACAACCAAAAAGACATCTATGTAGAGTCTGCCAAAACATTCATTAACAAGTTAAACTCACCTGGAGACCAGCTTCTGCTGCTTTAAGCCATTTTTGAGTTCCATTAAGATGAAGTTCCTGGAGGCACTTTCGGCCCATTTCAATTCTGACCTGAGGGAGAAATATGAGACAAAAATCCTGGGGCTATAAACAGTCATTTCCACAGTATATTTAAAAAGAGCACAAACACTTAGGAGGCCTTGTAGATTAAAGAAAAAGAAGGGGGGGAAATGCTTAAATCGAGGCATTTTAACTGTGAGCCCTGACGCCAAAGCTTTAGGGCGCGATTAGGAAAATGTTGAGTAAAAACATTTTGCAGAGGCTTCATATAGAAATGTTAAGTCTCAGTCTTGCTAAATGTTAGACTGGCTTCAGAGCAGGTGGTGCCACGCACTGCTGGGTCAACGAGACAATCTGCGCTCATGCTGAAAGCATACCTCTGATTTGAAGCTTCATAAGTGTACTTCATTTTGTATTAGCGTTCAGTGACAGATGACAATAGTGTTTGTAAAGTTGTAATGAGTTGAGGCTGTGAGATCCTTGTTGTGTCAACAAGCTTACTTTTGTGGTTAACAGTAGCTAAATCGAGTTTCTTACCGTAGTCCTGCGGCATAGCAGACCAATTGTTCAAATTGTTCTAAAAGCACCAAAATTGGCACACATGTAGATTAATATATTCTAAACATTTTTGGATATGGAGGCATTCAAGATTAGCCATGTGGAAGATATGGCGGCCATTGTTCAAAATGATTTTTTTTTTACATAATTCCTTTTTTTTACATCAGAATTAACATCAATAAGTGTTTAACAGATATTTAGATGAATCTTCTCAAAAATGGCTCCCAAACTTGCCGCCATTTTGTGGAAAAAGTAGACATTTGATGAAGATTTCAATACTTTATTTCAAAATTCAATTTTTTTTTCAAATTGCTGGCAAAATTGCAATGGAATGGTAGTCAAAATAATACACAGAGTACGGGGAGTTTACAGTATGGTCAAATTGTAGTTATATAGTCGACCAGAAGCCGTCTCTAGGCACAGTACTTACAGTTATACATTTATGGATAGATCTAATATAAATGAACAAATCTAAGTGGACACAATAAACAGTTGCCAATACAATAACTTTCAGTATTGTGTAATCCTGCAGTACATACATGTAATACAATAACGTAGATTTTGCCACACTATGATTCTGAACTTTTCAAATCTGGTCACCAGGATTATGAATGTCTACAGATCATAATGTTGGCTAACAAGTTTTCTGTCCTAATCTACTGGCATTCGCCTTCACAGAAACACAGACCAGTGCATTGCAGTGAAGCGTTCTTGCACTTGCAGCGTTTTCTGCAGCCTTTCTTGCATCCGCAAGACACCAGCTCATAGCAGGTCTTGGATGCCTCAGGGAGTGTGGTCCAGAGTGGTGTGTAGGTTGGAAGGGGAGTTTCTTGAGACGAACTGTGTCTGACAGATGGAGGCTCCTGTGTCTTGGTTGCTCCCTGCTTCCGACTTTGTTTGACACTGTTGAACTTGAGAAGCTGCGCAATGGAAAGAGCTGCTTGTGTCGAAGAGGAATGGCTTTGGTTCTTGATGTTGGGGCCATCCAGCACCATATTTACCATTGCAACTAGTACGTTTGGCACAGAGTCCTCCTGACAACCGCCCGGGAATGATCCACGGAATCGGCCAGTGTCTTCAAACATATATCGACGAACTATCTGTGCAGCACGCGCAAGGTGAACTGCCTCAGTGTCACAGTCTTGCTCACAGGCTTTGCCTAGCGCTTCAGCAATGTCTTCATCAAACGCTAGTAGAACATCCCGGCCTTTGCTCTGGGATCTCAGGCCTGGTAACTGGGCTAACAGGCGCTCTTTCAGCCTTGTGCTATTAACTTTCTTGCACAAAGCAACCCCGAGCTGTTCCATTCTTGTCGTGTATAGCTTTGCAAGATCTGCGAGTCTGAAGACTGGGGCGGTGCCCTCTTCTAGGTGGGTTTCCTCGATATACAGGACCAGTTCAGCCAGTACGATTCTTGACATCACACCTTCATGGTCAGTTTTCTGCTCGGCTTCTACAGTGGTCTTTGCACGATAGTAAAGAGCCAACAAACACTTGGAATGGTACTTGGCCTCCAGAGCCACCATATCACCCATGCTGAGCCTGGCCATGAGTTCATTGTCCCCAACTTGCGCTGCACACTTCCGTACGCGTGTGTCCACCTGGAAGGTTGCTACTTCATGTAGGGTCTCTGTGCCAGACTTTCCACAGAAAAAGCAGGAGGTGTCGCTGGTAGTAGCTTCTGAAGAGTGTGTTCTGGCGCGCTTGCCTGGGACATTGTCAGTACTACCAAATGCTGAGCTGCTTGCGATGAGTCTCTTCTCTGCTCTTCGTAGCATTGTGTTATTGTATTTGAGCATACATGTTTTATGCCACTTGGCCTGGTGGGCAACCATTGTCGCCTCAACACCTTGTCCTTCATCTAGTCTCTGTAACTGAACAGTTCTTGGCAGTTTTCCTAGTTCATCAAACTTGACCAAGTTTGCAGCCATTGTCGTGTATCCACTCCCAGGGTCTTGGCGTTTAGACAGTACTGGGCAGACAAGTGACTCTGATGTCTCCTCTTGACATACAAGACACAGCTTCCAGTTTGTCTCAGTAGGTGTTGTGGGAGTACGTCGCTCAAAAGTATCGACCAGTTGGAACTTCTTTGCCATGGCTGCAGTCTGGAACAACGCGTCTCTGATGTCAGGTGGTGGTGCTGCTGCTGCTGTAAGGTGGTGCTGCTGCTGCTGCTGTATCAACGCCTCACCTGCAAAGACACAAAACAACACCATGTTAACACAAGCTACTACTACAAGTACCATGACTATCAACACTCAACACTATACTATTACTGCAGCCGCCGTCACTGCCACCACCGCTGCCGCTGCAAAGTAAAACTAATTTTTCTTGTAAAATGGTAGCCATTCTATTTGGTAAGCACACAAGTATGTGTAATTGTACAATACTTATCACCTCTAGCACACTTATCACCTCTAGCATCCACAAAAAGACAAATTATGGTACATATTCAATGACGCTAATGGTAAATAGCGGCCATTTTGAAAAATGGCCGCCAAATGTGCTACGGGGAGAATCTTGAATGCCTCCATATCCAAAATTGTTCAGAATGTATTAATCTACATGTGTGCCAATTTTGGTGCTTTTAGAACAATTTGAACAATTGGTTTCGTATTTTTTACTATGCCGCTGGACTACCGGGCCCACAAATATCAAGCAAACTGCACATCCTGTTGTTGTTGTTTTTTCCCCCTCCACGTGTCGATGCACAGGTAAGCGAACTAGGTGCGAAGTACATGGTGGGTAGTTCAGGGAACCTGGGAATGTGTAAAATCCCCAGCAAATGCACACTGTAATCTTCTTCTTGTTTGTTAGTTGTGGTGCGCATCCACAGCCTGACATAACAGCTTGTAATATACAGAAGAGCTGGAACAATTAGTTGATTAATCAATTAGTTCATCGACAGAAACTGATTGGTCAAATTAAATTGGTTTCAGCTTCTCAAATGTGAGAATGTGCAGCTTTTAAAGGGCCAGCGTTTAGCATTTAAGGAGAGCTGTTAGCAGAAATAATATGTCATGTTATTCAGTGTGTTTTCTTCAGTTTATAATCACCTGAACCCCCCACTAATATTCTATATCATCGTAATCTTGTCCACAGAGACAGTACATATTACTGTTTACCTCTTTAAGTCGTAGCATGTTAATGTAAATATAAAAATGTACTGGCATTAAAACAAAACAAAAAAAGTACTGACCAAGTTATTTTTTAGCTGCAAAAAAAAGCGACTTGTTCCTAAATATAGTTCTGATTCAATCTTTAGTTTGTGACGGTGCTGAATATGAACGATGCTCTAAGAAATCAGAAAAGCAGTCCTCAGTTATTATGACTAAATCCGTTAAGAGTAAATGCAGTCACATGTTGTTTTGTGGCGGGTTTGTGTTGAGTAAATAAGCCTCTATTAAAGTAAAGTGAGTATTTCGATTTTAACTAATACAGTAAATCCAACCACATGATTCAACTTTCATGAATGTTTACTTGATCTGCTATTGGCCTGCTGTTGAGATTGGCTCCTCAGGTGATAAATCAAGTAAAATAATACACAAATTACTTGTGAATCCAGTGCAACACTCCTTATTCACTTTGCATCTTTATTATGCATCATATTGTATGCTGTCAGTTTCTGTTTTTGTGTCCAATGTGTGTGTTGAGTCTCAAATGATGAGCATCATGTGAGTTTTAACTCTGGCATTTTGTTGTTGCTTTTGTTACACTCGTGAAATAAGTTGTTTCCTCTGTCAGCACCTAGGTGGTGTTTTCAATTTGTGCTCTACATTTTCTTTATTACAGAAAGATATGATTCCTTCCATCAGTATAAAGGTGATCGGCCAAGTATTGGTAAAAGTACAACACGTACTTCTCGCTCAGTTTCTATACGTAACAGTTACAGAATCTTGCAGCAAAATATCTGAGAGGTTTTACAATGAGTTTGAGAGAAGAAGTCCATTGGGGAGATGTGTACTGTATGATAAGGTGTGTGTGGGTGTGTGTGTGTGTGTGTAAAAGAGAGAGAGTGTTGAGTGGCGCAGAGAGGCGCAGGGAGTCGGCTGATGGGCAAAGGCATTCTGCCTGCAGGTTCAATCTGCCCGCGAGTCAGGCATCAAACTTTCACATCCACACATCTATTATTCAGCTCTCCACATTGTCAGTGTTAGCATGCCACAGTGGCAGACGACAAACCTGGGTGAGGAGGGAGAAGGAAATCGGAGGACAAGGGAGGGAGGGAGACAGAGGGGAGGGTAAAAAGAGACTGATGATTTGAGAGCTGGATGGAGAGACTATGGCCCGTAGGAACCAATTCCTGAAAACTGCTGGCTAAATACTGCATTCATGTCGTATTGGAGTTAATTACAAGCGGGAAACTCCAATATATCAGAAAGCTCTGATATGACCGATCATTTTGCGATTCTAGAAAGTTTGGTGTAGGTTTGTCGTAGAACCATTTAGTTTTGTGAGAACTACATCTCTCGTCTTGCACAATGTACATCACCAACACCAACATGGCCGATACCTTGGCTTGCTAGCTGGCTAGGTAACTTAGCTATATTCCACGAACAATGTAATGTTATCTTACCTCAGCTGAAAAGCAAAACGAGCAAGACACGTTGCTCGGGTGAAAACGTCCCGGTATGAAACACACAGGCTTTTGGGTGTGTAATTACCGTACTTTTCGGACCGTAGAGCGCACCGGTATATAGGCCGCACCAGCCGACTTAAAAAAAAGGAGAAAAAAACAAGTTGTACATAGATAAGCGGCACCGGTCTATAAGCCGCAGGTGTCCCCGTTGAACAGCAAGATGCTTTCAACAGTACTAAAGTTGTCTTCTTCTCTGAACATCATAACATGTCGCTAGCTTCTAAGCTCATTTTAACATTACGGCCAATGGGGAAATGCTAACCGCGATTAGCATTGGCGAATATAATATATGTTCGTACATCTTTTCACAATTCAAACAGGATAAACAAATGATTTACTGTATGTTATATTAGATGCAACTATACTTTACATCCAGATGTCAACGTATCCAGAGGAATATTAGGTTAATGTTTACATGTTATACAGCTACTGGAACATAACCAAGGTAAGTGGGATAGCCTAATGGTAGCTTAACAGATGCACTCTATATAGTCCACCCACACAGGTGTTTTTCTTTATATTGTCTGATTAGACCCCTGGACTGTATCTTTGTGTTTAAATAGCTCCCACAGTATTTTGTTGCACCTGTTAGGCCAGAACAACGAACACTGTTATCGTGGAGTTTTGTCACATGAATTAATTCCCAGCTCAGATGCATACTGTTTAAGATTATATACACTGTATATGTATTCACCTGTATACGATTTGCTTTGCCTCAATGCAACAGACATTTAAGGCATACAAGAACATATTCAAATAAAACCGTACTTTGAAAAATAAGGAAAAAAGGGAGAGAGCGTACAGAGGAATGTGAAGAAATAAGTACAAACTTACAGAAGTCTACTGTTCATACATGAAACGTTCAGAATGTGGTAACATAAATAGAGGGAAAAAGAAAGCTGAAAGAGACAAAGAGGCAAAGAGGAGAAAATGGAAAGTTAATCGACACCAGGAAAGCATAGCACCTATCATTTGTCCCTCTTTTGCTGGCTGTCTCCTCCCATGCCCCAACTTACTCCTGCAGCTCACTTTATTCATTTTTCTCACACTCACCTGTAAAGAAAATTATGGCTGATTTGGACTCTCACAAATTATAATGTGACATTTGATGGAAAACGCATTGCAGATGCCAATGAGGGAGATTTAAAGGGGCCTAACACAGCTGGAGTGGTCCAGAATGGCTTTCCACTGCTTTACAATTGACTGCATGGCTGACCCCGATGTCAGCTTGTGTCACTCATCATCTGGAAAAGGGTAAAACTGAGCACAGGCACGCCATTGAAACAAAGATATTTTATTTTCTGACAGAGTGAGCTGCTTCTCTGAGCTACACCCCGAATTGTTCCACAGTGCAGTTTGAGAACGACGCCAGGCTTTTCAGCTGATCATGCACAAAGACACGTGTACGCTAACAGTCGAGAGAATCTGCACATGTGAGTGCACACACACACACACAGCATGCGCTCACACACAGGCACGATTTCCCACTTGTGTGTGAGCCATCGGAGAGAGCAGGGAGACGACTGACAGCCAAGGCAAAGTGCTGACGGTAAGCAACATTCTCCTGGAATTCTCGAAAGCCGGGACAGGAGGTGTGTTTGTGTTTTGTGTGTGTGTGTGTGTGTGTGTGTGTGTGTGTGTGTGTGTGTGTGTGTGTGTGTGTGTGTGTGTGTGTGTGTGTGTGTGTGTGTGTGCCAGACTTTCACACACTGGGGCAGGGCTTTACATTTATCAAAGTTTTACTACTTAGATAAAGGTATTGACAGATATATTTTTTTACAATGTTCATATAAAATTGTCAAAATAGTTTAGATAAAAGGTTATATTGTAATTCCACAGCGACAGCGGGCCACCGTCCGTTCTCTACCATTGGCCTTTAAACATCTCCTCCGAAGCTGCAGGGCACGTTACCTGATGATAAGGTGAAGCACCTGCTGGATAATTGACTCCAACTAAGTTTTTTGAACAGATCGGTGGAATCGGTGTGAAGCCCTGTTTGATAATCTAACTGATAGAGAGTCTGTGGGTGTCTCCACTTAATCGCCCTCCTGAACTCCTGACCTTGTTTGAAAAGCCATATTGCCATTGTTCAAATCTGATCCGCCTATTTTTTTTTTGTGACGCATTCCTACAATATTAGCGCATGGCAACTGTATAGTGGGCGGTTTTTTGGTTTATGTTAAACAAAAAAGCACATTTGTTTTCTTCCTAAATTGGATGAGAAGATACACAATACGACTCCAAAATCCAATGTCGGTAATATTAATCAGCTACAGCCAATCGCCAGTGAGCTTACCTTAGCTCAAGCACTGGAATCAGGGAAACAGCGAATCAGGGTCTGTCCAGATGTTACGAAATCCATACCAGCTCAAGCTCACTAGGTACGTCAACATCTTTAATTTGTATTAAAAGCAAAGTGTATAAGCAGCAGCGTTACTGGGGATCACAGGCAATTTCCTTTTACTTGCAGTAACTTCCTATTGTTTTTGCATATAACCCCTGTAACACTGAAACTTGTCTTTTTTACACTCAGACTAATTGCTTCCAGTCTGTGCCAAGCTAAGCTAACCGACTGCTGGTGGCTGCTTCATATTTATGTCATACAAGCATGACAGTATCAAATTTCTCATAAAGCTCTCAGCATAAAGTGAATAAGCATTTTTTTCTCCCCAAAACATCGAACTATCCGTTTCAGGAAGGATCATGGTTTCAGTTAAAAAGCCAAGATGAATTATTGGTCTGGGTCTTGGCCATGGAAGTCAGACACATTACACACCTATCCACTTCGCTGACCGACACACCCTTTCTTTCCACCTTGCTACATGACAGACACACTACTTCCAGCATTGTGAATGAACTTTGGCATTGGACATGAATCGCTAGCTGCAGATTCAATATGAACATCACTTCTACGGATACTGGGCCAGTATTCTCATGCAAAATGGCAAATTTGCAACCAAAACAATATGTAGCATTTTAGTGTGATCGTGGCTGGCGGTCAGAAGTTGTGAAAATGTTCCCACAGCCTGTATTTGCCACCCACTACACTGTCGCCTAAATTGGTCAACAATGTTTCCGTTTTACGACTTCCTCTCCCAACACATGCTTGCCCACCATGACTCCTCGCCACGATGATGCCCCCTCTGATGTGGAATGTTAAACATAGAAACAAAAAGAAAAAACTAAACCACAATCTCAACCTAGCAATAAAATATTCCCCAAGTAAGGGCAATTTAGTTTTTAAAGGTTTTTTTTCCTCATATTTCCCTCCTTGTCCGCCGTCTGGATATTTTGTGATCACAAGAATACAAACACAGAAAAGCAAGAAAGACCACACACATCAAACCATATAAGTATTCTCTCTTCTTCTCACGTTGACAGATAATAATCCTATATCTTCACTTTTGCCTCTTCCCTCAATCCCACACACACAAACACACACACTGACCGACTAGGCTGACCGATCATGTCCATCGGACCGTCCCTGATATACCTAGTGTGCAGCAGGGCGTGTGCATGCCAACACGGCGTCTGCATGCAATCTTGATCTCGAGTCACTCAAGCAGGCAGACAGAGGACGTGAGGAATAGTGGAGAGGAGAGGGAGAGTGAGAGGGGGGGCCACCACAGAGATCATCTATATTTCATAGACCTCTCAATTAGTGTCAGTGTTCCCGGGTGGGAGGTTGGGGAGCAGTCCCTGTCTACTTGGCCTGCTCGCCTGCTCTCGGCTGGCCTGTACCATCGAACCCCTTACCTTCCCCCTCCTCCCCTGTACACAATAGTAATCTGATTTAAGTTCACTTTGGGGCTTTTCAAATCTGTAATGAACGAGATGCCATTGGGGATTCCTGACAGTTTGATCTGATGTAATTTCCTAAATGTGATAATGGTGTTATTCTAAATGTGCGACCGTGGAAGATACATTTTTTTTTAAAGTCCCACGGGATGCCACGTTCAAGTCAGACGTTTATATTTATCATGGGTTTCACGGTGCACAGATGGCTTGTCATAAAACATTAAATGGTGACAAAGAATGTGTAAAACTACATCAAAAACAACAATCCCAGATTAGCCCATCTGCATGTTTTCAAATCTCATTATCGCAAGATTTAAGTGATGTGTACATTTATAGTTCAAGGTAAGAAAAGCTGAACATTTTTGGGTGATGTAGAATGGTTCAAATTATCTGGATTAGCACCCCCTACCCCTATCATTCTAAGTATACCTCCTATGTCAACATCCCACCTCCAAGACTGTGAGGATAGTTCCGTATTTTTCCCATCAGAGCCAGACAACTCGACTCATTCATTGGATCAATCCCTCCTGATCCATATCAGACCCTATGACTAACATACTACATTATTTCTAATTATCTGATTTATACTAACCGACAAACAATTATATATTGTAAGTGGCAGCTTTAGGCAACAGTGGCATGAGTTTAAGCATGCTGAGGTTCATAACTTTTCGTGATTTCTAATCCAACCAAGGCATGTCTTTCAAATTGAATTGGTAATAAGAAACTGCTAAGATCACATGTTGCTGTAAGAAATCCCAGCTGGTGACTTTGATTTAGGTTAAGAGACACGAGAAGAACAATAATGATGATGATCATGTAACCGACATGAGGACGAAGGTGAAATAAATCCTGTTTTGGGCTATTTTTGTAATCTCGTGGCTTTGTGGTTGCACACAATGATAGTGATCCAAAGTGCGAGGCCTTACGTTTATGCAAGAGCTTGCAAATGGTTGAGTTTCAGTTTATGTTTTATGTTTTTGTCAACCAAAAACGATTTGCTTGCAATGCAGGCAAATTTGTGAGTCAGGCCTCTCATATGTTCATGAACTGGAGGCAAGTATGGTATTTTTTTGATTAGTCAAAAAGGGGAAATTATCTCATTTGAAACCACAGTTTGCATGTTTCAAGTTTGGTATTATTAGCTATGTGATTTTCATCATCTCATCAGGTTGGGGCATTGTTTTTTTTCCAGTTTAATCTTCAAGTTACTGGTTTGTGGGATGTAAACAAAGCGAGAAGCTAACAGAAATACTTCCATATACTGATAAGAGAAGATGGTGGATGGTGGAGAGGCTAATGAAGCAACAGAGCGACACATTGCTTTGCGTTCACATGTACACTAGCATCCTGGTTCTTATTCTTCTCTTGTTTTCAAATAAACTGGCTCACTGCTGCATGTTACACTGCCTGCTGGATTTCTCTCCTCTCTAGCATTGGAAAACGAGAGCTCAAAGTGAAACCCAATGTATCCACCACATTTTCACAGCTTCACTTTCACTTCAGCATGGAGATTATCATGATATCATCTGTCATAAAAAAAATAATAATTCTGAGTAAGTACTCCATTACTCCAGTCACCTGTGCAGAGAGCAGATAGTGCAGGGACCTGGATAAAGTGTATATATCCCACAGTATCCCAGTTTCCATTGGAGTAATCCAGCGAGTATTTGGGTGTCTCAAATCAGGGTTTTGATGTTATCCAGGTCTCTGAAGATAGAATATAATACACATAAACAGCATGCTACAACATTCGGATCATAATTGAGATATGAGGGCATGCAAATACACAAAAACAGATATGATGTGCAGAGTGTGGGAAAAGAAAGAGATGTTAAAAAACACAGAGCAGGCAAAGAGTCTATATTCTGTCATGTACTGTAAAATGTGTACTCACACAAAGAGCACATTTGACTTTAAGCATCAGGCTCTATCTCAGTAAGCCTCGCTTTTTGCCATCTCCATGAGGGGAATCGACTCTGTCTTACCCTTTCCTCTCTTTCTCCTTCTTAACCCAGCTGGAAGCTCCAGCTGCTAGGTTATGGCTTCTCGGATGCTCCCCTGTGGCTCATTTAACCAGGGAAGAAAGCAGAGGAGAGGAGAGGAGAGGAGAGGAGAGGAGAGGAGAGGAGAGGAGAGGAGAGGAGAGGAGGAATGAGAGCTCAGACTTTGGTCAAAAGCTGACAATGATACATTTACATACACATAATAAACCTGATTATTGGGTGAAATCGGGTTACTGTGCCCATGGAAACGGATTTCTTTGAACTTTTCGGTATTAGTCAGACTTTGGACTCAATCACTTTGAATCCAAGGACACATCTCTACGAGTAATGATGATTCCTTTTATCCCGCCAGTGCTGCACAGTGATACTCTCCCTCTCTAAAGTCAAATATACACATTTAAAAAAATCCCCGTTCAGCATAATGGGCAAAAAAAAAATCTGGTTTCTCCAGTACAAATCCATCGGTATTAACCATCTCTGTGTTCAACCTTTCAACCGAATTTAGCAAACTATAGGTTTCTGGTGATGTGGCATTCAATAAAATCTGCAGACAGCTGAGACTATCCAGGTAACGAAAGTGTACAGAATGAGAGCGAGAGGGGGCAAGTGGTCTCTGAAGGGAGAGATAAACATTGTGAGTAGTTGGGCTGGGAGAAAAGGGAGTTCAGTGCGATGAAGGGTTTACTCTTAGTTAAATTGGTGGCCATGGGGGTTAAAGGTCAAACCTAAAGGCCAATAGTGATTGGTTCCCTTGAGGAAGGTCACAACACAGATCTGCCCTTAAGCCCATCCATGCATTTACTTTCCCTCGTTCTCTGTCTCTACACACACTGCAGAGCAACCTTGAGAAAGCCTGCTTAGTTTCTTGCTTTTCTTTTTTCGTGTTAGAATCCTTCCCCCTAACTCACCGAACAATTGCTGCTATGGGAAGCTCAGAAATAAAGGAATCTCAATTTCTGCTTTGTGAAGAGACCCAGTGCTGTGAGACTGTGTGTGTGTGTGTGTGTGTGTGTGCGTGTGTGCGTGTGTGTGTGTGTGTGTGTGTGTGTGTGTGGTGAACCTTAGGTTAGGGCCCCTTCCTCTTTTTTTTGATGCACAAGGTAGCTAGCAGATACAGCTTCAGTGAATACTTCAGGGTATGCCCTGGGCTAAGCTTAGCATGGGCTGGGAATTTGGAAGGAACGCAAAGGTCAGAGGGCTAAGTGTGTGTCGGGTTTTGAGTGAGTGAGTGAGTGAGTGAGTGTGTGTGTGTGTGTGTGTGTGCTGATGAAAGCAGAGATTAAGTGCATTTGGTCCGAAGACGGGAACTGACCCAGCAACTGTTTAGTTGATGAAACTGATTGTTGCCACTTGTTGTTTTTTTTCCATAATTGTGGCCATAATTTCTGTCGATTGTGACGTTGTTATACTTGGTTAGTTGACAGCGGAGATCTGGAACCATGAAGCTGACAGGGAAGGAAACATGAGCAGTCAAATGATCAGATTGCAAACACGCTGCTCACCAATCTTGTCCATAACACTGCTTTATTTCAGGGGGTCGCAAGTCAACACATTTGGGAACCACTGATGGATATAATGGAGAGTTTAATTTGACAGTTTGCCTTATTTTTTTGTTTGTATGATTATCTGAATGCTTGTTTCTTCCCTTGTCTGACTTCTTTGCATTGTTGCTGAATTCCAACATTTCAGCAATTACATTTGTTAGGAAAATATTACTATTACGAATAGGAAAGATAAAGATAAACTCCAAAAATAAGATCCAAGTTGTAATAAACCATATTTATCCTTAAGTATTTTCCACCATTTCCGATGCTTTCACTTTGAACTAAGTAAGTTTAAGAAGCTGTTTGTAAAAATATGCGTCTTTGTTTGAATTTGTCTGGATTCCTCAACATTAGCACCAGGGGTGGCTTATAAAAGGCACACAAGTGCTTTGCGGTGATAGAAGAAAACTATCTGATTTGAGCGCAGGCCATTTGACTTTGCCGCACACCGAAGTGCACATCATGTGACCCTCAAGATGCCGAATGGACTGACAGAGCACATACCCCAACAGTGACTTAAGCAAGTGAAACAGATCTAAGTGTAGATCCATACCCTCATGGCAATGTCAGGGTGTAGTCCCACCTTCAGCACTGATTTGAGGCCAAACGCGGTGCAGGCGTAGACGAGCTGCCTTGGCTGTGAGGCAACGGGAGCGCTGATCTGAAAGCAGTCTCGGAGGCCTGCTGAGGAAAGCTGCAGCTCTGGGCTCTGGTGAGTCGTGAGAAATTAATTAAGAGTGAAACAGCAGCAGGGAAGATGGGAGGGAGGGCGGCAGAGGGGCTGAAGGAGAGAGGGAGCATGAGAGAGGGAGAGAAAAGAGAGAGAAGGAGCCCCAGGGAGTGGACCTCCTGGAGGATCAAGACTATTATTGCTATTATCATTGTCTAATTTCCCCTCCTTCATCCTTCTCATTTCATTTGTCTCTTTCTCTTCTTCTCTGATGTTTCTCTCACCTCCTTCTCTCCCACCTTTCCTCCCCTCCATCGTCTTCTTCCCTCTCCATTCTGGCCCTCAGGGTGAGGACAGGCTGCTAGCCGGCGGGTGCTGTAGAGGAGAGAGAGCAAGCGAGAGCCTAATGAGATGTCTATCGCCTCCGTCTAGACTGGGCCGCTCCTCTCAGCAAAGAATCACCACCACCACCACACCACACTGCACTGTACTACACACACTGTACCCTGCCTGCTGCTGCTGCTGAGGGAATAGCGAGAGGCAAGGTTTGTGTGCGTGGAGAGAGGAGAGTGTGTGTCTGAAGGGTGTGTGTGAGGCTGTGTGTCTAGTGTGTAGAAGCAGTGTTTGAAGGCATTGGCCATGTGTGTGTGTGTGTGTGTGTGTGTGTGTGTGTGAGGGGTACACTGGCAGAGCTGTATTTTGTGGGGAATGAGTGTGTGTTTGTCTTGTTTGTGTATACCGTGCACAGATATGTCTGAGTGACAGTGTGTGCTACTGTCATTGCTATCTCTATAATTCGAGTGTGTGAGAAACTGGCCCTTGGGCAGACAATATTATGATGGATGCCCTCACACACACACACCCTCCTCCAGTGTGATTGCCTGTTGGGGCTCTACTCTCACAGGCTGACAAAAAAAAATCTGCCCTCCAAATCCCACCATCATACCCACTCTGTTTGCACAGGCCCCCTTTTATTTCCTGATAGGCAAGCCCAATGGCGGAGCTCCACCACAGGGACCTCTACTAACACCACGGGGACCTCTGTTGTTCTGGAGAGACCTCTCCACTGGCAAAGTCATCAGAAGTACTCAGTTACATATGTTTCCCAGCATCCATCTCCACTCTTGTCTCTGTTTGCCCACTAGGCTGCTTCAATATTTCACAAATAGAAAACCACGAAATCCAATCCGGAAGATATGATGATAGATATGGATGTCTGTTCGATTGTGATGCCACACAGCCAAATTCTCCATCTTATCAAATAATAATTTCCTGAAAACGTTATTTTCTTAAAGCTTCTCAGCCCGTTCTCATACCCAGGGTGTCAAATACCGACGCTTTGTCATGCCCCTTGGTGTCTGATACTGACGTTTACGTTTTACTTAGTTGACGTACAAATGCAACAACAACCAAGATGTTCTTCCTGAATTTAACTAAGTGGTTTTGTTTCAATCCGCAACGTTCCAATATTTTCTGGAAATTCAATTTCTGTAATAGTTGAGACAAGTGGGTCTGCATCAGAAGCAGCTTGTAATATTCTTACTGTACTGGCACAAACTGGCATGTGTGTTAAGGGAATAGTGTAACACCTTGTTCAATTCTGAGTGTGGCGACGAGATTGATATCAACTAAGAGTGATATTAATCTTCTCATTTCATTCACAGAAAGACAGTGATACGTGCGTTTCTTTGCAGCTATTCCGAACTAAAAAAAACTCTTTCAGGACGAAATTTTACTCCCAAAATTACCCAAAACATTTTTTTTTCAGCGCTGCTTTGTTGTTATGGCGACCGTCTCTAACAAAAAGTCCATAAAGGAGCCGCTCAGGGAGCAGCTGTTAGCGGGTAACCTAGCATGCTGCTATGAGGGCAGTGGACTTCGTATCGCCTGTCAGCTCGGCTCCCTGTGGGGGTGAGCTGTGAAAAGCTGGAGCTTGTCTCACTGGGGGCCTTTCTCTTTGCCTCTCTTTGTCTCTGTACATGGGTTTTTACAATCAGAAGAAGCTCTTGTGAGGCATCTCTTATGATAACCTGGCCACTGTACACACACACACGCTGTTCATTAAAGTGCCACTCTGGAGAGGGCTAAGAAATGGAGGGGTAACGAGAGAGAGAGAGAGAGCGATAAACGAAAGAAAACAGGGAGAGAGAGAGAGTGAAAGAGAGAGAGACAGAGAGCTTGTTAGCAGCCATGCTTAAAGTCTGCTCCAGTTATTCGGTTGAGTGAGAGGCGCCTTTTTTTTCTTTTAAACTCTCCCTCACTGTCTCTGGTTCATCCCCATGCCCTCCCTGCAGCTCTCCCTCTCCTCTCTGAGGCCCGTTGGTTCCAGGTCACAGGCTTACTGAGGGTCAAGCAAGACTGCACACTGGGTAGCTCACCTTGCTCACACGAAAACACACACATTTACCGTCTCTCGATATCTCTCTCAGAGACACGCACACACACACACACACACACGCACGCACGCACACACACACACACGATGTGCTCACACACTGGGCTTTCGACTGCAGGCCTCATTAACTACACTACAGCTGCCCCTGTTTTAGAGACACTCCTCAGCACGCCGTCTCTCTCTCTATCCCTCCCTCTCACAACCGCACACACAGCGTCCTCTCTCTCGTCTCACAGCACCCAACACACACACACACACACACACACACACACACACACACACACACACACACACACAGCGTCCTCTCTCTCGTCTCACAGCACCCAACACACACACACACACAGTCGCAGACACACACATAAAGTGTCCTTCAAGCTTTGTATTTCTCTTTGCTTACTTTCTCCTTCTCTGTTTTAGCATCACTATCTCTCTTTATCTGTCTGTCATGCAGACCACGAATCACAAGGCTCACCAATTTACTTTATTACAGATTTTTTCACCATAAAAAACCCAGATTTTGGCAAAGCACAAGCAGTTGGAGTAGGAATTCATTTACACTGATTTACATCTGGAATTTTATTCCTCACAATTAAATCTGTGTCCTGCAGCAAAAGGAAACTAATCATGAAAATTAAAAAAGTGTTATTTAAAAGTGGTAATTATTGGACCAGCTGATAAATATTTAGTTGGACATTTTGATGTTGTATGTCATCGGCTTCTTGTTGTGACTTTGCTTTGGAGTCTATCTTCTGCCCTCTATCTGTCTCTAACGCAGCTTTGAAACTTGCTGACATGAATAACAACATGATCTCATCCCTACTCTTCATATTTTTTCGACTGGGCACGAAGACCCGGTGGCGTCAGGGGCAACCTTTTTGCGGAGTATTGTAACGCTAACGTTGTGAAACAGTTGTGGTTGACATTGTAATACGTGGTTAACGTTGTGAACGTTGTTGGTTAGCTTCAGACAACAAAAATATTTGGTGAGAGAAAAAAAAAGAAAAAGATTGGGTTAAAATAGTCTGTTGCGCAAGTTAAGCTACGGACATAATATAATGTGACTCAGTTTTTGAAAATGACTCAACTTTTGGATACACACACACAAACACCAGTCCCGGGTGAAAGTCCTGTGTTTGGTGGTCTATCCAACCTTTCCTCCTCTTTTTTTTTTGCTGCTAATATTACATCTGTTGCTGTGATCGTCTATTGATTTCGCAGATGGGTTTACTTTAGTATCACTTAATAGCCTGGTGCATCGCATACAGACACTTTTGTAAACGTAAATGTTAATCTGAGACATTTCGGGAAATTTATGTTCTCCATTGTTTTTACAGGTTGATCCCAGTATACGACTCAGTGTATTTAATTTTGACTACTCTTATGTCAACAAATACAGACCACCTTTGGTTTGGAAGTGAATTGCAGGCCTAAATCTGGTCAATATTACCTGTATACTGAATGTACAGAACATATCTAAATAGACCTAATGTCAATCAACACTTAAAAAATCTTCTTCTCCTTTTTGATTGGTTTAATAAAAGCAATCGTGAGCAGGGGAGTAACGCATTGTGGTAGGGCTACTCCTATTACTTTTATGTTGTAACGAGTAACGTAATGAGAATTTTGTTATTTAGCCACGTTTTTAAATAAGCAATTTACAAGAAGATCATCACAGTGAAATGCAAGTTGTGCCTTGAGGATAAGCAGACTTGAAATTTAAAGAAGCACACGCACAGCTCCACAACACTGGTGTGTGAATAGGAGCATGATGCCGGTGCTCCAGCTCCAAAACAGCAACGGCTCTCGACTGTCACTCCGAGGGAAATTAACGAGCTTGTTGCTGGTTATGTGGTGGAGGAGATGCTACCATTATCAATTGTAGAGTCTCCATCTTTCCTTAAGATCATTAATAAAATCCCTATGATGCATATTAACATGGGGGAAACAGTGCCTGACAGAAAAAAACATTGGATAGCTACCTCGGTATAATAAAGAGCTGTAAAGGAGATATTGCGTCCGTCATTCATTCCTGCACAATTACAGACGAGGCGATGCAATGATGATAGAGTCAACAAGTTGCTTTTCTTACTAGATAACACTGTAGTTACTTTTTAATGGCAGTAAGGTTGAAATGTAACAAATAACGATACCCAACACTGATCGATAAATTCAGATTCAGATTATTTCACCCAGCAGTGTAGCCCACTTAATGAAAAGGCTAATAGTAAGCACAGTTAGTGTATCTATGTGTGCGTACGTCGGTGTGCCTGTATGTCTGCCTGTCCCGTGGGATCCTGCAGGGCCTCCGCGCAAACAGCCCTTATCTCCTGCGATCGAGTCTGACGCTCCAAAGCTGCTCCCATCAGCCACAAACTCATTAATTACTCTTTAGTATCAAACTGTAATTAGAGACACCAATCAGGCCCCCGTTCTGCTTCCCCTTTCCCACCAAACCCCCCCCCCCCACAGTCCCTATTACACACTCCATACTGCACTCTGTGTGCTAGCGAGCTAAGCTAGTTGCCGCGCAGTATAGCCCAATGCTGAGATGAGCTCCCCCATGTGTGAGATTAGGCAGCTTGCGGTAAAATAGGAGCAGGAGAGGAGGGAGGGATGGGTGAGGCAGGCAGGCTGGATGTGTGTCGGCAGGAAATAAAGGAGGAAGAGAAGAGGGGAAGACAGAGGTAGTGAGGTGAGGGCGGGGAGAAATACAAGAGGGAGGTGAGGCGGTGTCAGTGCTCAGGAGGAGCATTAATTTGACATTAATTGTGTCATCTCAGCTTTAGGTCACCCCCCTCCCCTCCCCTCCCCTACCCTTCCCTCCACACACACACCTCTCCTCTTCTCCCACTCCTGATGAGTGGATCATTGGCGGATGAGAAGAGAAAAGATCTGATTAGATCTGTCTTGTCTGTCTGCACTGGAAGAGGGTGAAATGGGGACAAGAGGGAAGAGGTGGAGGAGGGTGGAGGAGGGTGGGGGCTTAGAGTCATTAAGGACAGTGATTGGTTTAATAACGCGCGAAGGAGAGCGATAGAGGATCGGTGGATTTCCTAGGTCGTCTTCTTTTAATCAGGAAAAACTCAGTAGCCTGGACACCCAAGGGACATTTGAGTTGATTATATAATCTGTTTTATTTTGGGGGTTTGGATAAATTTAGAGGGATTATTATTTTTTTAAAGAAATAATAAATAACAAGGGCTTTGAGTCAAAATGTACAGCTTCCCTGGTTTTTATTTTTGCCTGTTTAACTGTTTTTGTGATTAAACTTAGCTTAGTCTTCTGCAGCTAAAGACATTTACAATGAAAGTTGAAGAAAAAATAGGTGGGCTTTGGAGGTTTTAGTGGCAGCAATTGTGAAACTGTGAGTTAGTAGCAAATTCAATTACGGTGATTCCATAAACAAGAGTCAGACCAAAGTTCATGTCAAACTGAAATAGATATATAATACAGTAACAAGGAAACTGGATTTACAAAAGTAGCTGAAGAAACAAAGTATCACTGGTGAAAGAACAACTTTAAGTGCTCAATGAATTGAGTAAATAGAGTTCACCAGAGTAAAGGCAAAAAGAGTAAAATACATAACAGTTAGCCCAACAGTTCGGTTCAACAGGTTAGTCTGCTTAAAGTGTGCTACCAACACATGAACTGCAGAAAGTTAGTGAGTATTGTGGCTAGCTTGATTAGCAGCTGATTATAGAAAGAATGAATTCTACTAAATCACAAATCATCAATCATCTAATTTTGGTCGTAAATAAAAAGATGTGTCTGTCAATAGTTGCTTGGACACAGATCTGTTATAGAACTGTGATCGATATTTCCCCCAAATTCTAAATGAATACTACTAACTCTGAAATGCACATATTTATTCATGTTTGCATATACAAATCAGATAAAGTCATACTTAAATTTAAGTATGTTAAGTTTAGTACATGGCTTGGCTGGTATTTTGGAGAGTTTTTTAATCGCTTGTAATGCTAAAGTGACGTCTCGTTTACATAGTTGATTGCTCTTGATTGGATGGCACTACACATGTGTCTTAGCAGCTGACGGATGTACACATTACAGTCTTTACTCTAGCCAAGACATTTATGTTTTAATCGTGCAACCAGATGCAATAAATCACCAGTTAACTGTTGAGCACCTCTTGCAACTGATTTTTGTGTATCGATCCACTGAACAGACCCACAGCCCATCCATCCCCCACAACACCCCTGCAGAGCTGATAGGATTGATTGTCATGTTCAGGGACAGTCCAGCAAGGCGGAGACTTTGGTCTTGCCTTCTGGTTTAATGTAGATTCACAGCGGCCACGAAGACTTGGACAAGCTGTGTCCACAATATAGTTCTCTACACTCCTTCTGAGTTGCGTCAGTCTGCATCGTGGTTGGATTGAAACCAAACTACAGTTGATAGACTTCTTATACAAGCCTTCGAGCTACAACTGCAACGCATGCTGAAACAGATCGCAATGCACTGCCAAATCCAAATCAGGGAAGTCACAAGATTCTGTTTTCGAAAGATTAGATCTCGTTTGTTTCCCGTTAGAGATAAATATTGTCATCAAGCACCATATGCACCACATTATTACCTCCGCCAAGGAGGTTATGTTTTCAGTTTGTTTGTTAATCTGTCTATCAGCAGCATTATGGAAAAAAATGCTGATGATGATTTTCAGGAGCTTTAGTGGAAGGGTGTAGCATGGGCCATGGAAGAACCCACTAGATTTTGGAGCGGATCCAAATCTCGGGTCTGATACACAAATTATTTTTCATTCGAATTAACATTGCACGATAGGGCATTGGGCCATAGCGGCAGTCTACGCTCTCGAGTTCTAGTTCGACTTGTTTCATGATAATTGGCCTTAGAAAGCTATTGAATCCATTTTCAGCTGGAGCTGACAAGACAATAGTCGAATGCATGATTGATGCACTGATACATCCCAAAACATCTATTATGAGAAAACTAGATGAGCCTCACTACCAAAAACATAGAACTGAAAGTCCTATCCCTCCCAAAAAGATTGACAGGTATTTTAATACAGGTTCTTACACTAGACGATTGAATCCAAGTTATTAATGTTTGCTGATGCTGTTAAGGTTTGTTTACGTCAATGTGAGGAAAATCCAAGGCGTGTGAGGCGATACAAAGACCTCTCTATGGTGTAATTTATAAAGCCTTAAAGTGAAATTGTGCAATCTTTCATGATTTGTCTGAGTAACTGGAATAAATTATATTAAAAATACATCCTAATATAGGATAGGAAATTGTATCCGTCTGCCAATTTGAACACGCTGTTGTCTTACTAATGTGTGTCTCTGTGCACCAGTCCCACAGCGTTTAACTCTGCTTTCAGACGAAAATTCTCAGAGGCCTTTCTGACAACCTCTTCCAACACTACGCCTGTGCCTCGCCTCAACCCCAAGGAGATTGTTTTCCTTTCTAACACATCTTCTCTGACTACATTCTTGATGCTATCGCTGCTTTTGAGAGCAAGCAATACAAAAAAATAAAAATACTACAAAAAATACTACAATCACACAACATAATATAACGATTTACCTTTTTTTTGTAATTAGGACAAATCTACACATATAATAATCTCAAAAATGATAATCACTAATTTTCTGAAACGACTGATGCAGTCATTTTTCTCGAGAGAACAGTCATATTTTTTTATTCTTGTTGAACCCTCAATGGATCATCCCCTCGTTAAGAAAGCCCTTGGTCCCGTGAGCGTCTCTTAAGTGCTTTTACAGTACTTAAGGTTCAGGCCAAATGATAAATTTAGGTATAATGATTGGGATACAAAGCACAAACACTGCTCTAGGCCTTAGTTAACCAGCAGATACAAGCACAATGCCACATTTTCATTCTTTTAAATCCCACTGGCCGTCAATTGTCCTCCTTCTTGATTTAAACCTGGGACAGATCATGATGCTGCTACAACTTGTTGGTGTTGACTTTTAAAACACAACTTGTAATCCCCAAATTCAGCAGCTTCACAACCCTTATCTGGTGGACTTTTGGTGTTCTCTCTGAGCTCTTTTACCATATGGAGGACAACACCACAACATGTTACAGTCAAAGAAATATGCAGCCTGATTACACCAACCATTGTGCCTTTGGACTAGTTAGTCTATTCTTGAATGCAGTAACTGAAAAAAGATTAGCTCTGAAAGCATTACATCAAACCCCACGCTCCCATATTGGTCAATTCATCATATCAAATCATATTTAACACAATTAAACTTTGGAGTTTTTCACTTTGCAGCGTGGCCGGAAAGTGAGAACTGCTGAATCCTCATAAGCAGTCAAGGACATCAGCGCTCTGGAGCCTTTGCTGGGTGGGTCTGTCTGTTAGCAGTTAGCCGTGTCCCCAGCCAGTCTTTAGCTCCAAGGGCAGTCTCTCGAACAACACCACTTGGCCAAGTAAGGAAAGACCTGCTCCCAGATGTTAGAGTGGATGAATAATGACACTATAACACAGCTTCTCTCTCTCTGATAATGAGGAACAGAAGAGCAGACCCTCCCCGAGGCACAGCACCTGGACTGGACTGCCTTCCTGCCTACCTCAGCCTCTATCTCCCTCAGGAGACGGGCAGGGAAGAGTGAGACTTTGGTCGTGCGCCAGGCTCTCAGTCTCAGTTACACCCAATCACACTCCGTTTGGTCTAATTGTGAAATTATGAAATATCTTAAATTAAAGCTATACTGGACCAAGTTTGTGCTCATCCGACTCCTAAAAATGTTGGAAAAAAATCTTTATGTGTGTTTTTGTGTCAGGCATCTTTAGCTTTAAATATATGCCTCCTGGCTTCCTCCTTTCACACCTATATCATTCTCTTTCCCTCTACTTCTCACTCTTTTCCCTGTAGGGAGGCTTTGCCAAGTGGAGTCAATTATAACTCCACATCTAAGTGAGAAATGTCTGTTTGAGTGTGCGTGTTGGTGCATATGGTTCCATAACTGCGCTGTGTGCTTCTTTGTGTAATTGTGTGAATTTGTTGCATTTTCAAATGTATGCGTGTGCATGTGTGAGTGCAAATGTGTAGATGCGGTGGCTCCCGTGGGGCCTGGCAGTATGGCGCTGTAGCGCTGAATACGCCTCCAATGAGACCGGGACAGCTGCGGCCAACCTATACCGCTTCATGGGCCAGAACAAGCCTGATGACACACACGCACGTGCACACAGACACACGCGCGCTCACACACCTATTACTCCAATCCTGCCAACTCTGTCTGGCTGTCTGTCTGTCCTCATTGTGTCTGTCTGACAGGAGCTCTCTCTCTCTCTAACACATACACACACAAAATGAAAAATTCACACTATTTCTCTCTTTCTTTCTCATGCAGTCTCAAACACAAGTGATGGTTCCCAACATGTGTGACGGTGCTCTCCTCCTCCCCCCCCCCTCCCCATATTTCATTCATTCATTCATACAGCCCACTCTTTCGCCTCCCACACTGCGATTTGGTGTCCTGGTCAAACACAATAATCAAGAGGGGTTGTCTACAAAATGAAGAAATAAATTAACAAGTAATGCACATGTATTCATGTTCACTCATGAGAGTTGAGAAGCACAAGTACGCTCAGGAGAATCCATTTAAGACTGTGAATTGCAAGGAAAGGGTCTGTTTTTGTGTTATGAACAAAAACAAATCCAAGACTTTCTTTTAATTTCATTTATTTAACAGTCACCAGATGATGAGATACATTCTCTTAAAAAAGAAATAGACAACAAAACTGATATTATTTCGAGATTTTAAAAACTATTATACAATATTCTTAATATATAGATTTTGTACAAAATAAAAGTCAGTAAAAGGGGCAAAGGTCGAGTGACATCTTAGAAAACAGAGAAAAGAAGGGGATAGGAGTTGACTCAAACAACTACCACATTTAGGAGTGACAAAGACCAATCTCTTTCATAAATAAATATAGGAAAATTAGACATCATATATAGCTCTCTTTCCAATAGCAGGGCATTGCTAAATGTCTGTAGCATAGATTATAACATAACTGCTTTGTGAGGCCCATTTGTTTAGAAAATTCCACCCATTTTCCTCACGGAGATTATCTGTAACCAGCGCGACTAAATCCCCTGAAATAAAGGTATTTACTCCAATAATGGGTCTGATAGTCTGTGCTGTGCTTGACCTTTGGCTGTAAAAATCACCCCCACCCTACTATCAACCCCCCCATCTTTTCCTTTGTGTACCGTACTTGGTGCAGACCAAGCGCAAGGAGTCTCCTTAAGGGAACTGGAGAATAGGGGTCTTTTTTTTCCTCCCTCAAGGCCAGTGAGAAGCTTCAGAATCCCACACTCACAAACACAGAGACAATTGAGGGGTGGGAGGGGTGCACGGTATTGGAACATAGGAAGGTCATACTGCACTACCAACATCATTTCACTCCTTACACTATGGATATTTCAGCGCTGTCCTCGTTGGTCCTTAGAATTTCAACAATACAACAACAACTACAAGACAACAGAATAAACACACAAAAAGTGGATGTGGATGGTTGTGGGGCATTACAACCCTGTTTGACATAGACTCATGCCACTCGGATTAGCTGATTGTTTTCTCCTCAATTGCCTTCCATTGCGCCTATTTGAGTATTTGAAGCTCCAGGTATAAGGACTGAAAACATGGGAACAGGGGAATACAAAATACAGACATTGGGGATGATTTACAAGACGAATACACTACCTGTTTTCAGACACACACACCCAAAGAGTACGGAAACTGAGGCTGATGACTGATCCCACTGCCACAACAGACTTTTGTTCTCTCCTTGTCTCCATTTTTTCCTTTTTGTACCGGCAAGCGGACAGTGACATTGGCCCTTCTCAGAGCAGGACAGCAGGCAGAGTGACTTGGCGTTAATCACAGTTTTGTCTCGCTTTCTTGAAACATTAAGTTGGAGAGGCGAGCGGCCGCCCGGACGGCCGGGGTGTGAGATGGGAGGACAACGTATTAGATTCTCAATAATGACGCATCGCTGTCGCATCACTTTGGAGATTAAAAGCAAGATGCTGAATTTCAATCAAGCCACGTTAATGGCTCGGTGTGAGGAATGGTCACTTTGTCGCCACTGGCAGGCAGAGAGAGCGGAAGAGAGAGAGAGGGAACTGGCACGAGGAGCGCAGGTGAGATAAGGTGATACAACATTTTAATCCACCAAATTGCATGCTAGCCAGTAATGATAAAAATAAATTTAACGGTGTCGTGACAATATTCTCCAACCGAAGGCAAAAGGGCACTGACAAAACATTACATCCAAGAGAAAAGTCAAAGCCCCAAGGACTAAATGCATGTAGCTGTAAAAACCAGGACTGCCGGAGTGAGATAATTAACTGGATCTGATGAGCATGTGAATGTCGTTATCATTAAAATCATGACCAGATCTCTATTTAAATATACTGTATGCTGTGAAACCCATGTCAAATTTAAGGGTTAAAATCAATAATATTGTATTATTCTATTTTAAAATTTGTGAGTTATGAAGAATAGGCCATGTCTAAGGCCTCACGGTTCTAATCACAAAAAAAACACTATCCCTCTCAGCATATGAGAAAAAGAGTCTGATTTAAATTCAATGCCAAGATGTGAGACTTTATCAACGGAGCCTGTGATTTCCTCATTTGGTGCCGTCAAATTCTGTAGCCACCTTACAAAACATGCCAAGCTCTGCCTGAGCTGCTCTGTGAACCCGTTGCACTGCGAGATGTGACCCACTTGCAATAAAGTGCATTGAGAGTTCAGTTCTCATGGTAGATGAGAAGCGATGATGGGCAAGCACAGCTGAGAGATTGTCATCACAGTATAGCTGATATGAAGAAAAACCTAATGTGACGTGAACTACATCTCTCGGAGGGGAGGGGGGGGGGGGGTATCAAAAGAGGAAAGGGTGACAGAAGAATTGTCAAGACAACAAAGGGGGATGGGAGTGTTGGTCTTAAAGTATCTGTGTCAAGTCAGGAATGTCACAGTTGAGCACAGTGCTTCATGGGTAGGGTAGTTATTTTAGTTCAGAGGGTATGATGTGTGGTCCCAGACTTCAGCCAGGCACCCAGCTCTGGTTGCTATGAGCTTGCTGTGGACCAGTCAGACTGCTCATTCCCATCCCCATGCCCATGGTCACACCCATGCCCATACCCATGCCGATGCCCACCCCCTGGGCTAGGGAGCAGTCAAAGTTAAAGTCCATCTCCTCCCCAGAGTCCATAATGTCATGGAGGAGGATGGACTCCACATCGCAGTCCAAGCTACCGTGGAACATGTCAATGTCCAGGTCAGCTGGTAGTCGCTCATGGGGGTGAGGTTGGTGATAGCCATGGTAGTTGCTACCAATGCTCCCATTCCCCATCCCCTGGCCATGGTGGTATGGTCCGTTTGTCATGCCTTGGTGTTGTGGATCGGGGTAGTGGTTGTGACGGGGGTGTGGAGCGGCGGCCACATGGCAAGAGTCCTGGGGCATGCCGAGCATACCTGCTGGGTTTGGGGGCAGGGTGGTGGAGGCGGGGAGGTGGGCATGTGATGGGGGGCTGTACAGGTAGGGAGCTTTGTGGTTGTAGGTCTGCAGCTGATTGCCGTTGCCACGTGGGATGAGGGCCACAGCCCGGGGCGGTGTGTGGTTATGGCTCTGGCTGAGGGTGTGACCGTTGTGAGCGAGGCTGTGAGGTGAGTTGTGGTTGTGGTTGGTGACATTGTTGTGATTATAACTACTTGTATGGCTGTGAGTTCTGTTATGGCTGTGAGCTGAGCTGTGACTATGAGGTCCATTGTGGCTGTGGCCATTAAGGTGGCCAGGGTGGTGGCTGTGATGGTTGGAGCCTGCTCCGTTACTAGCTTGCCCCATCATAGGATGGCTTTCCCTCTCCTGTCCCAGCATCATGTCCTTGGAACAGTATTGCTGCCTAACTGGACCGCCTGTAAGCAGACTCTGCAGGGCATTGGTGCTGGAGTACGCCCGCATGGTTCCAGAGAAACTTGCTGGCTTGTTCTCCTGAATGGTCTGCATGGGTGAGTGGTGGCGCAGCATCCCCATGCCTGTTGCACCATAGATGCCTGCACCATAGGGACTCTGCCCCTTCACTCCAGAGCTGTAGTGGTAGACAGGGGTTTGAAGCTTATGTCTGCTAACTGCTGGATGCTGCTGGTGTTGCTGCTGCGGTGGGTGATGGTGATAACTATCCTCTATCAGCTGCTCATCCAGGCTGATAGCACCAGTCAGGTTAGCCAGCTGAGGCAGCTGCTCAAGGGGAGGACAGAGATTCCCTGCCCCCCTGGATGGAGAGTGGGCACTGGTCGGTGAGGGGTAGAGGTGGGGGGAGGTGGAACAGGACAGGCCACCTTCCTCTGGTTCCTCTGGCTCTCCCTCTGCGAGGATAGGGGACAGACGACCACTAAGTGTGGAGGCTGATGAACTAGCCCTGGAATGGAGGTCTGTCCAAGCATCAAACTCTCCTTCTGTCACAGATGCCCCTCCAGCTCCTGGGAGGCCTTTCTGTGGTGGGCTGCTTTGGTCGGGGGAACCCTGGAGCCCAACCACAACAGACCCTGCTCCTATCCCAGGACGGCCAACCCTCTTGCCTCTGACGCGGCCTTTGCTTTTTAGGTATTTGGTGCTGTTGTCCATGGAGACTGCTCGCCGGCGGGGGGACTTGCCCATCTTCCCTCCATCTGGGTTCAGCATCCACCAAGAACTCTTCCCTGTTCCCTCATTCTGCACCCTGATAAAGCGTGTGTGGAGGGATAGGTTGTGTCGGATGGAGTTCTGCCGAGAGATCAGAGAGACACACGGTGAGTAAGAGATCAAATTAAATTGTAATTCATCACTTCTAATTTGTATGCAAACTGCTTTTCTAATTGTTCCAAAAGAAAATGAGAATATTACATCAAATGTAAAAATCAACAATACAGACAAACCTACCCATAAATCATTCAGTCAATACATGGTCAGCCATAAAGAAAATGTGCCAAATTATAACGTTGCTTCCACGTCTATTATTAGATATATAAAACACACAGAAGTAGAGGCACAACAGCAATCAGTGTCAACCAAATTCAAAAAAATTGAGAGCACATTCAAAAACCCAAACATGTTCGAAGGACAGCTACAGCTGGCACAGAGCACAACACTGTCAGCCTCGACCAACCTGAAATGACCTGAGACTCGGTGTCAAGACACTTTCCTTATGTACGTCAATCCTCCCACCTTCATTTCCATCAATCCATCTGTCATCCTCTACTTCTGCTTTCAGCCGGGCTGATGTAAGCTGCGGTGGTTGGGCATACTGTATGTTTGAAGTCGGTGCCAGTCTGGCTTAGCGCCAGCCCTGTCTCTTTCGCTCTCGTAGCTTGAATGGGAGGATGTATTGGAAGATTGTGCCGGGAGCAAGGGAGGCTAATGGATATATCCCACCCTCCGACATCTACCTTCACTGCCTATCGCCCTCTCCCTCCCTTGTTCTGTCTTTATCACGCTCCCTCTCTCTCTTGTCACGGAGTGCTACATATTTAGTATTTTTCTTATTTCACACACACTTCTTTGCACACAACAGTCAATTTCCACTTCTCCTTTCAATCTCTGTGCCTTCAATTATACAGTGTCACCAATTACTTTCCCATTATCTTCTACACGGGCATGTACAGTCACTGACTCAGTAATTCATAGGATATAGGTTTTTTTTATTCTCATTTTACTATCATTTATCTCATGGGTTTGTGAATGCTGAAGGTTCCTGGTGTGCAACATAGTCTGTCGTTGCTGTTCTGCTCTTTGTTGTGCGTGAGGCATTTTGATGTTCACGCAGGAGAATATCAAATCAAAAGCACCTCCTGTGGTTGAGGAATATACTGGGACAATAGATTGTTTCAGATCGAGGGGTACTCACACTTCCACCATCTCCATTATGTTGTGGATTATTTGTATTCACACTGAATTGCACTGCAGGGAAACAAATAAATCGAATTGCGGCGGAGAACACATAAATGGGAGACGACCAGAATTCAGGTGATCTGTGAATGCCTCTTTGGGTTATCTCGCTGTGACACCTCTGGCATTGGGTAACCACGGCAACCGGGTAAACGTGCAACGGCAGAACTATATCATATTGTGGTTAGAGTCTAGAGAGTGAGGGAGGGAGAGTGGGGGATGGGGGAAAGGATGCAAGAGGAGGCGGTTGTTTGATGCTGCTGCTCCAACACTAAACAGTCTTTCATCTCAGCAGTGCAGGTCCACAGGGGATGCCCGTTCCCTGCTTCTGACGGCTTCTCTACGTGCCACGCCAACTCCCCGTCTCACCCTGGCTGGATCATCCACCTATCATACCACTCCAACTCATCCACATCAAGTCCCGCGTATGCCTGAATTAAAACATATGTAAGCTTTCATGGCATTCCACCACGGCTGGTTGCAAATGGGGAATCTTTCAGAGAGCTGAACCACTTCATGAGGCAACTCTGTGTGACCTGTCAAATCGCAATTTATCCCCGTATGAGGGAAGAGCAGCCCCATTGAACTTGGAGGGATTTGTCATCATCCCAAACCCTCTTTATCTGATGAATCCACCTGCTAGAGAGATTTGAGAGATTTCGGACGGTGGCCAGTAATGGCATCATCATCATCATCACTAGCTGCTGGCTTCCTGTCGCGTAGTTTTCCACCACATGTTTTTCTCCGTCATCCTGTTTGTGTGTTTTAGAATCTAAGAATAGCTCAGGTTGCAGGTGGTTCCACTGTGGGTGTGGTGCTGTCCGCCTGCTGTTCCCTGAGTCTGAGTCAGGGGCAATTTGGCCAGCCTATGGCCCTCACGCCCCCGAAACAAGCAGTCACTGCTAATCCCCCTCCATCCCCGAGTAATCCCAGACAATCCTGGGCTAATCCCAAGTTGATTCAGGGGCACTCCCAGCTGGGTGTCTCACACAGAGCCATGCCAGGTCACCACGAACACAGCAGGCAGCACGGATATGTGATGATCCAATAGTAATACAGTATAAGGGAAGTTTGAGATGTGGGAAATAGGGACACTCTAAACCCCTTATAGGATGTAGTGTTAAACTATTCCTGATGTTTGTGCATTTTACTAGATTTTTAAGGCAGTGCAGCGATGTTGACCGCATTTTTGATGCCGCCATTGATTCAACTACCTTTACTCTGTGCTCTGTCCTTGAGGGTTGGCTTTGCCACATTTCCACCCCTACGGGTTGTATAGAATAAAATTGAAAACTTTATTATATATTAAATATTCATAAAATGGAAATTCTCTTTCAGCCCCCCGGCTTGCTGGGGCAGATGGATGAAGCCCACAGAAACATACAATGACAGTGAGGAACACACACATCACACGCCTGGGTCCGGGAAGCTGCTTCCTATTCAAATCATACCCCTTTAATACAATGGGCCTAGTGGAGAGGGCTCTAAATAATGAATGAACCCGTGGCTGGGCTTATGCAGAGAGATGCACTGCCTGGTCCCATAATACTGAAAAGAACAGACAGCCATAAGTAGTGGCGTGACCTCTTTGTTTTGTTATCAGGGACATCCATCCTCATCCTCAGCCTACAAACACAACTCAATCAGGCTGAAAGGGGTTAATTTGGACATGAAGTAAAAGAGGATAAGGGTAAGAGTTTATGGACCAATCAAAGCAAATTAAGGTGAACAAGGTTATACTGGATGCAGGAAAACAATCAGCTTGGGTTCTACTCTCATTCAGGCCTAAACATCCTAATAGCTGATTTAGATATTTCGACAATAGATAGCAAGCCGCAGAACAGACCTCTTTGTCCTCAGATTAAAAGCTTTGGTTCTTTTTGAGCAAATCTGACATGTTAACACCTATTTCCACAACACACAGGTGGATATGCAGTTCGAGGTTTTTTTTTTAACTGGCTCAAGGAAGGACATATAGAAATTGTCTTGTGTGCATCTGGTCAGACAGATTATTGCTAAATATTTGTTGATGAGCAGAAACTGGTTCCTTGAATTCATCCATCATGATTCTCTTGAAGAACCATTCATTTGGCTCTCGGAAAACTGAAAATACCGATCAATTGTTCTCCTGTTCTCTCTCCTTCAATGCAAACTGGCTTTGATTCAGGGACTGGAGAGGCCCATTTAGTGTTGGGAATCAATCAAGTTGAATGGCTATCAGTGCTGAGGCTTCGCACACATCGAGGTCTGACTAACTATTCAATCCACCTGCATTATGAGGCCCATATCAGTGCTCAATATGCCATATACCCACTGTTCACACAACAATGTCTAACTGCCACAGGCTTGTCAGTTAAGTGACTGTGCCCACTTGTACAAATTGGCTTGGCGCCCAATGCAGCCCTCTGTTGTCAGTCAGGCGTTAGCATTGAGTATCTGAGTATGGGGGCAGGGGATGCTATGTTGGGCCCAATGGTTCATCTGGGACAACCCAAATGACTGGCATGGGGGCAGCTGTGCCAGGGGGTACAGCAGGAGTTGGAGGGGCCTGGGGGTAGAGGGTGGGAATACAGAGGTCCCTCAAGGGGCCCCTCCGCGTCACACAAAGGGATGCCCACTCGCCCCATCCCCCTCCATCGGAGCCCACTCAGGGGTTTTCCCGCTTACACACCAACACACATGCACACACACAGAGGGGCGAGGAAACGGGTCAAACGGTTTATAGGACCCATCTTGTGGTGAATGTGCACTCATTCAAACAGAACTGAGTGACGAACTAAGGACTGTGAGTGGGGTCTGGGAACCAGCAAAAAGAAACCACTCACCCGATTCAAACAACCTTAAGGGTGAAGCAGCGTGGTGCGCTTGCCCAGCTAAGAACACAGCAGCTGTTCTTATAGTGGCACCGAGCAAAGCCGTTTGCCACACTCGACTGGTATTACCAAACCATTTCATGCAGAATGGAGCCATTATGTATTGTCAAAGGGTATCCCTCTATGGTGCACATTCATTTGATAAGCCTAAATCAAGGGGGAGTTACAGAAGCACTAACTGTGTTTATTGTGATGCTGTTTTTGCTTGTGCAGAAGGCAGGAGGGATCAGGGGGAGGGGAGGTTTCAACACAAGCAGTTTTGTTCAGCACAGGAATGAGTTTTGTCAGCTAAGCCTGTCTCCAGGCTATTGGTGGAAATTAGCACCGGCTAAATATTCGCTTTCCATGATTGATGTCACGGCTCGCGTTGTCCCTTTGAAGGGAAATAAAGAATTTAGAGCCATGTGGATTAATAGGGACAGGGTTGGGGGAATTTTATGTGTCTGAGGGGGACTTGAAGAGGGACTGAAGGGTCTAATGGCTGCACAGATATGGCACAATGCAGCTGAGATGATATGGTGTATCAGGGAGTGAGAGAAGACAAGTGAGACTATGACAGTGAGTACAAGAAAGAAAATTGGAAATAGTTTGTATGTGCGTATGTCTGTAAGAGAGAGAGAGCGTGTGCGAGAGAGAAAGAGAGAGGTGGAGCTATTTGCCTGAGAAGCCCAGAGTTAGATGATTAAAATCCCTTTAGGAGGATTCTTTAAGAGAGACAGATGGGCAGACAGGCCTGTTTTTGGAATGCAATCAAACTGAAAAGATTAAACAGGAGTCTCTTTTATTAGGAGGTGAGAAACAGTTACTTCTCTGCCACATGCCATCATCGCCTCCACAGCAGTGGTCACGACTGCATTGGCATGCGAGGCACATTGCAGCCCTTGTTGGGGGAGAAATAAACCTGGGATTAGGAAATGCATATCTCACTGTATCCCTGAGGATTGGCAGCATTTTTAATTTCATGAATAAATACGATTTACAGGAAAGAGTCGAAAACTTTCTTCTAGAATTATTCTGTGTAACTCAAGGATTTTTCTCCAGTAGCTGTCCTATTAAATACAGAATTTTCACTTAATCCTCACACCAAATCTAAACAGGTACAATTCAAATGTGCATTCCCTCGGTTGCCACTGTACTTGAAAAGACTGCGTTTGCACAGTAGAGTGATTCAAGCACTGTGAAAGGTGCTCGGTATTCGACCCTATTATTCCACAACACTGCAGGAGTGCCATTTATAAAAAGGCTTAAAATGGAAAGCAAGTGTGTGGTAGTGTCTGGTAGCCTCAGATCAGGAAGTGGCTGTGGAGAGGGGTGTAATGGAGTTGGTCGGGGATTCCTGCCTGACTGTGCACTAATTGCATCCAATCGCCGTGCCCAGCCTGGCGCCAAGGGAAGGGTTGGCATCGGGGTGGCAGGGTGTGGGATAGAGAAGGGCTGCCGCAGCTTTGCTGGGTAAAAATAGACGCGGACAGATTAGTAGAGCATCTGAGACCCGGACAGGGGATCGGAAAATCCGCTTGCCTGATACCAGGGACAGCTGAGTGTTTCCGGTGGGCGCAAAGAGGACACAATCTGGGCAGCATGTCTGACGCCCACGCACAAAACGTGGGGAGCCTCAGAGTGGGTGTGAAGGAGCACATGAAGGAGCATGTGCCACAGGGTAGCATGGGTGTGGTTTTTCCACTGGGACCTGCAAGGTAGGCAGACCTTGCACCCTCCCACTGAGGATTCACACAACAGGTGTTTGGGCTGGGCCACCTGTGGGGCCGTCCGCCTGCTCGCACTTCACACCTCGACTAGGGAGCAAACTAACATTTTCCACTGGGCTTGCCATGCTTTTGTTAAAGATCAACACGTTTCTGGGGAGGCTTTTACAGCTCTTTTTACAAGATCTGCATGATATGCGTGCGTGCAAGCGTGCACAAGTCAATCTGCATTTATGTAAGCGCCTGTGTGTCTATATTTGCGTATCAGTCTGTTTAATAGCCAACAGGCACAGTGTGGATTTGATTATACTGAAACCTCCCTTTGCTATATATAAAAAAAACTGTTTGCCAATGACGGCATCGATGCAGACCCAGGCTTTTTTCACAATCGGCCTCGACATAATCTCATTCATAACAATGAGAATCTCATTTCCCACATTCTAAAGGTCAGTGCACACCTCTGATCGCACTTTAATAAACATCATTCTCAGCGTTTAATTTAATTTCAGCAGAGCAGGAAACTCATAGGCAGCCATGCAAAATTCATTGGATCGTCCCTTTAATTGCTTCACTTTCACAGTACAGAGAAGAATGACCGCAATCACGGTGAAGGAAAAGAAATTATGCACAAATACACAGAAACAAAGGCACACATCTGCAGCACACACACACACACACACACACACACACACACACACACACAGAGAAGAGTCAGTCAAGTACCAGTTTTTGTTCAATTTTAATAAAATAAGCTTCACAATTTCTGTTGAACCAGCACCAACATCTCTTTTTCAACATCTCTTTTTCTTACATCTCTTTTTCAACATCTCTTTTTCTTACATCTCTTTGTCATCACACATTTTAACTCTCACCTAAATTGGCAAACTGTACCAAACAACAACACATACATGCTCAGACACACGACACATGCACACAGGCAGTCACTCCGTCGCACACGTACATTGCACACACACATGCCAACATGACACAAAGCATGGCACACCGGGCACACTCATTACCGCAATGCCAAGCTACCAGTTGCTAAGGAGACCTGTGGGAGAGGGAGGGTTCCTTGTTGTTGCCATAGCAGCCGGCTTGCTCCCTGCCAACTCTCTCCCTCGGGGGAGAAACAAGGCAAGAGGTGGGGGGTGAAGTGGGTAGAGGTAGGGGGCAGCGGTTTAATAGGGCTATGAGGTGCAGGGGAACTTCATTCGCCGTCAGTGTGCGCCGCACCAACCACTGCTTCCCATGAATGCCAACCCACATGCAACACTTCAGCCTGCAGACTCCCACTTATTCACACACCTTCACGGAGAAGATGGAAATGGCCATGCTCGGAATGAAAAGCAGGGAGTTGGAGGATGGGGGGTGGAGTGCATCTGTAGGGGGAGGGGTAAAAAGGGCAGAGGTGGGTGAAGAACAAAAAGGACGTTGGGGGAACAAAGGGCAGGGTCTTGAATGTGGGGGCCCGCTTGAAAGAGTGGTACACTCTTTGGTAGTTAAAAGCTGTATGAAAGCAGTCTGTAACTGTGCCTCCTCCTAACCAACCTTGACCTTCACTTACTCCCACTATTCTTCAAACCATAGAATAGACCCGTTCAGCCAAACATACATACAGAGCATTGTTCATATGCTTTTTATGTATACAATGCAACTGCAGGACAAAGCACACAACTGCAACCATTCCTCCATATAGCGTGCGTACGGTTATTTAAGAACACACTGCAAGTTGTTTCACCAGTTGTGATCACAATTTTCTCTCATGCCATGTTAATTGTTTTTTCACAAAATTTGCATTTTCTGATTGTTTTCTAAATGTTTGCGGTACACACTTAAATTTAGCGCCATTGTCGGTATAAAATGAATAAGAATGAGAGAGCCGGAGAACGGGGGTTATATTCCGGGATTTTTAAAAAAAATTTAAAGAATATCTTTTAAATCGGAAATGTACGATAAAAAACCCAGATAGTGTCTGAGGTTGGAGTGGCAAATTTACAAGAAACTCACAAATTTGCCAAGATTATTACCCCCTACCCTCCCTTTTTCCTTGTTTTTTTTAACTGCAATGGCCCTAATACGGCATTGTAAAAATTACAATGCACGAATACAAAATATATCCGGTACACCGCCTAGTATCAGCTGGGTAACGCGCCGCTCAGCCACCTCAGACTCTCTGTGATCTTTTACTTTGTGTTTCCGTGTAGCCAAACACACACCACGATGTTGTCACAATGTGAATCTTTCCGTTTCGTAGTGACTTGATTGTGAATGATGGCTATAAACGCTCGCTGTTAACGGAGCCGTCGAGAACGCTAATGTAAAATTGACAACTTATCAAGCTTCTGCAAACACAGCACAGGCGCCTCCTCTTCGCCTACAAATGTCCCTGTGATTAGAAGTTATATTAATGTGATTAAATCCTCAATGTGTGTGACTGGTTTTACAATTGAATTGTTTTCTATCATCTTAATGTGGCAGCCCAGAAATACCATTAGCCTTGGTTAATAGGTGGCATTTATCAGTATTCCTCACAGTTTTCAGAAACAACATCATGCATGGGAATGAATAAGAATATATCAATACAATTAAGCTCTGTCCATATTCCAGAACCAGCATTTAAAACTTTTCTTTTAAATGCTGCTTTCAAAAAAAAAAAAAGACTGTGGTGCTCAAAAATGCTGCCTTAGTTTAGATTCATATGGAGAGAAAAAGACGCATTTCAAAATGAATTCACGTTTGTGTGGACGTGGCCTCTGAAGCAGGTTGCTTGTGAAATCAAGGAGAAGAGAGCTCAACTCCTGTCGGGTCAAAGTGAGTTCTGTATTCAGGAGCAGAGCTTCAAGTATTGACTGCCTGATAACCCATGATGCTCCTGGTTGCCTTAAATTCAGTGTACAATATGAACGAGGGAGAGTATCGATTCCGTCTGAATAGACTCCGATATACGGTAAAGAACACCACCCACCCCGACCCAAGCTTGAACAACTTAATGTGAGCTCATAAGGAGAGAACGGGAAGGAGAGTTAGAGAAAGACACCCCTGTCCAACTGAGAGGAAAGAGGAGATGAGGGGGACAAGAGAAGAAGGATTTTCCCCTCCTACCTCCCACCCTCCTTCCTTCCCCTCCTCCTCTCTCCGTTTCCTGAAACAAAAAGAGCCCAATTAAGTCAGTTTGAGTTAGGGTCTCGTGTGTGTGTGTGTGTGTGTGTGTGTGTGTGTGAGAGAGCAAAAATGTGTATCCAAATCATGAGTGTGTGTGCAATAACTGGAAATAGGGGGGCAACGTACTGTAAGTTGCAGAGACTGTCTGGGGGGGAGGAAGGTTTGTTGGGGTTTGTGGGGGAGAAAAGGGATGGGTGAAGCACTCTCTCTCTCTCTCTACCTCTCTGTCTCTCGCTCTCTCTCTCGCCTAAGAGGGCCAAACTTGCTCTCAGCTCCTCGACGGGAGATGCTGAAATATTAATCGCCACGCTCCAGCCGCAGAGTCGTGAACACAATCGCTTCAAACTCCCACCCTAATGAGTGTGTTCATGAATGGCTAATGTGCACAGATGGGGGGCTGATGACTGGATAGATCGCAACGGGGAGGTGAGGGAGAGGAGGAATGGGGGGGGGGGGAGATTTCGGCGTGGGTGTGGTGGTGAGGGGGTGCAGAGGCGTGCCCTGACCTTTTAAGAGCCTCCTGAAAACTTAATTAAGACTGGCCCGGCATAACTGTTCCTTTCATTTACGCCCTCTCCCACGCACACACACTGGCTCATGCTCGCATGCCTGCGCACACACACACACACACACACACACACAAAAAAAATCTCTATGATCCCTCATTCTCATCCTCTCTCCTCCTTGTGCATGCCGATTGTTTACCCCACCTTTTCCCTTTGCACACACCCCGCTGAGCTGATGCACACTAGATTTCTCGGTATAAGACTTGAAAATGACTCACCCTGGCTTTTTATGAATATGTCTATGTCTTGGTCATGTTAACGCACACACACAGATCCTGGGGATAAACAAAAGACACAAGTTTACATTAAAACTGCAGAGGTAGGTATGTCGCTCCTCGCCCCCTACGTGGATACATCTCAGAAAGAGGATGGAAGAAATCCACAGGGCTCGGAAGAGCAAGGTGAAGAGCTCTTTTACCTGAAATGCCTTTTACCTCCACAGAGAAGTTAGAGTTACATGTCGCTGATGGGTTGAACTGAATCTTAACCAGCTTGCATTGCGGGGCGTATAAAGGCCAAAGTGCCCTCTCCATTGGAGCTTGTTCTCCGGGAATGTTAATGCTTCACATGCATCTTTTATAGTTGAATCTGACCTGCTCGTTCACCCCTGCGATACATTTTGGCTCAGCGTCCCCATCATCGACTACTCTCCTCATCGTCATTTCAAGTCCTGACGTCAAGACACAATTTGATAACATGTGGAGAGCAACAGAAATGCGGGTGAGCGCGTCTTCCCAGGACATTGCATTACCATAGAGGCCACCTACGGATTAGAGAGCATCCAGCGTGCAGACGCATATACAGACACACACACACACACACACACACCGACATGCATACACTCACAGCATCTAACTAGAGGAGTGAGATGCTGTGACCTGAATCCTAACCTCTCCTCGGCAGTCAGGATCGGAGGATCGGCTCGGATCGGTTGGATGGTTTTACTTGTTGGCTATCAAAAACATTGTTGATCAGAAAGGTGTGCTTCTAGCCACTACTGTAGTCAGGCATCACAGCAGTATTTCAGTTTTAAAAGTTAACCATGTCAATCTTTTGATTGTAGGAGTAGAGTCCAACTAAATAACAATTTCTTACCGACAAATGCCACCTCAATAGAATGCTCTCATGCATTGGGGCCTCAGCCGCACAGACTGTGACTGAAAAAGTCGCAGCACCACAAGCTGCTTTCCCTCTCCTTCTCCCCAGTTTCCTGCCTTGACTGCCAACACACTCTAGGCATGATGGAGGGAAACCAGTGGAGGTTCTGAGAGGGGAATTAACCTTTTAAAAAGGACTGCATTGGCAATGCTCACCGTGCTTTAAGAGGTTGAGTTCAAGATTTCACTCTGGTGTCAACAGGATACTTCAATGCATTTATCACCCTGTGTCTAATTCCATCACATAAATTGCAAAATTATGTAGATTACATTTGCAGTATGTCGAGTGACTAATCTGCAACTTTGATGCCGTATCCGCAGAAACAACATGAACAATATCTACGTAGCAGAGTATTTCTATGCAAACCATTGTGCATCTATAGTAACTTCAAAATCGATTACCTTTTGTGTATTGTCTTCTCATTTTTATTTTTAAATGTTCGCTTTTCCAAATTCATTCGTCATCAAGCCCACAGGCCAAAAGACAGACTGGAGGGATCATTATTGAACTCGCTGTACCCTGTGATTACCTCGATGGCCCACCTCTATCAATCACAAACAAATTCCTGTAGACAGATGCAGCTGGATGGAAGCATATTTACAGTAAGTATGTGACCGTGAGCAGGGTGATGCTCATATACCCACACGCACACACACACATACATCTGTCAGCAGCTTTGCAAAAGCTGATACATGTATGCGAAAAAGTGCTACACCTTTGTATGTCTGTGTGTGTGTGTGTGTGTGTCACAGCACTCCTGTAAGGGGGGGGGGTGCACCGTTTCCGCCTGAGTGCGACTGTCAGCGGGCATCACTCAGCCTGGCAGTGTGGCAGGACGCGAGGATCATTAGTGGACGCGGAGGGAGCGAGAGAGGGAGCAGAATGGAGGAGAGCAAAGGAGAACAGGGGAGAGAGGGGCAGTGACTGTGTGAGTCGGGCATCACGGCTTAATATCCGTCTTGAGAGCATTACACACACAGCAGTGCACTTTTCTCTCAGTCACGCAATCGCCCCACCGCAAAGACCCCATCGTGGCCCCCTCTGTCATTTTCTCCCCTCTGTCAACCATCCATCTTACCCCCTTTCACCCTGCATCTCTGATTGACCCTCTCTGTCCCTCCCCATATCTCTCAAGCCGGGCCCTCACTTAAGCACGGTGCGTTGCAGCTTTTCATTTCCCCAGCTCCAGATTCATCCACCCTACTCCCCTTCTCCGTTCACATCCTTCCATTTCAGCCCATTGCTTCCATTTTCACCCACTCTGCATCGCTCAGACGCTCCTCTCCTTGCAGTAAGCATCATTGCAAGTTGACCTACTCTTAACCGCAGCAAGGTGAAACAACTGTTCTACACATGTGAGACATGGAGCTCTTTTCGCATCTTTTGCCTTCCGTCCACACTCCATCTCAGCACTTCATCCCCTGCATGTTGTTCGTGCCAGCCCTTCAGCTTATTCACATGTACATTTACCCATCAATCCATCCATTTATCTGCGACTTCGTGTCAGTATGCTTCACGTCCACAGTCATTTGTGCACCACTCGGCCATCAGCCTCTCTCTATTGTTCCCCTCACCAACTCCTTCTATTTAGTCAGAGTGATTGATTCCTCTGAGATCCGTCTAGCCCTCAAGGGCTGTGACCTGCGCTGCTTAATACCCGAATCAACATGCCTGACATTTCACAAATGGAACAGCTTTGACAAAGCTAGCTTTGTTAGCACAAGTGCTAATTCTCCCCTAATTTGCTTGCTCAGTAGGGTTCCAGGTTCAAGGATCCATCTGTTGGCTGTACTGTCGGAGCATTTATCACACACCGATTAGGTCCACTGGCACTGGGTAATATATTTGTCCCAGAGAAACATTTAAGAGCTTGCTTTTGGCACCTGCTGAGAGTGTAGTTTAGTGTTATAGCCCTGCTGATGACAACAGTACAGTCTGGCCAGATGCCAGCTCTGCTAAAAGATTTTTGGATGGCGTGAAGTCAGAAATGGAACTAGCGACCCCGCGCAACAGAGGATAGTGGGACAGATACAAGGACGAAACAACTGAAGCCTCCGTCTCGCGGAGACTTTTCTTAAAAGTGGCACATGGGCGCAAGATGACTCTTGCTCTTTGGATGCTTGCATTCGGCTTTTGTCCCCATATCGTCTTCATTTTATGCACTAAACTATTCTTATCTGAATTAGAAATAAGCCATAGATTAAGCAATAATGAAAACAATCCTTTGTTGCAGCCTTATTAAAGTCTGACTCATGCTTTTATCCCCACAAGGGGATTTGGCAATTTCGACCAAATTACTGATCTTCACGGTTAAACAAGATGTAAAGCTCCCAACCACGCCAAGCCCTGTCAATAAACACACATCCGGCCACTAGTTTCCACTCTCCCATCATATCCAGGTAGCATTGTTAACCTTGACAACACATCCTCTGCAACTTGCTCAATGCTCCCGCGCACACGCACACACACACACACACACACACATACACACACACGCGCACGCGCACACACACACGCACGCACCAAGAAGAACATCAAAGTCTAGCCCTGTATCTCTTTCTCTCTCAAATTCCCTTGCATGAATTACAACCTTTTCCTAATCACCATTCCAGATATCACAGCCCTGGAAATGCACAATGACAGCGCCACAAACACACGTGGCCTTGAACCCAGCGGCATCCCCTCTGCCGCCCCTCTTGCGTCTCCTTGGCACTCATCTAGATCTCTCCCCGGCCGGTCTTCAGGCACGGATCACTTGTAAGGATTTGAGAAAAGACTTCGCTAAGCTGATTGCTAAAGAGGAGGGGGCAAATTACCCTTGCACAACTGCGTAAAAACCTTCTTGGGTCATGATTTGCCTTATGTAATAGATTGTGTGTATATGCATATGTATGTGTGTGGGTGTTCCCGAAATACCACTCCTTCCCGCCCCCCGCAGCCCCCACCCCATGCCATTTACCCATTTTGCACGAATTGAGGGATCTCTTTTCGGAAGCTGTTATTGCACCCATTTAATTATTTATTTTGACGGGAAGCAATCTGGTGGCCAGTGAAGGGATCGGGAGTGTGCGTGCGCGTGTGTGTGTGTGTGTGCGTGCGTGTGTTTGAGAAAACGGGCGGGAGAAACATAGCAGGACTAGGTCAGTGTAGCTTTTTGGGTAAATGTGTGTAAGGGCAGAGTTACTGTACGTCTGTGGGGCTTTGCATGTATCAACAGCATGTAAGAAATGTACTGTGTTTGTGTGCATGTGCTTGTGTGTTGCATCTCAGAGTGCATGGCTTTCTGAGTGCAATGGGAGTGCACTAATGGACGCACACTTGAGCTGAAAAGTGCAGAGTGGAGCTGAAGTGCAGCCAAGTCTGGCTTCCAGTCCTGCTTGGATGCCCTATAATCTACTCTCTATTCTATCTCTCCTGTCTTTCCTTCTGCATTTTCCTCACTTGCCTCTCTCATTGTCTTTCCATCTTTGTCTCTCTATCAATTTAATATTTTCATCCCCTCTTCATTGACTAAGCCGGCCGCCCCCGTCTCCCCCCCTCCCTATTAAATCTCTTTATCCAGGTTCAGAGAATGAAGAGACGTGGATCAGCATCGTTGCTGGGTGGCCGCAGACTTTCCTTTTTATCTTTTTTTCTTGGTTCCCTCCTCCCTGCTGTGCAGTGAAGAGCATGAAATAAGGGAAGACGACATGCAACCACCAGTAGTCTTGACCTTTATCAAGCTCTAACGCCTGAGGCCGGGTGAATGAGACATTAAGAAAATGACTGAGCATTATTAACCCCCACTTACTTAAACGCACACACGGTACACTGTCGGCTCTGAACAATGGCTCTGATTCCTGTTTCCTTGGCTGTCACTTTCCTGACACTTAATGATTTGCTAACGACAAACGATCAAACTGGGAACAACACTTATGCGTTCTGCGTCACTTTAGAAAGAAAAGAATGGCACGACCGGTCCGGCCTGCCTGCTCCGATTGTTTAACTGTGAGTGATCCCTTGTCGAGCTTCAGCTTGCCAGCACTCCCGTGAATGCCAAGTCCTGTTGAGAATTGATGCTTCATTATAAACCAACCGCACAAGTTCTTCAAATGATGCATCAGCGGCTGAGAGAAAGCTGGACCTGTGAGGGCCAGATGTTAACCCTGACAGCTGCAGTTCCAGCCAAGCTGTACTTCTAATGAGATATCATTTCCCTGCTCTCTCTTCTTCTTCTTCTTCTGTCTCTTTGGTGCCCGTGTGCACGGTTGCGCGACTGGCGCATGTGCGTGTGTGGCCATCATTCTACTCCAGTCAATCAATGAGCAGAGACAATTCCCCGAGTGACATTTACGGAGAAGAAAGAGAGCCATTTATCACTTTAGTTTTGGGATAATAAAGGAATGACTGAATGAGCCAGTGTGTTTTTGTGTGTGTGTGTGTGTGTGTGTGTGTGTGTGTGTGTGTGTGTGTGTGTGTGTGTGTGTGTGTGTGTGTGTGTGTGTGTGTGTGTGTGTGTGTGTGTGTGTGTGTGGGAGAGAGCAGGCAAAAGGGAGAGAGAGCTAAAGATGAAAAGGGGATTTCAAAAGCACATGAAAGGAGCAGGAGAAATGAACGAGGGAAGAGGGAAATGAGTGATAAAAAGGCTACTTTGTGGGGAGGACAGAGTGTGAAATACAACAAGTGAGGAGAGAAGAGAAGGCCGTGAGTGACTGACAGTGAAAAAGAGAGCACGAGAAAGAAGGGTATGAAGAAGAAAAAAAAAAGCCTGGGGTGCGGAAAGAAAAAAGGCAGAGAGACAGAGGAGGGGATAGAAAAAGGCTCTCGGCACAGAGAGAAAAAACAAAGGAGAAAGACGGGGAAGAGACTGAGATGAAAAAAAAAAGGTCCAAGAGAAAAGGGGGAGAGGAGGCAGAGCGAGGCAGACGTGCTGGGTTCATTCAGGGCTATGAGCAGACTCGGAGTTCAGACCTCACACGGCCCGCATACTAAACACCGGACCCAGTGTCCTGACCCAGATTCAAGCCAGTGACATACAAATCCAATTGGGGGGGGGAAGAATTTCACCCCCCTGTCTGACCATACCTCCCTTCAAAAGCACAAAAACACTCCTCTCTCTCTCCCCCCCCACAACTCCAGCTGGTCTCACAGTCACCTCATAACCCAACAACCTCACCCCAATCCTGTAGGCTCCCCACACATATGCTGGCTCCCATGCAGATTTGCTCACACATGGGTTGTTTTACACAGACAAATGTACACGCCCAAGCAGAACCACACAAGTGATTTTTAGTTTTCTCCCCAAGGTCAGTTTCCTCTTTTCAGCTCAGGTGAGCAAACATTACAGCTCAGCGGGGCGCTGCGCCAGTTCCTGACCAGCCACTACCGGAGGTGACCTCCGAAGCTCCATCTATCAGACGCGGGCGCATGGCCCCACCGCAGCATATCCACCAGCATTAGAATAACAAGCATCTTTCTTGAACATAACTCTTGCTGCTCCTCCTCTCCACTGCCCTCCCTTTTGTTTTTTCTATCCACCTGCTCCGATCGCTCAACGTTAACTACATTTCCCTTTGTGAGCCGGCTCCCTCCATCACTTGCCCGGGACCGCCGAGCTCAGGTAAACTGATGGACGGCCCTCATACGCTCCCCTTTCCCCGTCCCACAATCCTTTGGCTCACGACAGGGGCTTGATGGACAGGCAGAGGAGCGAGAGACCCGGCACGTGGCTGTCAGGGAGGGTCCGGAGATGGAGCGTTGTGAAAGACACCGTTTAGCTCGGTATATATCATCTCTTTCTCAGGGACAGGCATTGGCAATACGCGTGCGAGTAAACACACACATCTACACACGTGCACACGGCCATCAATCCCCTTGCATACAGGAAGAGATATCAGACGACGAGAAAAATTGAATTAGGAAATATGGGCACCATGATTTGTGAGACGTTAGTTTTGAGGCCGGGAGAAAAATACAGCTTGGAGCGCAATCCATCTTACAGCGAGAGCAAAGAGGAAGAGGCATCTGTGTTGTTTATCTAAAGCCCCATCTAGTTACAATGGCTTGATTTGAAATATTCATATACATGTATGACAAGATCAGGCCCATTATGTTGCTCTCTCGGCAGGGATTCAGTGAATGGACTGAATGCAAACCCATCAGTCAGTGTAAATTATGAAGAAAAGACGCATTACATAAGCCTATAAATGGTCATGAAGAGGAGTGTTGTTGCAGCCAGATATCAATCATGGCAACACACGTTCTATAGTGTCATCAGTATGATAATATGCTATAGGCTATTTCAAGGATAAACTGGCCATTATAATATATCACAAACCATACAACCACAGCAAAACACATTAGGCTTTGTGTAGTGTGCATCATAATACGACATTATGTTTCAGATTGATCTGCAAATACACAACCGGTACTTCAGTCGTAATGAACCATAAATCAGAAAAACTACAAGGGCTGCAACTAATGATTCTTTTTTTGTCAATAAAGTTTTTGTTTTTTTATATATGCAATGTTCACAAAATGTCCAAAGAAAAACTGTGAAGGAGCAGCATTCATATATGTTCATATTATAATGACATTAGGAACTTCACATCTGAACGCATTTATCTCTGAAAAATAACTGAAATGATTCATCAATTAACAAAATGGATCCCGCTTCATTTTCTGCTGATCAACTTATAATTAATCCACTTAATGTTTCAGCTCTGCAACCCACCACATCATCCCGCTGAGAGCGTCTGGGTTGGCCAACTAAACCAAACATTCCAGAGTGATGCCCAAACAGTGCCCATGGTCTGCATCTCATCAGAAATATATGAGGCACATCTTCAAGTGTAAAGAAATAGCATGTTGGTACATGACGGCTGTTACCGTGTTCGCTAACATGGAGTGGGCTAGCCTGGGGCCGTCTTGCTGTGATAGCGGTGAGTATTGGAGACGGAGCAGAACAGAGCGGAGCAGAGCAGGGCCTGTAGTTGTAGAGAGAGAGAAAAAAAAGACAGAGAGTCGACCCAGCGTGACTACCGCCTGCCTGAGTGGAGCAGCCTGCCTGCAATTAAGGTGGAATCAGGGAGAAATCTGCACTGCCTTGATAATGAGCCTCGTCTGAATTATTAACGAGAGCTGTTCCCCCGGGACCCGGGCTCCCACTGAGCCCATCAACCCCCCCCAAACACACCCACATGCACACAGACACACACACACACACTCACGCTCTAATGCAGGGAAAAGTGAGGGAAATGCAGTCATATACACTCTCACACACACACACGACAATCACACATTATGCACATTGACACAGATGAGCAACAAGCATGCTGCTCCACACAGAGACCACAATTTTTCAGCACCACGAGGCCTAACACGTTTCATTCACACGCTGAAGTGAATAGCCAAAGCCATTTACAACATTTGCAATACAAAGCCACGGTTCTCTGGGACAAAGTAACTTCACGGGCTGCCATCGGGTTGAAACTGACAGATTCTTCTCTTAGAATAAGCTACAGAACGCTTTACTGAGTAAAGAAGCCAAATATCGAACACAAACCTTTTTTGATGAGGTAATCCCTGTTTATTGCTTTACTGACCGAGCATGGGTAATAGCAATGGGCATTTTCTGAACTGCATTACATTGAGAAACTGAGGTATTACATTTTTAAGAAGTAAGCCAGTGATTAGATGAGTCATTTACTGCCTGTTAGTCATTTTTTTGGTAAGTATTTATGGTCATGAATGAAAAATGCTAAATTCTGAGAAGTCTGGGAGTAATATTACTATTAACTCAGCTGACAAAGATCGGCGAGCCCTCCCTCTAAACTAGCAGAATATAAGAAACACATCGACTGTTATTGGTTGGACTACAAGTCACAGAAGGTGCTGGTGGCAATAGGATCTGGCTGGAATGGGGGAATTGTGGCTGCATGCCGAAAGTCCACTGTGAGTCCAGACATATAGACCCTTCAACCGAAGAAGACCTCTTTCTTGTTCCCTCCCAAATGTCATAACCCTTTCCCTGGATATAAAAAAAAGATGTGTTCTAATCACCCAGCGCTAGTGGAACACTCAAGGCTGGTGCCCCCCCCCCCCCCCTCACCCACCCCATCAAATCTCCATGACATCAAACCTACACAGCCTCAGACAGAAACACACACCACATTCTGTCCCTCCAGCTGTGAATGGTTTTGCCAAAGAAATCCGCGGGCGCTCACCAAACAGAGCCACGCCTTCCATTTGAGCCAATCGCCGCGAGTCTTGACAGGTTTCACAACAAATCAGACGGCAAAACAGCAACAGCAAGCCACAGAAAGTGGCTTACGCTCTCGGTCAGCCCCCTCCTCTGCCAAAAAATGGTTCACCCCACCCAAGAACAGAGTGTTCCTCCATGGGCGGTTCGAGGAGGCACAAGTGTGTTGTGTGTCTCGTGCAAATGTGTGTGTTCGTGTGTGCATGAGCCAGAGGGAATAGTGGTAACCATCACCCTAAATATAGTGCAATGGGAAAATAATGGCGATTTCCCTTTGCTTCACTGTACTGTACTTTTCAGTTAATTTAGTTTGCCTAAACTGAAAACAGTATTTAATATTCGGAGAAATGTCACCAAACGGCGGTAACAGGCCAGAAATGCTTCAATGGCTGAAGTGCAGCTCAGCTGAGAAGAACATCCAAATTAGTTCATCCCTGTCGAATTGCGAACTTGACGGTCTCATCCCCTTGTATTCTGCTCCAAAAGACCCGGTATAGCTGAGAGGAGTCGAGCTGGGGAAAATCCAGCATTGTTATCCTATTATCTCTGAGATAATGTGCGATATGAGATTTCTTTTAGACGAGAGGAGGCACACTGCTTAAGGCAGTCTGGATCACTGGCAGGAGACTGACGCCATAGCTCTCTTGAGAAAGACTCCTCACCTCAATTGGCCCTTGTACCAAAAACCACGCAGGGAGGGAAAAGAAATGTAAAGCATGTCTAATAGATGGATGGAGCGAAAGAGAAAGGCGGGGAGATAAAAGGGGAGATAACATGGGTGTCTGCTGTTTTTCGTATTACTGTCTCCTGATTACTGTCTCCCATATTTGAATGCGTGCCCATGCTTTGGTAATTTGCATGTACATTAATCATTTTCAGTGAGAAATGAACTGCCACACGGCTGCCTGACAGCTGCAGGAAAAAACAAAAAAAATAAAAAGGCAGAGAGAAAAGGCAGCATCCTTCTTGGCGTCAGGTACCCAACTCAACCCGAATATGAACCCAACCCGGCTCCGTCTGCATGGAGCCAAGGGGAGATGTAAGGTGCTCATAACCCTGCACCGTAAATCTGTCCAGCATGCATCATATGCTCTCGTTTTCTGAGTGTGTAAATGTGTGTGCGCGCATGTGTATCTGTCGCACTCTCAAATTACTCTGCTCCCCTGAGCCAAGACGGAGGATAAAATATGAATCAGCTGAAGTCTAGGGTAGTTTCCAGTCTCTCCAGACTCCCCAACCATCAACAGGCGACACAAGCATACATTCCCACACGCACACACACACACACAACAGACATATGCAAGCTAATGCACACACACAGAAAGTTTCAAGTCTCTCCACTTCATGCTAAGCTTCTGGCAAACACACTCTCTGCTGCACATTTGACATTCATATCCCTCATATTTGACAAGTGTTTCTCTACTGCAGCTGCTGGAGCCCGTGCATAGTGACAGGATTACGAGAGCCTGTCTGTCTCTTTACCTATAAATCAATTAGATAAAGTGATATGATCCAGCACGGTTATAAATACTAATGCCTGTGGAGACAGGGGTTGTGTGCCTTTACAGAAGATAAGACGATACATATAGCTCGAGAGACATCTTTCTTTCTCTCCTCATTCCTTTCCTCGCGTGCAATTTGTCTTTCCTCTTCTCTGCCCGACAGTCGCTGTCACATTTCTCTTCTATCTTTCTGGTCCGTCTAATTTCTGTCATTAAAGGAAGCCCCGTGACCTTTTGCCCTGCTGGCCCTGCACAGACCGCTACCGAAATACCTTTTATAAATACTGGTCTAGTCTCTCTGGATTACAGTGTCTGGGTGACTGCCTGGCACTCTAGCTGACCGGCTGCGCAAATGACTGCCCAAGCGTCGCAAAAAGCCCTGCAAACACATGCAGGGGAAACGATGTGTTGTCCATTAAAGCAGGCAGAAACAAATTCCATAGATGCACTGTAGTTGCAATTGCATGCACCCAAAACATAATGTGATGATACTATAGAGGCATGCATCAACCATAAACTTCCACGCTGACATATACAATAAAGCAGCCCCCGACTCCACCCTCAGCACGACAATGGCAGTATCTAACCCCCTTTGGAGTTACTGAACTTCTCGGCGCCTGCAGGGCAATCCGCACACCAAGTTGCCTGTAAACCCCACCATTAGAGGGATTGTGAAGTCAAGTGTGAGACTATACGCAGCATCCTCTGCAGTGACATGCTGTCAGACCAATCAGCGGGCCCAAACACACACGCCGAAAGAAGTAGACAGCCCCTCCCCCCTTCACGAGCCCCCACAAAAGACACACACACACACTATACCAACCCTGATGCTTTGTTCAAATTGACATGTGCTTCTCCCACGCACCAATGCAGTATGCATCCATATGCAGCCGTGGACATATAGATACAGATATAATGAGCCATAAAGACATAAAACACAACCATAGATACAGGGCTTCAGAAATGATCACTAACTTTAAAGCATCTTGCACGTGTCTACGTTGGATCAGCTTAGTTAGTATAACAGAACACTGGGAAATAAAGGCCACCGGGGTTGCCATTATTTGACACTGCAGTAGAGGCGGCGGAAAGTGTAATCAGGTTCACGAGTGCACAATTCTGCATCACGTCCCCTCAGTAAGGAGGCGATTAGGAAGCCATGACCTCAGAATACTGCAGCTTTCCAAGAAGTCGGAAGCCATTTGGTATTTATAGGAGCTTAATGGCACTGTCCAGGTGAACTGGCTGTCTAGCACCCATCATCAGGCCATCAACTAAACCCCCCACCCGCCCGCTTACCTCCTACGCAAACTGACAAGCTATATCACTTCATTTCATTTCCTCAGCAGCTTATCAACAGTTCTTTTGTTTAAACCCCCCCCCCCCCAAAAAAACAGTCTGTTTCGCATCAAATCTTTTCATGCGTGATACTGTTGAATGAGATTAAAATGCAGCTGTCAAGTATAATTGCCGGATATGACTGTAAAAATGACACGTGTGAGAGTGCACCTGTGTTGAGGGAGGAGGTAGCGTGATTTGGGTTCCTGAGTTCATGGACTGAATCTGAACATGTGACCTAATATTAACCGTGTCAAACTTGGTCTTTCGAGCTGCCTTTACATGTAATGCTGCTGTCAATCTCTCATAAAACATGTTGTTTTATGTGTCCACACCAAAGCTTGTTTTATTCTAGAACTACCTTCAGGAAATAATTTGCATGGAAATTTCTATCACACTCCCAACACAAAAAAACTGGGATGCTCATTTGATGAGCCAGGTTCACTTAAAAGTTGAACGCATGTATTGCAAGAGCCAGGGTAGGCAGTTGCATCAGAAATGAGGGTTTTACTGTACATGCACACGAGTGAATATTTCCATATGCTGTAAGTTTGGTTCCTAAGTGTATGTTTACAACGTTCTGTCTCTGACAAAAACCAGGTCAGCCCTGTTACTGACATTAGGGCTGCTTGCTTTAAAAGACTTACCTAATGCCCGGTCATTACCTGGAATGGGCCCCATCTCTCGCCTGTGGCCTGAAACAGCCCCGGACCTCAGACTGCCACTGTACCCCCCCCCCCTAATTTGCAGTTTCAGAAATAGCAGACTAGGACTTTAGCGCTAAAGATAAAGAGGCCCCGTGGTTGCACTCTTGGTGCTCATGAAACAAAGTTCACCTGGAGACACACCTTATCAGAGTTCACTTAAAGGGGACAGGCTTTAGGTATCAGTCTGGTGCTCGTGATTAAGGCTCAACTCTGTAACAGAGTTTGTGTTACGCAACAGCAATACAGCAAGTTTTGACAACGGACTGGAAGGCAAACCTGAATGCATGTTGTTGGACACATGCCAGTACTTTGGTTTTTGATTGTACTTAATGATATGAATGACACGCCTTGATAGTTCTCGGTGGGTAGAAATGCAGGTGAGGCTGCCAATAATTCTTCCTGGAAGTATTTAATGGGATATCTTAGCAATCACCATTAACAGCCTATTCAATAATGGGTTTATGCTGGAAAACATGTTTGGCTATAGCAAATGTGAAGTCCTGTTTAGTGGTCTTGATTTTGTAAAAGAAAAAGAAAAAACTGCAGGATTCCGATGACTGAAAATGCCTTTCGCAAAGAGCCATCACACTGCACAGCCTCTAACTTCTCACACATTGGAAATAAGTATTTTTAGATCCAACTTAAGGTCTCCGCTCAGCACAGGTGCACCATGAGGACAAGCACTGCTGCCCTGCTGATCTCCCTGTCCTCAGATGGCCGTAATGAATAGCAACATGAAGAGGCTGATAACATGGGCAGATAGATGTCCAGGAGGTTTCTCTCGGCTCTCAGCCAGACAGGCAGCAGTGGTGGACTGTGGTCAGTCGCGAACACCTGTCTGAATATTTACATCGTGGACAGCTGACCTGTGATCTCCAACTACAAGTGTCCCTCTGCTGATGCGTTTTTAAACTGATAAGTAGAAAGTGCGTGCCGCTATTTGCATGAAAATACATTGAACAGTTGATTATTTAACAGACTAATTTACTCGCAGCAGAAATAGAAATATATCATGAACCATTGTGGTGCTGCTCCTGGTGAAAGGATTTCATGCTCCACTACGGACCCTGTTGCCCATCATGAGCTGCTTTGGGATGAGCAAAGCCTGTTACACAGACACACGCACACACAATGCAAGTGACTACACTTCAGTGTCTATTACATTCTGCCATCAATGATCGATTAGAATGACTGACGGCTGTAATGAACTAAGATGACGCATGCCACCATTCATGCGTAAACGATACGGAATCCCATAGTGACATGTGTATGGCACGAGGAGTGAAAAAACATGGTATAATGGGTAAGCGAATAGGAATAATACTCGCTGTTATCACTCTGTGATTAACACGTCAAACGCCCAACAGGCGTTTTATCCCTTACCTTCCAGCCAGCAGAGCTGTTACTGTCGCCCTTATCCTTGAAATAGGGCACATAGCGGACCATCCAGTCGTATATCTGTGACAGCGTGAGTCTCTTTTCTGCGGTGCTCTCAATGGCGCGGGTAATGAGATCCGCGTAGGACTGGTTCCCCCACGCGTTCCGCCGCGAGGATTTGGCTTTGCGCAGCGGTCCGGTCACATCGAGCGCCGCGCCAGCCAGGCATGGGTGCGTCGCGCCCGTGGGTGCCGGGGCGCCGGCTGGATGCTTCAGCTCTCCCGGCGTTCCGCCCACGAGCCCCGCTATGCAAGCCGGGACGTCCTCTGGTTCCACCTTGATGTTGGCCAGTGGAAGACCCACGCTGACCTCGTGTACACCGGGGAAATCCTCCGGGCATGGCAGCGGCCAGGTGCACGAGCGAGGCCGGCTCTGCGGCTCGAAATCCGAATCAACCTGATGAGCGTCCAATTCGTCGTCCTCCATCATCAACATTTACCCTTCCGTCGAAAAGGGAATTAATCAAACGAAGAGCAAGGGAGGGGAATACCTCCACGACCCCAATATCCAACTGTCCTCAGTGTCACTTCACGTTGAAATTCGCCTCGTAATATTGCTGTTAAGCTTCCAGTCTGAATCAATAAGAAGCAATTCAACGGAGTAAAAGGATCATGGTGAATACGAGCAGAAATCACAGCCTCGCGTGTAGAGATAAGAGAAGTAATAAAAGTAACAATAATTTTTCGTCCATTTTACCTGGAGTAAAATAATCAAACGGCGATAAAGACGCTTCTCATTCAACAGTCCACATCACCTCAAGGCGGTCAATCTCAAGCGCGTGTCAGAGCCAGTCATTGGGGGCTCTTCTCAATCCAGTTGCAGCAACAGATGATAATTCAGATAAGAAGCATATTTGCAAAGCAGTCGTCGATAAATCCTCCAGAAGACAACAGGAAAGGAACGAGAAAACACCAGAGCTGCGTTGAGAGCATCCACTGAGGCGATAATGCGTGATTACCGTGAATTATTAAATCTTCCAGTCTGCACGGATTAAACTGGCAGCGGCACATTCAAGTCCATTCAGCCTGAACAGCACCCAACTGTCTGCAATTATAATGAAGAGACGTGCGCATGTGACGAATCGATAAATTCCCAGTCTGAAAAATATAAAGAAAGAAAGAAAGAAAAAAAGAATATAGTCCAGCGAGCAAATGTCGTATCCACTTGTCAGGTTGATAAAATAGTCTTTTATCGCACCTTCCTCTTGCTCCCCTCTATCCCCCCTTGCCTTCTCTCACTCTCTCAGATCCCACACATGTTCTCATTTGCTTACAACTCGTTCCGTCGATGTGAACCGAGGATGACGCGCCGGCGCTGTAGTGGAGATGCTGCCAATTGGAGTGCGCTCACGAAATCAATACTCTCCGAACATGATTACAGCGAAACCCCGAACTCCCTCTTTCTCCACCTATCTCACCATCATCTGTGATATGAACGGCGAGAGCAAAACCCCAAATTCTTAATGGAAACTCTGCATAACGATCTCTGAGCGTCACACGGCGCTTTGTGTGCCAGCCTCCCCGTCCAGCGGGGATAAAACAAGACAATGTGTAAATTACACAGGGGGATTTTCCGGCATAATCTATTTTTTTTTTTTTTTTGGTCTTTTAGAAACACAGTGCCCGGTCTGTCTTTGTGCGTAGCAGATTGTCCAGCGCAACGTGTGCAGCGTCCAATTGCCCTTCAGGGAGAACTCGTGGTGCGCAAGAGGTTTCACCTCTGATGATTATTTGCGGGCTATACCTCAGCCAGTGTAATTGTCTATGCCGATTCGACCGATTTAGTCCAGATTAGGAGAGATTAGGAAACCCTAGATTTTAATCCGGGAGTAGTGAGTTGAAATGTTTGTTTTTTTCAGAGGCCAGATTGAAAGATCATCTCTGCTCCGCACTCCATCCAAAGTCAGGAGGCATAACACTTTCACATTATCATCTCAAATCGCATTTGCCAAGACTGGACGCCAAAGACACGCTGCTGTGGCAGACACAGCCCCGGTCAGACCCGAGTGCGTAATTCTGCTACACTGACCGAGGGGGGAGATTCCGCCCCTCCATCCCACCACCCCCCTCCCCAAATCTGACAGCAGGGCGGGCACACAGTCACAGGTGCACGGATCCCATTGGCTGTCATTAAAAATGACTTTTTGTATGTAAAAAAAAGGTGGGATGGTAGCCCCACACCTTTCACATTTTTTCCAAACGGTTTACTGAGCTCACAAGCTATTCTACAGCAACAATCTGATTCGCAGTTTTATGCACATTCACACCTGTTACATTGATGGTTGCTGTATAAAATATATGGATGGACTTTTACAGGCAGTCCTATACTTCTACATACGCCTTTTTTTTTAACCGCCCAGGGGAGATTCTACTCAACATATTCTACACAGTTGTAACAAAACACCCTCATATTTCAGGGTGAGACATGCGCAGCTCACAGGCACCAGTAAAATAAGCACCTGTGCAGCAAGGCTGTAAATTGCCTGAGGACCCCGCCCTCTTCGTGCAAACCGTGCATGGATGGAAGCTATACTTAAGATGTTTCACAACATGGCCACACTGTGTGCACTTAGACATGACTCATGTTGAGAAATGTGTCAAAAATAGCACTTTTAAATGCAGGAGGATGTGTCAGTGTGTCATAGAAATGACTTGATGCTAAACATCATTGGGATCAGATGCCTAAAAAGTAATGTTGCTTATAGTTTGTGTAAGAAGTCTGCAAGCCCTACTGCACATTTGATGAACAGGAAATTATCTATTCATTGTCATTTGGCCACTTAAATATGAGCAAACAGTAAAAATCTAAATCAATGCTGGAGAATGATCCTCTAGTCTGTAATACAAGGCGCTACTTATGACGCTTGTTCAGAAGTAAAACCCCTGGGTGCCAGAGTGTTGGTGACACAAGAGAACACAATGCCTCTTGATTACACGTAAAGTTAAAGAAAAGTAAATGGGGAGACAAATGACTGAGGCTCACAGCTGAACCGAATCTCCAGAGAAACAAGGAGAGTTGACTGAGACAAACAAAGAAGAGGGAGGCCCAGGCAGCACGACTTTAAAAACTACATATGTGTTCGGTCGCCTCGAGGCCGACTGCTACGCTGTCCCCCATACCAGACATTCCAGAGGCAGCGTGGCTGGCTTCAGGCTCTGAGTAGCTGATCCTGGAACAGCATGTTCTGCACAGCAGTAATCAGTCAGCCACAAGCGAGGCAAAGCTTTGGGCCTGTCAATTTATCCCCCCGAAAAAGTTCTCTGGAATTTCATTCACATTGGGGAAAGGGACAATCCTCATTTCCTCGGCACTGCCAGCAGACGGCCATCACGACTTCACGTTGTTGTGCAACGTGTCCCCGTCAACCATTCCGCCCGGCGGGATCAGGATGAGGGGAAGCTGGAGAAGCCTCAACAACACCCGTGGGAGATCGATGACTGTTTGGGAAAACACTTCCCCCTGGTTCTCCTCCCCTCTCAGCCATCCACCCACACTCTCTAACAAGCACATGTGTCTTCAATGACACATGAAGGAGAGGGCTCAAATCCAAGTGCTGGGAACGTTCCAGAGTAGACGAAGCTGGATTTCACCCCTCCGTGGCACCGGGCCCAAAGAAGGATGACTTAAAGACTTCCTGCCCCGAGCAAGAGCCAGCTTTTTGTGGCATCTTGGTGTGTGCGCTGCCAACTATGAACATGATGTTCAGAGGCAGCAAAGACAATTGATGCCAAGAGTTTTAATTAAAGCTATGTTGTGGAATGGAAAGTAAAGGCACGTTCAGGTGATGGCGTCTCTCCCCGTTTCAGAATTTGATAATCAGTTACGTTATCTTACCGTATTCATAGATTTATCGGGATTTTTATATGCATGCATTGGAATCGGTGTCACTCCAGTCTGTTTCTTATAATACACCACGCAGAGTATCATATTGCCTCCGGCAACAAGTTCAAATCCCCGCACTTGTGCAAGTTAAGTTAGTTGGCTAGATCCACAATAGCCGAGCAGGCCCGATGCCAAGACACCGATTAGCCTAGCTATGCCCCTGTTCTCCAGGCAATGTGGAGTGGAGGTGCAGTGGGAGTCCAGCTCATCACCAAAGGGCACCGTGCTTAACACAAGTTTAAGTGGAAGAAAGCCAGCAGACTGTAGTGTATATCTATGCTGTACATATAAAGCCTTGGGGAGGAATCTGCCTCTTTAATACATAATTCACTCAGAGCTGAAACATCATGCTTTCGTCCTAAGGGCCAGTAGTCTGCTCGTGGTTGTTGGAACATAAAACTGTCTCCATCAGATAATCCGGGCTCTCATTGACTGGCAACCTTTGTGTACCAAACTATGACGTTGGGTTCAATTGGAGCACAGAACAGCCTTCAAAATAGACAAATATGAAGAATCCTACAGCAACATCATGCACAGTATGTTTAAGTGTCCATCTGGTGGTTTTTCGAGGTGCATTTTCTGTATGTGAAAGCAATGTCATCTCACCTTTTCACCTCAGCGAGCTTGTCCTCATCTGCCTTGATATGCAGGTAGGCCAACATGTAGAGACAGCCATCTGCCCTCGAGCTCTCCCTTCAGACACGCTCGCTTTACATTGCAACCCCTGCAAACGCATCTTCCTGTGTGTGTGTGTGTTTGTGGGGGGGGGGGGGGGGGGGAATATTATTAGAAGCACTCCTGTCTTATTGCCCACATTATCCTAACTGACAGGATGTGCATTAGTTACTTCAGTCGCCGCAGCAGATTGGCCATAATGTTGACACACTAGTGTACAAGCCGTTTTGGAAAATTCAGCATGAAGAGGGAGGGATCCTGAGGCAGCGGTAGTGCTTTCATGTGCAATAGTCGCAGCTCAAGTTCCCATGAAAGAGGCACTAATGGGTTAACAGTAGAAATGAGAGGGGAAATCAATGCTTTTGTTTAGGGGGGAAGAAAGAACGGCTTTCACAGGTCTATGTATCATTAAGCAATTGAGAAAGGTAATTAGAGTTGGGGGGGGGGGGGGGGGGTGCAGATCTCACAGCTAATTATTTCCATGGCAACCACAGCTCCTGTGGATGGTCTGAGGTAGCGTTCAGCTGCCAGTCACACAAAGAGCAAGAGAGACCCCTAGTGGGGTAAAATGTGTTAAACACACAACACAAACAATATTAATTTAGTAAAAGAACAGGTCTTTGTGCAACATACTGTAGGAAACAGCTGCTACAATGTAGTGACGTGTATAAACTGGTATAAAACCGTATGTTTTTAGGTGTTAAACCTGCCACAGAGAGAATCAAATCTAGGTATTTTTTAACAAAAGATCATAATCGAGAACTTAAACCAATTAAAGAAATAAACAGGCCAGGAGCCACCCTGATACTTTTTTTTACTGCTTTACACTTTTAGGTTTCTTCTATTTATACTTAAATACATCACCATTGTTTCTTCTGTAAACAGTGTACAATTAATTATTAAAGACATAAATGAACTACCAAAACTGTGCAGTATGAATTGATGAAAAAGCGATAATGGTTGTCAAAACATCTGTGACCACGCGTTGGTTGAAAATGATGGATTGCGATAATATTTTATATGACTGTAGTCATTTCCAGCTCACATAACAAATGAACCAGAAGTGTAGCCGTTAAGTCAAAGTTGAATTGCATTTAATTTCAGGAACAAATGTAAACATTATTAAAACAAAATCTCGTTTGTCCATGGTGGCCGGAGATGACTTGACCCTCTGAATGATGTCCATTCAATGTCTCTGTTTGCTGGGGTCTATCTTCTCCAGGTGAACCAGGGGCTTAAGCTGCTCAGCAAAGCTGCGCATCTCCTCTGACATGGTGTCCTGTCCAGCGGGAGCCAACACGCTCTGCTCCACCAGGTACGAAAGCGATAGGCGTTCTGTGTTGTCCGTGTTCCCCGGTACCAGGATGCGCGACAGCTTGCTAACCACAATTTTCATAGCACCTTTGCGGAATATGTGCCCGTTGGCCACAAATTCGTGGTCCATGCGGAAGCCCATCTCGTTGAGGAAGTCCGGCAGGCTGTGAGAGGCGGCCACGTCAACACAGTTGCGCACCAGGGCGTGGCGGCTCTTGTCTCCCACTTCGGGTTGGCCTAGGTAGCGTAGGTTCCACGGCGACGTGGGGTGGGAGAGCGACCGCCGGGCACGCAGAATGAAAGGGTTCCCCTGTTGGCCTTTCAGAAGATAAACCAGTTCATGATCTGTAAACGTCTCCGGTTCCATGTTGTCACACAGACCCCGAAGGCGATGCAAGAGGCTTTCCAGTGCCTGGTCAAACACACTGCCTGTGTTGATAAGAGGTAGAGAAACATGCATAAATATATAAAACAACATGTAAACAATGTGGTGCACCTACATTTTATACATCGAGACAAAAAACACTCCAACATTACATCAGCCGAGATTACTAAAGACACAGAGAGGTGAGACAGAAAGGAAAGAGACCGCTGTCACAAACACGGCGTTTGTGATGTTTTTTAAGGTTAAAAGTTGTTATCTTTGCTATGCTGCCAGTATTGCAGTCTCATACAACAACTGTAACACATCAGTGCTGCAACAATCCACTCCTACAGGTCATGTGGCTACCTAACACGTATGAAGAGACGTTTCATTGTCTGTCTTCAGCTGTGGATGTTTACCTTGCAGCAGATATTCCATCATATTGACTGCGCCTCCGGTGACGGGCATCGTTGAAACAGGCGGGGCTTCCATACTTCCCCAGGCACCACGTTGTTTTTGACTGTAGGAGTAAAGTATCAATAACAGTTAGCGTTAGTTAGCTATATCTGTACCCTCTCCATTACACCGTTAACTGAGTTTACGCCAATTCACTCTCCAAAGTAGCTTGATTCATTACCTGAAAAAATGACAAAATGCAGCTCTTCACTTGATGGGGAACACCGGCTAAAAGTTGGAGTGTCCGTCTTCTGAAGAGTCTCCACACCGATGATCCGTAGGCTTCACTGCGTTGGTTCAATTGACACACGGCTAGCTAGTAAGTTAGATATCCTGCTAGCTAAAGCAGCTAGCATCTGTTAGCTACAATAGCGTGTTAACCAACTCACCGTGCTACGCGTTTCAACGTTAGCTACCGTACTTGTATTGAATGACCAATTAGTGGAAACAAAGACGTGATTAGAACAAAACAAAAATATTCCAACTGCTTGGTTTATTTTCGGACAGCAGAATAACGAACACAGCCGACAACAGTGTATGAAAATCAAGCTTACTTTTCTTCTTCTGTTGCTTTATCTGCTGCTGTTGCGTCCAACTTTGAGGCGCATTACAGCCACCTACTGGAGTCTTGTATGTAGGGTTCTTCTTCTACGGTTGTATTTGTGGCAGAGCAGACGCAGAAGTGGGGTCAACATGTTCTTGTCACTTGCCACACTTGTCACTGATCCTTTCGCCCAGCACAAACATGGTGCTGTGTTAACCACTCTTAAGTCTTGCTGTGATTATTTCCTTTCTTCTGTTCCTATTACGGTACTTTAAAGTACTACTACGTTCTGACTAAGATGTTTGTATTTTGTGATACCTCGTTCGGTTTCTTCGTCTTCATCGTCATTCCCCTTTTTCTGCCACCTCTCCATTTCTTTTCTTTTAATCACTGATTTCCTTCTCCTCTGTATTTCATTTTGTTAGTCTCTTTTTTTGCAAGCTTATATTATAAGCATACTCATTCCCTTTAAGAACTGCACATCTACACCACCTGTGTACCACATCGGTGTAGTCTGAGCAAACATTGACAGCTCAATGAGTAAATATTCAAGGATAGATTTAGTTTGACCCAGTTAGGAAATTTCTCAATCGAAAAAGATCACTGCTTCAAAATGTCCCTTCAGAACTGCTTGGTGGAAGTCATAAACACTTTTTATTCATGAATTACGATCGTTTAAACAGTGGCATTTATGGAACAACTTAATTCGGGACCTTTTCTCTTTACTTTTATGTTACTATACACACAACCACTGTCCATGTAAGTCATATGGTTGTTTGTTGGTCTCCTGAAGACAATTGATGAATAAACCACTGAAGTCTCCTCTTCCACCTGCAGTAAGAAGAAAGAAATGTATTTTCATTTAGGTTACGCCATCATCATCATCATCATCACTTACTCACGTACTTACTCTGCCTCTCCAGCCACAGCAACAAAAGTGAACAGGAAACGCTATGAAGAGATAGAAACAGAAACCAGGGTTATGTCAAAAGTCTTACCACTGAAAATAACTATAAAGAGGAAATTCAATACGACAAAAAGCTGAATACTTTACCTGCCAGCAATTTTTGTCTGTAGCAAATGAAAAGTGACATTAAAATAAGAGATGTAAGGGCTGCTGATGTTCCATAAATAACTGCCATCAGATATCCAGGCTTTGTAGGTAAGTCTGTAAAACCAAAACAAATAAGAAATGAAATTCCTTTGATTCGGCCCACAAACTCCTTACAGAGCGACACAGAAAAACACACACCTGTTGCGTTGTTGGAAGCATTTGATGGCCCGTGAGTGCTGTTAACTGTAGTGTATCCATAAAACATCTGCTTTGCACTGCAATTTAAAGACCCATTTGGATCGACAGGCACGGATATCGTCCTTGTGCGTGTCTCCACATTTAGTGTGCCGTTTGCTTTGATGTTACTGAATTCCATGTCACACGTCACAGCACAAGAAACAGATGAAACCTCACTGTAGTGTACTGTAATACAGCAAAAAAAATAGATTTTAGGTCAAACCATTTCATTTTGACAGAAGACATTGTATGTGTGTGTGTTATTTTCTCACCTGTGATTACACATAAGTTGATAGTAAGTAGCTTCTGCTTGTGTCCATCACATCCACTTTTCCAGCAAGTGTATTTCCCAGCATCTGCTCTTTTGACATTTACAATGTGTAGAGACTTGGTGTGAGTCACAAAGTCTGGTTCTGGTCCTCGTTCGGAGTTCCTGAGTGCGGTCGTGTTACTTGCTTCAAATGTCCATTTTAAGTTAATGGAATCGCCTGGACATGCATGAGTAAAACTGATGCCTGCAATAACGGAGAATGTCTTAAGAGTTTCTATCAGAGTTTCTGAAAATACAAAAAAAGGTTTTGTTCATGTGAATAAAGGATGCATTTTGGCAAATGTATTTAACTGGTTATGAATAGCTTTTGGGTGTTTTTATTCATGTTTTAAAAGAACAAATGACAATCACAATAGTTCTGACCTTTCTTCACGCTGAGGATGACTGTGGGCGGTTTATTCCAACAATTGTCTTGAGAACAATTTTCACACCAGTAAAGGCCTTGATCCTCCTCGGTGAAATTATCGATGACCAGGGAACCATTGCTTGGCACCTTTATTCTGGAGCGAAGGAGCGGCTGATGGTACTCTATTCCTGTCTTATCTTGAAAATATATCCGGCTTGACTGGCCGTGTTCACCTTTCTTGTAAGACCATTTGAAAGAGTTCGAATCACTTCTGTATTGTTGACAAGGTATCACAGCTCGACATCCCAGCGAGAACAGAAGGTGATTTGTTGCTGCCAGAATACAAGTTTCCTGTTACACACTATAGCTTGAAAAAAGTAAAATATAAACAATGTATTGACAACACTAACTTCCCAAATTGCATTCTAAATACAGTGTAATATGAAAGATTGAGTCATGTTACTTACTGTTTTCTGAGGTAAAGGGGGATGAGTTCCAAATAATAAGGAGAAAAACAAAGCCTTTTTGCATTGTGCTTGAGGCACTCAACCCTCTTGAGACATAAAGACAAGAAGTAATGAAACACCCCCTCAGTGGTTACACTATTGCTGCTCATCAAAACACAGATCAGAGACGCTGCATCGCACCGGAAGGTTTTTAGATTGAGCATAACGACTAAATTCACAGTGACACATCGGAAGCGGTGGAACAGCCAATGCAACGGAACTTTGGCGTGGCTTTCACCCACACATTTGCCATGCTGTGATATGTATTCACTTGTTGTTTTTTGCATTTGCACTCACTGCTGTTTATACATCTGAGCTCATTCGGTATACATTTGAGCAAAAACACTAACTAATGCTGTGCTGTTGATTACTTAACTCCCAAGCTTAAACTTAAGAGTTTCTTGCAGTGATTTTTTTAACTCAAGAAAATATATGCTCTGCAGTAACAGTGCTAGGGGTTAATTAAAGAAAGATTTTTTTTTGTAGGTTAACACAATGCAGATACTGTGTCTCTAGAAAGTGTAACAGTGGAAAAGTTTACATTCATGAGCTTTATGAATCAGATGTGGGCAAAACAAGCTCATCGGGCTCATAAAATGTTCCGGCACCATTCAGTCATGAGCTCTTTAAAGTTAATTTATTGATGTGGAGACATCTTAAGTTTTGCTCAACAGCACTACAAGCCTAAAAAAATAAAAATCACAAAGCTAATTTGTTCTTCCATGGTCAAAACTCCTATATTTCCGCCAGCACGTGAAGTCACCATTTGGGAGTCGGTCGGAGCGCATTCTTCTCCACGACCGATGGTTGCGTCACACTGCCGTGGCCTACTTTAAAGTTCGTTGCGCGCAGTTCTGTCATCTTGAAGACCACCTTCGGTGCGTTCAAAGAGTTTGTTTTTTTTGCGTCAGCGAGGCTCGGGCTCAACCGCAATGGACTCAGTTGCGGCTTTCGCGGAACTTCACTTGGGCTGGCCTCAAATACACCACTTGTTCGCCCTACTTTGTCTTGTTGCCGTCGTCTATAAATTAACGATCTTGCTCGCCCAAAGAAGATTGGCGCTTCGAAACGTTGAAGCTTTTCCGGGACCACCTGCACACTGGCTCTTTGGAAACATTAAGGAGGTAATTCGGTTCCGTATAGCAGCAACTGCGACTATCTGTTAAATATTACTACTGTAATCATAACGTATAACGTAACGGTTTAGCACCTTTTCAAAACAAAGTTACAAAGTGCTTTACAGTAAACACAAACAACACAAGTAAATACGTGCAAAAACAGTTTTCATTGATGCCTGAACTACCAGTATTTATATGTACACTGTTAAATATTAAAGGCTACTTTTATATATTTTTTGTTTTAAGTTTCTTTACAGATCAATATCTTACATAATTAATAGCCTTTTGGCTTCAGACACATGTACATGTTTTTCATTGTGAATGTGTGTTGTCCCTGATTTTAAGAAATGAGTAAAGTACATAAAACATGCAACCTGTAAAATAATCATGTATTTTTTAATCCACAGCATTTAAGAAATAGCTCAAATGAACTTCACCTGGATCTAGTCTATATTATGTATCCAATATTTTAAAGAACCATTCACAAAGAGGACCTTCACTTTTGACACTGAAGTACATGTTTTGATGATATATTATTGATTTTTATTTTAGTACAATTTTGAATGCAAGACTTAAAGTTGTAATTGAGTACATTTTAATATTGTGGTTTTTGCTACTTCTACTTAAATTCTGCACATTAGAGTTCAGGCGAACCAACTGTCCTCCCTCAGCTACAGGACAGACAGGGTTGGTTAAGCTTACTATATGTGTGCATTTTTCTTTCAGTTCAAACAAGATGGGAAAGACTTGCAAATGACTCTGAAATGGGGACAGCAATATCCATATGTTTTCCCATTGTGGTTTGGTCCCCTTGTTTGTTATTTCAACATTCACCATCCAGATTATGCAAAAACGGTATTCACATCAACAGGTGAGTGAGCTATTATTATTTGTATCTTTATTGAAATCACACACAAAATTGGCTCCATGTTTTTACAACCAAAGGTCAATGTAACATCATTTTAATTTGTTTGTCTCCCAACAGAGCCAAAAGATAATGTCGCATACAGTTTCTTTGAGCCTTGGATTGGTAAGACCGCTTTGCCCTTCTCCTTCTGCCTATTTCGGCACCGACAGAGTTGTTTGTTAAGGCGCGCTACTCACTGACGCACATGCTTTTTCCGTCTCCGTCTTTAGGTGAAGGTTTATTGCTGTCAAATGGTCAGAAGTGGTTTCGACACAGACGGCTCTTGACCCCAGGTTTCCATTATGATGTTTTGAAACCATACATAAATCTGATGTCGGACTCTACTAACACTATGCTGGTATGTAAATGCCGGCTTAGTGTTGATAAAATCTAGAGAACAAACTTGTGTGTCAAAGTTGGTTGAGCCATTGAGTGTGTCCCCTGCGGAGATGTCACATCTGTTCTCTCACTGTTGCCAGGACAAATGGGAACGATATGCAAGCAGCAATGAGTCCTTTGAATTGTTTCAATGCGTGAGCCTCATGACACTAGACAGCATCTTGAAGTGTGCCTTCAGCGACAACAGCAACTGTCAGACGGAGAGGTGAGTCCATAACGAAACCGTTTCACAAGTTCTGGTCTTGGTTCTCAAATGTTTGCTGCTTCAGCTGTCTGAATCATTCATCATTGAGCTTTTAATGATTGCCTACGTTCTCATTTCAGTGGAATAAATGCATACATCAAAGCGGTGTATGACCTAAATGACCTCATTTACCTGAGGCTCCGGACATTTCCATACCACAATGACCTCATTTTCTACCTCAGCCCACATGGCTTCAGATTTAGAAAAGCATGCAGGGTGGCCCACAGACATACAGGTAAGATCTTCAAACAATTGCCAAATATCAATCGCACTGGATTTGATCAATTTGCAATATAGCATACCCACACTAAGCTTTCGGTATATAAAATCAATTATTTTACACGTTGCTGCATTTTTACGAGTTAGTCTGCAAATACTCATTCAGTGTCTTGTCCTTTTGAAGAGGACGTCATAAGAAAGAGGAGGGAAGAACTAAAGGAGGAGAATAAGCTGGATCACATACAGACCAAGAGAGACTTGGACTTTCTGGACATCCTTCTCTTAGCAAGAGTATGTGATATAAGCTCCCGTCCACTGAATCCAGAAATGTACACATGCTCACTTTTGCATTACGTCACGGCATCTGTAATAAACCACAAACCTGTAAACGGCCCTTACATACCAACTGCTACAACATCCTCTCGAGAGAAAACTGTTTGAATTACAGTATTGAGTCATTTAAAGCATAAACAGCCTTCGAGTAGCAGCAATCAAACTTACAGACAGCAAACAATATACAGCCATCAGCAGTGGCATGAAGTCAAATAAATCTTTTTTTAAAATAAATAAGGCAATGTTGGTCATACAAAGCTTCTGCTTGCTCTAAACACACATGCCCTTTCAGTGTCTGACTTGCCTTATGGTTTAACTAGTGCTCCACCAGCTTGATTTTCTGACCGTAGATATCGGTTGCTGTAGAGGCAGAATAACACGTTCTTAGATCAAAGATGATATTGTCCTTGGGGTGCAACATTTCGCTGGAGAAATAGCTTTCACACCACGACTTACAGTCATTGCAACCCGTTCAGAAGGCTGATCATAGGCCTCTTTCAATTCAAATGTTGGGTACATTTTGTAAAATACCCGTTACGGTACAATAAGATACAATACACTTCCCACTGACACCACTATCACTGAGGTACATTGTGTATCATTGCTGCCCAAAACACACATTGAATCTCTTCCCTCTAACCGCCCCTCAAGTGCTCTACATTTGACCCGGTGAGATTTCTGTTGTCATCCCGTCTCTGTGACTCAGCACTCACCTGACTGCCATTGTTCTTTATCTTTGTATTTTATTTGTTCTTTTACAATGGTTTCGTTGTCAAGTCCAGGACTTGTTCTTTACAAATACAGTACTAGTAGTAGTGGCACATTCACAAACGGCATGCTTATTTAGTCTTTTTTTACATTTCTGTCTATCATCTCACCTTCAGGATGAGAATCAGCAGGGTCTGTCGGATGAAGACATACGAGCAGAGGTGGACACCTTCATGTTTGAGGGCCATGACACCACAGCCAGTGGCTTGTCTTTCATCCTCCACTCTCTGGCCTGCAACCCGGAACACCAGAAGCTTTGCAGGGAAGAGATCCTTCACGCTCTGGATGGCGAGGCCACCTTTGCGTGGTAGGCTTACAATGTTGGCAACCTTGCCACGTGCAATGCAAGTCAGTGCCAGTCAGAGTCTCACTGTTTTTGTTTAGAATATTGACAACTAATGCCTGTCTGTCTTTGTTTTAAAGGGAGCATCTCAGTAAAATTCCATACACTACAATGTGCATAAAAGAATCCCTCCGCCTCTACCCTCCTGTACCAGGAATATCCAGAATCACCACCAAACCCATGAACTTTTTTGATGGAAGGTCTTTGCCAAAAGGTTTGTTGCTACCATTTTTGGAAAGCTCGCATAGTCACATAGGGACTCAAGAGTATGTTGCCTCGGTGAAGCAGCATACTCTTGATTATATAATAACTTTGACCTCACTGGAGGAATATATGATTAACTTATATTGGTCACCTAAGTCTCAGAATGGACCTTTGGCATAAGTCATGCTTGCACAACATACAGCATACATTAACCCAGTGGTTCCCAAACCTTTTAGGCTGCGCAACCCCTTCTACATCCCGACCGGGTTCACGCACCCCAATCCCCCACACCTTAAAAAAAAAAAAGAAGCAACAGAGCCTATTTATAGCCTCATATAAATCGGACCAATGACAGAACAGTTTGCTCCCGCGTGGCGTTTGTTTACAATATTTAGTCCGCTGTTAAATGTTGCAGTGTGAACACAAACCCAAAAAAGGGGCAACTGCAACATTGTATCATATTAATCCCTGAATCAGAACAAAGCAAACGAACTGAAGGTGTGACAACGCCCTGAAACACTGCAACAAAGTTTCAATAACTTTCAGTTACAGATTTCTTCTCCCGGTCTCTCCCCAACGCACCTCTCAGTTCCTCTCGCCTCCGATTCCTCTCTCTCTGTCCCTCTCCTCTTTTATGACTGATAGCTTCAGATGCCCCACCTGACAGTTTCCCCGATTTTCAGCCAGTTTATCATATTTGCATGAATGTTGCTGAATGAATGAAGTTAGCTGTTAGCTGACGTTAGCTGCACAAGCTAGGCTAGCTAGTGTACGTAAAAGACAGTCTGGCGGCAGGAGCAGAAGTGCATTTATTTATTCAATTGTACGTTTTTAATTTTAAATTTTAAATCTTACAAGGGGGATTTTTATAATGCATGTAACCGAGCGTCTTGGGTTCGTGTATAAGGGCACTTATCATACAGTAGTAACTGGAGTCGGGAGATTAGACATCTGGTATCAGCCCACGGCTACTCTCTTTATTATTGTTTTCTCCTTTGGTCAGAGGCGGGGGTTGCGCCTTCGCTACGGCAACCCTCAAGGGACATATCATCGTCAACACCAGAAGAACGACAAACATGAGACAGTCTGTTACATTCATGTTTTTACTTTGTGAAAATTATATTTAATATTAATTATTACACCATTAGACCACCATTACATTTTCCCTCTTGCGCACCCCCTAGAGGCAGCTCACACTTTGGGAATCCCTGCATTAACCCTTTAACCCACATGCTTAAAATAGTTTTAGCAGGTTCCAAAAAAATGTGTCTCACACGTTAATATATTAAAATGCTAGTCTATTTGCTTTAGTACACCTTGTTTTACAGTCTCTGCACAATCCAAAACCTACTTTCTTTTGTCTCATTTGCAGGTTGTCTTATTGGAATAAGTGTGTTTGGGATTCACAGGAATGCAACTGTCTGGGAAAACCCTGATGTAAGTCGAGAGGATCACCTGTGCCGACTCACTACATGGTGTACATAGAATCAATGATAAAAGTAAACTCATGGTTCCTCGTCCCTGCATCTACGTAAAAAGTGACATCAAATTGGTGCACAATTAATACGAACCCTATAGTGACCTGGTTCCAGAAGATCTGCCACTGTGTATTCTCTCACTGTATTAGGGGTGTGAGTGGGCAAAGACTCGAAAGATTTTCAGGCGACAAATTAAGAAAAATGTGTGATTTATGCCCTTTCTTTTTATCTTGTGTCGAAACAGGAGTTTGACCCACTGCGTTTTCTTCCGGAGAATGTTTCCAGGAGGTCCCCACATGCATTCGTGCCCTTCTCAGCAGGGCCAAGGTATGTCCTCACCTGGCTCACTATGAAATAAAACTACTCTCTTTCTAATCATTTTTCCATCTTATTAGTCTGCACAATATGTGAATGTGTAACGCCTTTTCACCAACACAATACAAACCGTTTACAAACTGGGGTTACAGCAAACAAGAGAGCTCAGTGTAACTTTGGATCGATCCAATTCAAAAGAACGCACACACCCCAAAAGGAAATACCCTCTGCACTTTAGTAAACAACTCTTGCTACCAGCAGAAAAAAAAGGCAATCATTGACTGAACATCGATTTACGGGCAACAGAAAAGTTCAACTTGACAATACAATTGCCCTGCAGTAAAAGATAACTCACCAGTTGCACACATTGCAAATATCACCTCTGTATTGACTTTAACGAACATCGAATTGTATCTGTAAGCCACTGAGGGGCGAACAGGAGAACTTGTTTGCACGCGTGTTCTATTCTACAAACAAATCACTGTCCAGTGCGCTGTATCTCCTTTCATCCGTTGAGCCATTTATTCCCTTTCACATTGTCACCACAGCATTAAATCAGCATTGTTTAATCTTATTCCTACCAATGAATCTGAGCATGCCAGTCACGCTCTGACACCAACAAGTTACAGAACACTATACGACACAACAGGATAAGACACTGTTAGCTTCCCTTCCACACACACACACCTGATTCTCATCACCAAGCACTTACCTATGTGCACTTAACTCTCACCCTCTCCATTAATGCTCCACCCTGTGTTCAATGTCAGAACTGCGTGTATAAATTCACCTTGCGTTTCCCTTAAAGACAGAATAAAAAACTACATTATGGCTCCAACAACTTCATTTAGCAAAGGATTCATTTTTTAGAAATTGTGACATCTGTCTGAGCAAACAGAGGAAAACACTATTAAACCAAAAACAACTGAGCATGGGCTCCATGTTATCCACATGTACAGCATGGCTAGCACCATACCTTTTTATTATTATGTCAACCCACATCCAAAGATAATAAGAATTAGTAAGTACTGACTGTTGATTTGAATTTCAACAACAATTGTTTGTTTTTTTTTGCTTTAAATTCACTAGTTATGGCGTGTTGCTGTCTTATGTTGCATTTCATTGATCATCATATTTCTCATGTTGTTTCTGTTTTCCCCACTCAGAAACTGCATTGGTCAGAACTTTGCCATGAATGAGCTGAAAGTGGCGACGGCCCTGATACTGAAGAGATACCAGCTGATAGAGGACCCCACTCAGAAACCCAAGTTAATTGCTCGAACGGTGCTTCGCTCAATCAATGGCATCCACATCAAGATCAGACCTGTAGACCCACATGGGTGAATGCAAGAAGGGTAAATGCTCAACCTGAATGAAGAACTCTAACACTGACATCGAATCACTGATGGATAATAATGAAATATATAACTCTGAAGTATTTTATTTAGTGAGTGAAAATTTTGGGTTAGAAATTACTTGTTGAAAAAGAAGTTGACATTTTTGCACATTACATGTGGGGAAAAAAAGAACAAGACCTCTATTGTGGAAGGACTTTTGCACCAAAATCAGTTTGAAATAATTTCTTAATTTGTAAATGCACCATAGTATAGTTTGGTTCTGTTTTTGTAGTGGTTGACCAAAAGCACCAAAAGGTTTATGTTGGAAAAAAATATTATATTAGTATAATAAATTACTCTTATTATGCATTTAAATAATCAATGAATGTGTGCATTTAAACAGAGGCTCATGTCCTTTGCTAGTGTTAAAACTCTGTGCTTGTGGGAACCTTCACTGACACTAGGTCAAGTAGCAAATCTTAAAGCTATCAAGAAGCAGTTGTCGGTCGAAAGAACATCTCAACCTGTGAAGGCGTCAACACTTACACCTTGTCGATTTGCTACCAAGACTTCCTGATTACGAGAGAGTGACCCTAAGGTTGGAACAAATTGTTCAACCAGACTTTGTGATTTGAGCACAGTGTTTGTGTGAGTGTTTTCCTTAGTGACAGATGTCTTATCATAACTTTTGTCCTGTGACATAAATTTTTATTGTTTACAAGTATAAATGCTTAGAGCTCAGAGGCGGACCTCTGAGCAGCCTTGATGCATAACCTGTTAGTGTTTCAACTCTCTTCCTTCTTGCAAGAATAAATGTCCAATGATTCATTTTTCTCGTGTTCATGAGAATGTAACGTGCACTTTCACACTACTGATCAAATAATAAAGTTCTTCAAACTTTAAGGGTGCTGCCGCTGTGTAAACATTCACTTTTGTCTGTGCTACATTAACTCATTTGAATCAGGTCCAAAGTACTCCTGAGGTATCTGGTCAATGAATATCTCCACAATTAAGTGCGAGGAAGTCTTTGTTTCTGGTCTGTTTCCTTAGAGGTCATCGAATTCAACATTTAATCACAGCTGAAAACACTGCACAGTTTTGAATCAAAAGTAATTCATTTTTTATTTACAGTCGTATGATTACAAAATCCACAAGGACAAGTCACCAGCAGTTTGTAAAAGTGAAACACCTCGTCTTTTGATTTCTGATCTCCGACCTTTGACTTAGAAGACCCCATGAAAACAGCTCGTCTTTAGTGCTGACTTAATGCTATACCAAAGAAGTCCAACCATTACCATCTGATCTTTCTGCATGTTCCATCAACTCGACCCTTCCTCTTATAACTACTTGCCTCTTTGTTTAAAATAAGATCAACAGCTTGCAGTCTGATGCCTCTCTCAAAGGGGAACACCAACTAAGTGAGAACACTATTTCATGGGACCTTTCCATTTGGGAATTACAACCAGTTACATAATGTTCCAAATGTGTGACATGAATAACTGATATTCTGTTACTGTGCAAAGATGGTTCCTATGTCTTAAGTCAGTTCGGGGCAAACTAAATATGAACAGTTCACTGTATAAAACGGCACTGTAGTCTTCTGCAAGGGAAAGATATTAACACGCTACACGACCATGAAAACATACTAAATCCAAACCTTTTGTGTTTTGACGAGCATTTCTTAAATTTTGCAGCAGAGTTAGTATTTGTTACTGTGCTACCGTTCCAATTTAAAACTATATTCTGTTCCTACATAATAGTCCAATTAACTGCCAACATAAAAAACTGTAAAATTCTTGCATTTACAGTTTACTACAAACCATTTAAAACTCAATATATATTAGAAAAAGATGTGATCGACATGCTGTTTGGACACGGCAAGTGGCTTTTATCTGCAGAAGAATCCAAATCAGTAACGACGAGTTTGCATCATCACTTTCACGAGATGCCGTGTAGATTTTGAAATGTTGAGGTTGGTGCAACAGGCCATAAACAACAGTAGCTGCAAGTCTGCAGCTAGAGCTCACTGACAACTTTGACCATTGCGCACAAGTCACCATCTAGTGGCTTGTTGCACAAATACAACACACTTGAGTTGATGTCCTATTGGTCTAACCCATGTCATGGAAAGGCTTCACATTATATTAAGAGGTTTTTAAAAATAAAAAGCAGCCCTGTGTTTTGATAGACTGACTTCATGTCTGGATTCTGTGACTGTCATCACTTTTCACACAAAAATATTTTATATAAAAGTATGTTTTTGCCATTTGTTTAACAGCATTATCAAAACACTGACGGAGTGAAAAAAATGTTGAAAAAGTGATAAGTAAAAAAAAAAAAAAAAAAATACAACTTAACCAAAACAATCATATCCATGTAGCCCGTCGCTCACAGACAAACCTCTGAGGCTCAAATGCTAACTGCCAAGTGTTGTACATTTATGTTAATTGTGTTTGCAATCAAACTTCTGCTTTATTCCTGCTTTATAACTTATCAACTGCTGACATAGCAATGTTGGTGATATCTTGTGACAGACCCCACTGTGTGGTGACTTTGTTTTTGTGACAACAATGAGTAACACGACAAATAAAAATAAAAAAACAACTAGATTGAGATGTGAATGACTCCCCCTCTGCCAGGTCACAGTCCCTGCTGCATCTGCTGGTAACCTGAGAGTCAGCAGCTTTGACAAACTGTTAGATGAGTAGTGAAGGGGTGGGTTTCTTCCCCGGCCAAGCTTCTTTGGCATACTTCTTTTTGCGTGGCTCGTTGTGTGTCTCTGGAAGGTAGGGGGCTGTGACGGGGGTGGGGATGAGTGTGATGGGGGGCTGGGGAGCCTCTGGGGCCAGGTCCACCTCGGGCGCCGGATTGGGGAAGGGCAGAGGAAGCCCTCCCTGCATAGCAGCACCTCCCGGAGCTCCTGTCGGCTGGTTCTCGTGACTGGTGGGGGGCAAGTCCCCATAGAGACCACCACCCAAGCTGTAGCCGTGGATGCGCTTTGAAGTCAGGTCGTCGAGACCAAGAGTGTTGTGACCATCTGATCTGCGTTTCTGCGGCAGATAGGACAGTGTATTAACATCACCGGTTATACATATTCCAAGTCATATTTTTGCTGAAACATAGCACTGATATTGTGCTGTGTGACATAAAAGCTCACCTTGATGGGGATGACCGCAGTCTGCACCATGTTTCTAAACCGTCCCACCGAGGGGTCTATATCCTCTGTAAGTATTAAAAATACAAGTGTTAAAATTGATCGAGGAATGTTTTTGTTTCCTAAAAGAAGAATAGTAGACATGCACATATCTTATCACATAGCTTTAACACATATGATATAGCTTGGTTATATATTTACAGCATGATGGGAGGCCCCTCACTGCAAAAACCCATTCAAAATACTTAAATGACTTAGTGGTGCTACATTTTATATTCAGAGCATTATTATGGCTGCAAACAAGTAGTGGAGTAATGTCTACTGGATTAGAGAACGCCAAATAGCAAGTTCACGGCCGCCGTGCTGCACTGCGTTTATACGGCGTTTACAGCTCATGACGCCGCCCCGACCGACAGCGTCGTCGCAAAAGTGTAGCACCCACCCTCCAGTTCCCTCTCAGCTAAATACTGTTAGCTCTGTCGGCACTTCCTCGTATAAAGCACCTTTAATATGTTTACTGCCTGTAAAAACAACTTGGATGAGGTCCAAAGTAAAATCCCCTAAAGGTCCTTTTCAGTGACATGCTGTAAAACCTCCACACAAAGAACCTTGAATTCTTCATACCTGGGTTAATAATGGAGTCGTCCTCATTGAAGGTAACTCTGGAGTTCCTCCGCTTCCTCTTAGGCCTCTGGATTTCCAGATTACCCTCCTCAATAGTCAGTAAGGATATGCGCTTGTTGTGAGCCGTGTTGAACTCCGTCAGGTTCTGGCAGGATGCAGACAGGCATTGATAACGACATTAATTATGTTACACTTCATAATGCCTATTAGCAGTCTACCTTGTGGGCAACAAATGTGATGATTAAGAGACAAGGTGCTGCCATTTTCTTTCTCCTTTTATGTAATTCATATTTGAGAGTATGAGAATATCGTTATTATCGAGAAACTCAATGTACCTCCAGCTCCGTCTCTTCCTCTGGAAGCCCGAGCAGTCCTTTCAGCTCCTCATCCTCTCCCGTCTTGCTGTCGCCGGCGGTGCCTTGGGTCTGGGGTTTCTCTCTGATGGTGTAGGTCCTTGTTGAGGCCCCAAAAGATACCGTAGAGTCTATGGGAACTTGCTGAGGCTTGTGTGCCTCCAGACGGATGTGTCCCAGGAAAGTACCGTGGGCTAAAATGGCGAAAATCAAATAAAGTGGTTTGCAAATGTTAAGACAGAATGTTACATTACCGTGGACAGACACTGGTTCTAAATACAACACGAGTATACAAGTGTGATGGTGAGTGATGTCTTACTGCTGTTCAGGTCTATGAGAAAGAGCCTTTTCAGGTGTTTGTGGTAGACCAGGGCAGCGTGTACACGTGAGCATGACTGATGGTCGATGGTGAAGTCACACCAGTCCGGGTTCCTTCCAAACAAGTAGTACTTCTTTTCATCTATGATCAGTTTCTACAGGAAGAGACAGTTTCCGTGAATCGAGGTCTTTCAAACAACCGGTTAACAGGTCATGTAAAATGTCTTTGTGCCTCTGAGCCATAACCGAGCAGTGTTTCTTCTCACTGAAAGGCATAAATATCAGGGCTTATTTTGCTCTCGCACCGTTTGAAGCCATGAAGCCAAAGAAAGTCCCAGTGTGCAACACATCTGGGACAGATTGGAACGTCAGGCTCGTATCTGGTGCATTCAACTGATTTGCATAGTCAAATAGCCAAGTTACCTCCATCAGTTTGTCTCCCTTCATCACGTCTAGGTGGAGCCCCTGAGGCGGCTTGCCTGCCCTGAAAGATAACACTTGGTGAACGTTTTGAACATTTACAAAGTCTACAATCTGAGCATTTGTGCAGTGTTGATCATTACAACAAATCACTAGCCTAGCTTTGTTTCTCTTGATATGCATGAAGGTTTATTCATAATAAACGAGTGCTTGCACGGGGGACCTGTACGTTAGTCCTCTCATGGAAACGTTTGTGGCGTTCGTAGTCTATTGCAATGCTATTAAAGACCAAAACGAAGGCAAATAAATGTTTAAAAAACGCACGATCAATACCACTTAACCCATTCTGCTCATAACAGACACCCTTAACCTTAACACGTGAAGCATTTCCTTGGAGAAACGACAATAAAACCTAACGCCATTTGTAAATGAATACCAACGTGAACGAGTTAGCTTGCTTAGTTGCTAACGCTAGCAACAGTTACTACAAGCTTATCTCTGCGTAAAATATCAGTTATATGAATGAGTGAACGCTGCTTTGCTCATTTGCATCTGATATTGCATTACAAACAGACAGCTACAACTTCAGCATGTGGATTTTCTCACCATGATGGACAATCAAAAGGAGGAGCACTTTCTTTGCTTATTTTAGTCGCCATCTTGCCTCATCTTCTCATAGCCGAAGTGCATGCTGGGTAAACATCACCTTGGGTTACTGGGAGTTGCTGTCTTCCAATTCAAACACATCACATCCAAAGTAGAACACCGAATATAATTATTAAAATACATTATGTCCACACAATTTAGACTGAAATTGGGTCAAATTATCACGAACATCAAGTGGCGGCAATTAAAGTGAACAAGAAAAACTTTGAATTCCCTGAACAACCACTAGGGGTTCTCAGAGCCCAGATATATGACTCTAAACAGGCATTCTGCAATAAAATGCTTTTTGAAATGTGTCTGATTCGTGTTGTTGTGGAGACATAATGGTTTGAGAGTGAGGGGCTTGTCATGTCACAGAGGTGGGAGGATGCCTCGTTTATTCTACAGGAAGTGAGGGGGTTGTCTTTTTCTACTATAAGTGGCTTAACTAGTTTGAGAGGGTATGTTCCCTGCATGAAAGACGCGTCACGGCACACTTTGAAGGGCACTGGAAGGTTGTATTTGGAAAGAAATGTGGTACAGTTCCCTAAAAGATCAGGGAATCCCTTTTGTGGCTCGGCTGGGATAAACATGTCAAGTATCAACCATTATTGTTGTGTTTTATTACACAGCGCTGACGCCAAAACACAACAATATCAGTTTGTGTTTGGCCAAGTAGTCCATCTTGATATTCAAAAACAAGATTCGTTTTTGGGCATATTTTAGACGTTGAAACAATCCTCATAGAGAACAATTAAATGTGTCCATTTGAGAGTGGAGTATGTTATCCCGCAATCAGAACCAGAACCGTTTATTGCCAAGTGCGTTACACATACAAGGAATTTGACTTGGTGAATGGTGCATAACAATAAAAAAAGAGTTGTGTGTTATGTGTGCACATAACAAATGTTTTTACTTCTAAAACACACACGCACACAAACATGACACATTTCCTAATATGGGTATATATCCTGGAGTATCTTGGTCCATTTGCTTTATTTGGTGTTAATGCTGCAATCAAATGAACAACAGAATAATAACTTTGACATCTTCTTTCACAACTCAGTCATATCGCTTGTCGTCCGCCTGTAAAAATGCAAGCATTGTGCAAACAGCTCCTGTGACTTCCTCATTCACATTTGTGGTTTTTGACTGAGAGAGCAACCTCCTTTATGCTTCACTTGCCATTTGCTGTCTGCCTTCACTTTGGATCGCAGCACACTGAGGCAACAGTGATGGCAGGCTCGACTGCGTTGCCGCTTCAACAACTGATTGCTTCATTTGACAACTCTTGTCTGCCAAAAATTCTACAAGTTTGCTCTGGAGTGTATTTCCAAGGTAGGCATTTGATTGCATTGTTGGTTGTGAACGGAAACTGTGAGGGCAGATGAGGACAAAAGAGATTCGAGATTATCTGAAGAGATTAGATCACTACACAAATTGTTTGTACACACAGTTTTGTGTCATTGTATCTGTTGCATACATTAGTATGTTTCTTTCTTTTCTCAACCACAAATCAGACGTTATTGCCAAATAAGACAGTGATTATTTGTTTGAGTTGAAAGGTTTTTATTTCTCATGAATGGTAATTATGAATATTTATTTTGTATTATCTTATAATTGTTCTCTATCCCTGATATACCTGCTCATTGCTGATCTTGTTATTTAGTTCCTTCTTTGGTCAAATTCTCAATCTCCGTTTCAGGGTCGATATATGAACTTTCTGGCAGTGAAGTGAGCTTTTCTACTGGGGATCTAATAAAGGTTATTGGCATTGAGCTCCTGTCAGTTTGCTGCGAAGACATCGGCAACAATGAGACGTTTGAGCTGCCTATCAACCACACAGGTCGGTCTTTAGACACGATTCTTGTGAGAACCGCGAGTGTTGCTTCACAGCTGCCCGCTGAACACTTGGTGCTCTTTCCTCAGGTTTCTTCAAGGTTGTTCCAGATCAGAGGCCGTACGGTACCATCGAGGAGCTGGTGAGCCTGAGGCCCGTGGGCCTGGAGTCCTGCCTTCCCTTCACGTTCATCAGCCGCTCCAAGATCAGCGTTGGCGATTTCACCCTGGGGGCCGGCAGAGCTTTGACGGTGCTCTCCATTGAGCGGCATGAGGGCCAGGAGGATCAGGTGCGCTGCCACGTTCGAGGACAACAGGGAGCCTCCGCAGAAGTGTGTATCCCAATTTCTTCCCAAGGGGAGTTCAAAGAGTGCGAAAACGAGGAGCGCTTCACTCTGGCGGAGATCATGTCCTCGCCCAGCCTGCGCAGTCGACAGTTTCGCTTCGTCAACACCACCAAGTGTGAACGGCCCCTTGTCCTCAGCCCAATATACCAGGTCCACGCCATCATGAGCAGTGAGAATAACTTATTTTCATTCTTCTTATATGCTATCTGTATCTTGCAAACAGATTATTTCCATATTGTTTATATGATCAAAATGTATTGTTTGTGTGTAAATTACCCTTTTTTTATAAGTTGTTTGCCTGCTTACATGTGTCCTCGACTACTCCTGAATGCTTTCCTGTTGCCTGTTTGTTTGTTCATATATCGTCAAGGTGGCCGGTTTATTTGCCCGTTCTTTCATCTCTTTCCTCTCTACTTTAAAAACAATATATATATATTTTAAAATGATCCTTTTTTAATAACATTGTTAACCTTATGACGATGATTATGATTATAATTGTTTGTATAATAATTTTTCTTCTTTCTCATTGTGTAGCAATCACAGTGGAATGTGGTTTTGGTTTACTCAACGATAAGATCTTAAAAACCCAATCATTAATCTGTATCATTAGAAGTTTGACACTGTATACTTTTACTCGTTGTACTTTTGCTTACAGTAAAGGTTTTGAATATATCTTCCATCACTGAAGAAGCACACTGTACTTCATCAAGTTCCTCTTCTACATTTCTTAACATAATTTCTCTAATTTCTTTTGTACAGTGAGGAAAAACATCTTCAAGTTTCCGTCCAGCTTAGAGGTGGATGTGGTCGATGTCACCGAGATGTGCAATGATGTGAATTTTGTGACCCCGCTCAGTCTGACGGAGGTCCTTTCCCAGCCGGAGGAATCCTTCCCGACAGTAGTAGAGATATTGGAGGGCCCAGAAACCCACTCTCTGTTCAGGTGCACCTGGCTGCCAGAACTCAGCAAGAACAGCCACCTGGTTTTCCACAAGATAGGAACATCTGCCATGGTTTTAATATCCAGCTTGAAGAGCCGAAAGACACAGCAGTACTTCCTGGTATCTCAGCAATATGGTGGACGATTACGGAGGCGGCCAAGAGAGTTTAATTCAGTGTACGAGCTGTACGTCGCTTCAATCCAGGCACCGGGTCTGAAGGTGGGTGTAACAAGGAGCTGTGAGGGAGATGAGGAGGAAGGCCTGCCTGCCCTCAGTGTGGGCGAACAGCTGGAGGTTGTTCGCTGCGAAACGATGGAGTTGCCTTGTGATAGCAGGCAGGGACAGAAGCAGGCCGTCGAGGCTCTTTTGTGTCAGCGTCTACAAGAGCCAGATGATGAAGATGATGATGATGATGACGAAAAGGAGGTCAAGCAGGGGGATGAGAGAGAGGAGATCTTTCTGCCTCTGTACATGCAGGGTCACTTTGTGGAGGTGATCGCCGATAACAAGAAGTACAGACTCGAAGACTTAGGTAAGCAGTTCAGTTTGCCGCTGGATGTGAAAGTGGTGAGCCGGGACACCGAACTCGAGACTGATCCCCTGTTTGGGTTCGCATGTCTCAGAATAGAGCAGGCCCTGTTAGAGCCCACCATACAGGCAAGCTTTCTGCACAGGCCAGACCACTGTTTCGAGATCCCAACCCAGTGGCTCTCCATGTCCGTCTCTTTTACCCAGGACGCCCTGCCATGGCCCAGCGGTCAGCCACCTAAGTGCCATGTGGATCGGGTTACTGAGGTGACAGACACGTTCCTTTATGAATTTCACAAACAGGGGAACTCAGATGCAGCTCCTCCGCCTCGACCACCAAAGCGAACGCCGTCATCTTCGAAGTCATCCAAAAAACCCTTGACGAAAACATCCAAGGCAAGCAAGTCCAAGCAAGGACCGGACAAAAGCGTCCCAACCAAGGAGTTAGCCGATTTGACTTTGAACAGCAAAAGAAGGCCCCCAGCTCCTCCACCTCCAGTAAGTATGGCTTTTCATACATGACAGTCCCGCAAACTATTTCGAATCTATTGTGGTTGAGATGAGGTTGTGTGTCTCATCTCGCTCTGTAAAACACACCACAGCATGACTCTGTCACAGATCAACACATTTTCTCATCATGTGACATTGAGGAAATCTTAATCCGGTCAGAAACGGCAGGCTATGCAAATACACAATGCTTCCACTTTTTGCTGTGGTAAAGAAGCGTGCATGTAATAAAAGCTGAATGTTTCTGACTTCCTCTTATCGTGCAGGCTATCTTGGACGCTCAACCGCCGCCACTTGTACCCCGAAAGCACGCATCAGCTGAAGGGACCACAGGCAAGGCTCTGCCAAACACGTATGTGGAAATGGAGGAGTCGAAGAAAAAAGGTGAAGCTCTTACTGCAGACTCTTATCGCATAGATTACAGCCATAATGGCAACACTTAAAGGACAATTCTGACATTATTCTATCCTTTTTATTCAGACCAAACCAACAATTCTTTAAAAAATGCTACGTTACTAATTATTACAGAGGTACACTGTAGTTTGTAGCAAATGTTACTCCATGGTGCATTTGGGACGACTTTTGGATACAGATAAATACACAGTTGATGCTCTAGTAGGTATTTATGGCACCACTGATTGATTAACTGTAACCCTTCTTCTTCTTCTTCTTCTTCTTCAGGAAAGCTGCGTGAAATCGCAGCAGATGTGGACAGCGACCATGACTATGAAACTGTGAATGAGACCTTCGCAATGGTAGTGAACAAAGCAAAAGAGAACGTCTTATATTACTAAAGTTTTGCAAAACTGCAGCAGCAGAATATCTCGTATGGGTGACTGCAGTTAAGAATGACGAAGGAGAATGTCTTGTTGCAGTTTTTAAGCTCTCTTATCTCGAATAATTGTGTTTTATTGTACCAGTGTGGGATAGACTTGTATTGTGGGTCTTTATAGTCAGACCAAGCAACCTGTCCATGAAATCCTAAATATTGTTTGCATAAAATACCATGATACTGTGCAATTCTTAGCAGTTTTTTAGTCCTTGCTGGAGCATCAGGAACACCTTCCAGTATAATAGTCAAATCACAACACCACAAACAGCCTTGAACATGACCAGAGTTGAATCATAACCTTGTTACCTCATGTAATGCATATGTATAAGCTTCCCAGAGTATTACATGATATTGTACAGGCATTTGATGATATATGTGGAAACCTCCTATCGTATCAACGTATAAATACAAACTCTAAAGAGAAAAGGCTCAAACCAGTCTGGGTGGCATGAGTCTCAGTTAAATGTGTAGCTTCTCACATGCATGGCCATGTAATGGTAATGCTATAGCAGAAGCGCTCCCAGTTGTGACAGCAAACTAATGATCTGAGAGTACAAAAAGGTGCCACACATAGTATCAAATCCTCTTTTTACTTATTGTTTTCTTTTGAAATGGTTTTGACTCACTGCCAAAGACATAACAAAAGGACAAATCAAGTTGATGTACTCTCCATTTCTTTCAAGGTTGGAACCATTTATTTCAACACCATACTGTAGATTCATTTGTGTGGAGTTTTATTTTGTATTTAAGAGATGTATCATCACTATTAAAGTGGCTTCAGAATCAACTCAGACCGATGTGGTTTATTCAAATTTGAGTCAAAGCTGTGAACCAGTGCAGCCTTGTTGACAGATGTGTTGGTCTACATTTCTGCATCCTGCCCCAACTGAATATGCCACAGGTGGACTTAATCAAGACAAACCTCTAAAGAGTGACCCTAAGATACCGGATGCAAAATAGTTACACATGTAAATGAAAGATTTCGCATTTACATGTTAATTCATTTGCACAAATTGCTTGTTTGTCACGGGAAACGGGGGTTGTATTCGTCTCAAGTGAAGGTTCAATACAAAATGTGGAAAGGTGAAAGGGCCATAACAATTTCTAAGCCCACTGTACAGACTACATTATTAAGTTTGAAAAATACAACTTAAATGGTGTATGTTTAAATTATGAAACAAGAGTTACTGGTAAACGACCCAACTGTATTTTGTATAATCTTTTAATTTTGGCAAAAGTAAAGTTACATAGACAAAACATATCGAGTACTGACGTTCCAAACATTAAAAATTACAAAATGCTTTAACAATGGAGGTGAGAAAAACAGAATAACAGTATTAACAATGGCTTCCTCAACAGCAACACCTTTGGGAATTTCAAAATAGCAGAAGTGAACTCAGGATGACAGATGTGTGCGTGAAAGGGTCTCGCCAAACCTAAACCATGTGTTCTTCAACTAACGCCAACCACAGGACCTGAACAGAGAAAGGATTCTCAGGGCCGAGAGGTTGTGATTCTAATACGTATCGACTGGTATCACATTAAACTCAGATAACTGGTGACAGAACACGAAGGAGTCTATTCGTCGTTGTCCGTTGATTTGTAGTGATCGTCGTCGATGGTGGAGAAGATGTGACCTTCGTTGCTTAGGAATTCCACTGCTTGCCTGTTCAAGCACAAAGGGAGATATGAATAATATTATCTTTTTATATAAACAGTGAAAATCATGAATTCAGTGTCAATGAGCCATCTCCCAAAAGTCACCCGATAATATCGTTAATTCAATGCTCTGCCTATCATCTCAGGGAGAAGTCGTGAATAGTAACTGACTTTACTTTCCGAACTCACCAGAGTGTAAATATTATTTTACGGGTTATCCCTTTACGACTTAAAGCGGAACTTTGCTTACTTTATGACATTCATGCTCATGATTCCGAGTCTCTGCTTCAGCTCCTGAATGCTGATGCCCTTTTTGTCGCGGCTGCCTCTTATCAAACTCAGCACCTTGTGAGATAAAACGACACATGAGGAAACATGCACACAGCCTCAAACTGCAAGTACATAAAAACATTTTTTATGAGTAAACTATTTTCATGTCATTCATTGCTGTAATAAGGAGGGACAGGAAGTGAGAGAAACTGAGCATCGTGTGGTGAAACTTCTTTCTCTGTGCATATGTGACAAGGCAAATATCAAAATCAAATATTTATTTGTAGATACTGTTTTTGTCCACATTGTTTTCTCAAACAAAAAAAGTCCATACATTTGTGTTAACAGTCAAATTCATTCATGACAATTTAAAAGTAGTGTATTGTAAAATCTTAACATTGACACATAATTTAGGCTCACCTGGTTCTGGTTTGCACTTAACCCATTGTTAACCATGTCGTTGGCGCCTTCATAGCTCCCTCCCTGGCTCTCCATGGCCGGTTGAGAGATCGGCGTGACGTCACTGCCCTTTGTTCCTCCTCCTCCTCCAGCACTCGACTGAAAGAGACACAAAACAAAGCTGTGGTCACTGTTTCTTGTTAACAGCACAAAGAACATCCCCAAAGATAGAAGATGCATACTTAGAAATGTGAAACGAGCTAATTCCAGTCCTGCTCAAGAAAGGCCAGAGAAAAGGAAATGTACTACATAACAGTGTTTTACTGCAGCGGTTCCCAAACTTTTTAGGCCGCGCACCCCCCCCCCCCTGAATAAAAATAAATTTAAAAAGCAACAGAGCCTTAGTTCGCCTTCAAACGAACTAAGGGTGTGAAAACGCCCTGAAACACTGCAACAAAGTTTCAATAACTTTCAGTTACACAAGGCGTCACTTTTAAAGAGCAATACGGATGCGAGGACACACGCACAGGCTCAGAGGCAGATTGTCACATTTAATTTACAATTAATGACAGACTAATGTAGCCAGGATGTCTTCAGACAAAGCATCGATGCGGCGCGACACAGTGTTGTTGGACACCGGGATCATGTCCAACTTTTTTGCTTCTTTCTCCCCAATCATACATTCCACCATCTCTCTGGCAGCTGGCAAGCTCACGTCTTCGGCGATTGTGTGCGGTAGCCCCTTTCTCGCTATTCTGTAACTGACCAGATATGAAGCCCGTAGTGCGTCATTTATAGACCAACACATGAATGAGACTCCAGTTGTTTTTGGCTATTTTGTAACTCCTCCAATTTCGATATTAAAATATGAAAGGGGCTTTTGACTTGCACTGGCATGCTTGGTGTTCAGGTGGCGACGTAAATAAGAGGGTTTCAGACAGCTGTTAGCCAGAACCTCACTGCACACCAGCACTGTGGCTTTGGGGAATCTGCGTTGCCAATCCAAGTGAAGCCCAGACACAGATCATTTTCATCATATTTCCTCTTTTTTTCCCCAGTCTGATGCTCACTCTCATTTCCTCTTTTTTACCTTTTTACCTTTTTTACTCGATGGGCCGATGTGCTCCCGATTTGTCTGTGCTATCCCTTCCTCCTTTTCGGTCTCCTCCATCATCTTCCTCTGACTCCCGTTCGATTTCTTCTCCCGGTCTCTCCCCACGCACCTCTCCGTTCCCCTCGCCTCCGATTCCTCTCTCTCTCTCTCCCTCCCTCTCCTCTTTTACGATTGATAGCTTCAGATGTCCCACCTGACAGTTTCCCCGATTTCAGCCAGTTTAGCATATTTAAATGAATGTTGCTGAATGCATGAAGTTCGCTGTTAGCTGACGTTAGCCGCACAAGCTAGGCTGGCTAGTGTGTACGACTGGCGGCAGGCGGCAAGACTGCCAGAAGGAGCTCAAGTGCATTCATTAAATTGTACGTTTTTAATTTTAAATCTTACAAAGGGAATTTTTATGATTCATGTTTTTATTTTGTGAAAAATCCCACTTTTTTAATTAAAATTACATTTTTTTTTATATTTAATATTATTACACCATCAGACCCCATTACACTTTTCCTCTCGCGCACCACCTAGAGGCACCACACTTTGGGAATCCCTGTTTTACTGTCTACTCTCCTCGCAGAAGAGTTGTACAACAAACATCATGTTTGTTCTTTTCAGCTTCACATTGATGTGTGTGGGTGTTTTTACCAGCTCATCAGTGTCTTTAAAGTGATGGGATGTTCATACTAGATGAGTTTCTCAATGCTAACTTAAACAGGACACAATAGACTGACAGCTCAGGTTTACGTTTAAGATGTCTCACCATGGCTTGAGGTTTGCAGAGCGCCAAGTGCGCTTGAACAACCTCCAGCATGTGCGAGGTGATTTCATTCATGTCCTCCAGGGGCCTGACACCGAACGCCACGACAGATCTGTGGTTCTGAGGAAGACAAAGGTTCACACAGTCAATTTAAAGAACGGCCCGAATTCACAGAGAAGCTGTTACAACAGCATCACAAGAGCATAACCGCTCATGAAAATAGCTTTCGTGCCAAAATGTCAAGTGGGGACATGGCTTCACAAGAGATCACAAAGCACTGGTTCCTCTTTGTTTCTAGGTACTGTGGAGAGGATTTTAAAAAAACAGGAAACTCACCTGAAAGGAGCGCAGGTTGCCAGAGACTTTGACATATGTGCCCGGAGGCAGGACAGTGCTGTCCACACCGGGGTCCTATAGACACACCAAAACAACAGCGTTGCTAAGAGGCTTGATACGAGTAGTTTACCAAAACAAAAATATGCTTCAGTTTCTGAACAGGAAATAAAACAACATTCTGCTTTTTACTGTGTTTACTTGTGGCAAAAAGTGTGGGATTATTGGTCTGGGTGTTGATCTTCCATTCTGCTGGTATGACCGTCTCTATCCTTGCTTAATCCACTCATTCTATGTTTCATGTATATATTGTACATTTTACAAAAAGTGACCTCATGCACAGCAATGATCTCTATTGTTAAACTACCAACCAAGCGATCCAATGATCTCACGTCCAACAATAAACTAGTTCTCCTTATGTGGCAACACCCTCAGTCGAAACAGGAAGTGTTTATATTTTACAGTCATTGGGATTTAATACAGTAGCGTTGCTTAAATTGTTTGTGCGAGGATCAAAGCTCCGTCACTGACCTCTGTGTCCACCCACTGCTTCACGTCCATGGGCGCACCGGTCATGTCGTCGACTTTGTACTGGATGTTGGTCATGGATTTGTCGGTGCTCCTGATGATACCCACGATGGTGACCTAAAAGCACAGAACACGAACCGTTGTCCAACAGTGAGATCAACAAAAAGTGGCTTACAGATTATGTCCATTTCAGAATCAGAATCAGAATCAGAACCGTTTATTGCCATGGGAGTTTGCACCTACAAGGAATTTGTTGTGGCGGGTGGTGTGTAACATTTAACAGTAAACAATAACATGCCAGATGGAAGGGGCACAAACAGATCATGTCCAGGGTGAGAGGGGTCGGCTACAATCTTTCTTGCGCGCTTCAGGGTCCTTGAAGCGAACAGGTCCTGGAGGGATGGCAGGTTGCAGCCAATCACCCTCTCAGCAGAGCGAATGATACGGCCAACGACAAGGGCAGGCTGCAGCGTACCAGGCCGTGATGGAGGAGCAGAGGATGGACTCAATGATGGCTGCGTAGAAATGCACCATCATTGTCTTTGGCAGGTTGAACTTCTTCAGCTGCCTCAGGAAGTACATCCTCTGCTGAGCCTTCTTGGTGATGGAGCTGATGTTCAGCTCCCACTTGAGGTCCTGGGATATGATGGAGCCCAGGAAGCGGAAGGACTCCACCACGTCGACGAGGGAGTCACACAGGGTGATAGGGGCTGGTGGGGCTGCGTTCTTCCTGAAATCCACAACCATCTCCACTGTCTTTAGAGCGTTGAGCTCTAGGTTGTTCAGACCGCACCAGGTCACCAGATGGTCAGTCTCCCACCTGTAGGCGGACTCATCCCCACCAGAGATGAGCCCATGAGGGTGGTGTCATCCGCGAACTTCAGGAGCTTGACGGACTGGTGGTGCAGCTGTTTTTTTTAATTTGAATGCTGTAGTTGAATCAAGTAGTTGATCACTAATCTGACAACTAGGGATGCTACTAACAACTATTTTAACAATAGGTTGATCTGATCATTATTTTCTTGATTAGTCATTGTTCTCTATGAAATGTCAGCACTCCAAACCCTCTAGATATTAAGTGTACTATAATATGACACCAAACCATCACCATTTGAGAAACTATAACTTGGAAATGTTTGGCTTTTTAGCTTGATGAATGATTGAAACAAATCATTCCAGCTTTCTGTTGTCTCTTGTTGAATATCTTTGAGCTTTGGACTGTTGTTGCCATGTTGTGCCACTTTGTAGTCTCTGCTTTGCTTCTTCTCACCTGAGCAACTTCAACGTCTCCTACTTTGAAGGCCTCGTCCACCTGGGAGGCAGACATCAGCTGAGAAACTGTGCAGGGGATTATCTGTGAGGCCCGGGTTCTCTGCAAAACACGTCAGTAGTCCATCAGTACACGAAGAGATGTCAACAAAATCTTTTGATAAGCTGATAAACGTCATCTATTCAGAATATGAATGTGCAAATTTCTAGTTTGTTGTGAAGAAATTGTAGTGTAACGTCAGACTTCAGTCACGTTACGAACCCCTTTCTTCTCTCCCTGGGATGGGGCAGGTGATGCAAAGCCCCCTGGAGACTGAGTGTAGCCTCCGACCGTACTCGACTCATTGTTTCCTCCTGAAGAAGAAGAAGAAGAAGAAGAAGAAGAAGAAGAAGAAGAAGAAGAAGAAGAAGAAGAAGAAGAAGAAGATGGCAGAGACAGTTGAGATAAATTCCCGTTTATTCTTCCAATTAAAAAAACGTCACCACCTACCACAACAACAAAGTAGCTAGTGAGCTAACTAACAGGTACTTAATTAAGTAACTGTTAGTCAACAGTGTGGTAATTAAACTCACCGTGGCTCCACATGCTGCTTCCTTGTAATTAAGCTGATATGTTAATAATGCTGTACAACAGTCACACGCCGTTCAGTAGACTTCCTTATAGTCCCGCGCGCCAAAGTCAATATAGGGCGCATGCGCGTAGCAAAAGTCCCGCGAACCCAAGTGAACCACAGGGTGTTTTAGCCCTGATTATATTTGGTCAGACAGTAGTTCTTCCATTTGTGTGTACAAATACTATCTTTTCCGCTGCTTAAACTCGCAACAATGGCTATAACCATACATTTATCTTCGAATTACAAATTTGTAGTTGATATTGCTTGTTGGAGCTGTATACAGCACTGAAGAAAGGAGTGCCTGAAAGGCAAAACTCGGGGTGGAAACGAAAAATACTTAACCCAGAGCTGTGCTGCCTTCAAGTTATGTTGGACATATTGCTTTTACTACGAAGAGGTTATTGTTGCATCCGTTGCAATTGGACAATTGCTGTGGAAACGATACCAACTGTTTAAAAATCTAATTTACTTTATTATATACATTCGTCAGTTAGGAATCGTAAAGCGTCATATAATATGTATAAAATAAGGTTAGGCTGTATTTTATCAAGCTTTTAACAATTCCGGATTCTAAAATATCTTAATATTCACATTCTATATGTTCTTCTGCTGGAGTAATGTCGTACTGTCGACAATCAACTGCCAGGTGAGATATTTGCTTCCTGTGACAATTTAAAATATTATCTACAGTTGCAACCATATCTCCGGGAAGTACGAGGATCACCTGAAGGCAGCATGCCCACCGTAAAACATTTTTAATATGAAATATTACATTTACAGTAATTAAAACATTTACACACGGATTAAATAAAACACACGTACCACTTGTGCTGTGAACACATACAGATATTGTACTACTCTGCCTCAAATGTACATGCGAAAGAGGTCAACTGTAAAAAATAAGCCGACTAATTTTATCTTCAGCCCACATAAAAATAGTTTGCATGGAGCAAGGCAGGTATGACTCAAAGTTATAAAGAGAACGGCATGAACTGATTAGTGTAGGCAGTATATGGAGCCTATAAATATATTGTCTAGTCATTACACTGTTCAATCAATTAATCGCTTGAGTGGACATCATTTTTGAATCATTGACCACTGGTTTATAGCTTAGGTTACCACGGTTGATTTGTTCTGGTCCTGCTTCCCAAGACCTGTTTAAGTGCAGCTAGCCAACTTCTCCTTTTAATTCAGAAAATAATGCACACTTGCGTTTGAACGTCTAGGCTGACAGGTGTAGAAGATAAAATAAGATAATCCTTTATTATTCCCGCAGTCGGGAAATTCAGGTTGATAATCTTCGTTTTAATTCAATTGAAACAATAGATGCAACAAATATAGAGCATATATTTTGCAGAGAAATCCCAATGGACCACCTTCGGGCTAAAGACGCGTCATAGCTGCATCTTATCTCTATTTGTCCTTTATAGACTTACCTCTCAAACCTGCACTTGACTTTAGTTGGACTTTTGATTTCTTCGACGAGTTCAACATGTCCACAGTAAGGCTGCTCCTATCTTGGCTGCTTTTTAAGGAGGTTGCTGCACTGTCAGGTAAATTACATTGTTGTACGTTAAAATGTTTATAGCGCGGGGACGACTTCATATGCGCAATTACGCATCGTTTTTATCCAGGAAACTTCTGGCACATCACGGATCAGCACTGGGACCCAACATACAAACTGACCGATAATCCTGAACTTGTGTGCGCATCGAGTGGCAAACGACCCGCAGCCAATGCGGGGAAATTTGGAGACTATGCTTGTGATTCGCCATGGCTCCTTATCAACTCCTCTGTGTATGCCATGAAGGATATTCTACCTGACCCGGACTTCATAGTATGGACAGGGTATGTATCCGCTTTAGGTGGGATTGTAACATGTTTCACGAATCTTGCTGGCTTGTTGAGTCCCCCCCAAAACAAATCGCTTTCCCCACTCAGGATTTAATCCTTACTATCTATTTGTTTGCTGCTCAGAGATGACACACCACATATAGCCAACGAGGATCTGGGAGAAGAAGCAGTGCTCCACATTATCAGTAACCTTACCCACATTATAAAGCAGGTGTTTCCAAGTAAGTGTGAGGTAAAGAGACATCGTGTGTAGCCTATTTAAGTGAGCCAATATCTGGAATCGACATTTACAGTTACGTTGTAGTATGGATGAACTTATATTGTTGTACGTTACTGCCCTTCCTTAGACACTAAAGTGTACTCTGCCCTGGGCAACCATGACTACCACCCTAAGAGCCAGCTTCCTGCCGGCCCAAACTACATGTATAACCAGACAGCTGAAATGTGGCAGGACTGGTTGGATCCAGAGTCCAGAGTAACATTTAAAAAAGGTTAATGGAGTCTCCTGTGATACTTTGAGATGAATACTTTTGATAATAACACAATTATTTTTCCCTAAGAATCAATAAATTACCTTATCTATTATTTAAAAGCACACGTCCAATTGTGTCATGCATTTTACGCAATGTTTTTCTTCACGCAGGTGGATATTACACAGAGAAGCTGCTGAATCGAACAGGTTTCAGGATGCTGGTCCTTAACACTAATCTCTACTATGACCAGAACAAGCTGACCCGGGACATGGACGACCCAGCGGGCCAGTTTAGCTGGGCGGACCAGGTTCTTACAGAGGCCGCCATCAACAAAGAAAAGGCAAGGCATCTAGTCTGTCTGTGCCTTGTAGCAGGTGTTGAATTCAATTTAAAAGATTTTTTTTAATCGCTGCGTACAGTAGAGGGTAATAAATCATCCAGTGAATCATGAATAACTCATTCCTCTTTTAATGCTGGTTACCATGGTTAACCGGAAGAATACTTTCAGTTTATATCCCCCTGTATAAACAATCATCTCACGGATTTAGGAAGCGTCTGCTTCCTAAATCTAAGGGCGCAGCCCAATTCATCTCATGCTTTGCAAAAAGATGAGCGCATTTAAGTCTGTCTACCTCGAATGAAAAAAAGACCATTTTTTTCTAACTCTGCACTGGTTTCACTTCCAGGTGTACATCATTGGTCACGTTCCCCCAGGTTTCTTTGAGAAGAAGAGAAGTAAGCCGTGGTTCACGCCTAAATTCAACAAGCTATACTTGGACTTAATTCAGAGGCACTACTCAGTCATACTTGGACAGTTTTTTGGCCATCATCATACCGATAGCTTCCGGATGTTTTACAACTCGGAGGGTAAGTTCTCACTGTTGGAATACTATTGCCACTATGAGTGCTTTCTCCTGTTTTACATGTTAGTGTTGATTGGTATTTATATTGTTTCGTTTTTACTCTATTTCCGCACTGTTATGCACAGTGACTCACGCCTAGTGTCCAGATGGTACCTTTGACCTTTAGGCCCATAATACTGTGTTAATCAGGCTCTCCTATCAGTACGATGTTCCTCAGCCCAGGCGTCACACCGTGGAAAACAACACTTCCTGGAGTCAAGGATGGAGCAAACAACCCTGGGATCCGTGTTTTTGAATACGACCCTCAAACGCTCCAGGTCAAAGTAAGTCAAGGCCAGTCTGTATCATTTCCTTTCACATTGTGTCTTTCTTAGCTGCAATACACAGCCTCAACAAACAAAAAAAACCCGAAATACTTTATTGTTTCGTTTCTGCTTTTCAAACCACACGTTTGTACACACTCAGGATGTGGTGACGCATTATCTGAACCTGACACACGCTAATGCAGCCCGCGGACGCTGGGAGAAGGAGTACCGCCTGACAGAGAGCTTCAGAATACCAGACGCCTCCCCGGCCTCCATGCATCAGGCTCTAGAGCGCATCGCTAACGGCCGCTGCTACCTACAAAAGTACTACGAGTTCAACTCAGTCAGCTACGACCTGACAGAGTGTGACAGCGACTGCCGCGTTGACCACGTGTGTGCAGCCAGAGAGGTAGACTTTGAGAGGTATGAACACTGTCTGGAGAAGGAAGGGGCAGCTGCCATTCACGGTGGGTTGCTGCCGGTCCTCTCCGTGGCTGTGAGTCTGGTGCTGGCCAATCGGTGATGATGATCAATATATCAAAGATGATTTTTAATAGATATTATTGACGATTCAGGGGGTTATTAGATAGAAAAACTGAAACTCAAGATCAAGATTATTGCTGTCATGTAAATATTTACCAGTGAACATCATAGGATGTGTTGTCATGTTCTAAATCATATATCTATAATTTAGGCGAGTCATGCACTAGATGTACTTAAGCAGAGAAAAATAAAAAAACCTTTGGCTTCCGCAATCTTTGGTGAGCTTGGTTTGTTGGTGCTGTTTTAAGACTACATTTCCAGTCAATAGAAAAAGACTGTGGTATTCATGTGGCTCAAGTACATAATCATTCACGTGTGATGTTTTTGTCGAATGTTTCTTTCCCCACAAGCTTTCCTGTCAAACTCTACTGTATCTATTTAATAAAACCAGAAAATGCCAAAACAGTTGTTTATTGGTTGAATGTTATTTTAGCAACAATAATCAATGCACCAGTATATACTATATATATATATATATATATATATATATATATATATATATATATATATATATATATATATATATATATATATATATATATATATATATATATATATATATGCCATATCAGTATTATTGCAACAGTAAATCTGTTGATTAACATAAATTGCACTTAATCACGCCCATATAACTTAGTAAAACAACCTGTTCCTAAACATATCAGATTAAGCTGTGTTATCTGAGTTCTATACAGCTATATAAAGATGTAATTACTTTTTAAATACTGTCAATAAACTTAAGTGGAAACTCAAAATGTCATAAAATGCCAGATGCTGGACTTTGGGCCTGTTGTGAAGACACATTTATTGAATATGTGCTCGAGCAGTGTATTTGATTGACAGGTTGTCGCAGTCCCTGGGGTCATGACCGTGCAACGATTGGTTGGTGAGTCCGTTCACATGATCAAGACCTGTTTAGCTGAGGTGAAAGGCTGCATCGCTGCGTCCAGAGCTTTGCTGTAGTCTTGGAGGCCCACCTCAGTGCAGGCAGGAGCCGTCAGCTTTCCCTGCTGAATGAGGTGGCACAGCTCATCCAGCATGGCTCTGAATGCCTTTCCATCTAAGGAGAGAGAGAGTGTAATTTCTCATGAGAGTCATTTCAAGAGACTTATTTGACGAAATAGGAAACGTCATGCTGACTCACGGCTCGAGTGATCTCTCTTCCACTGCGTGACCCAAAATCCCCGAACCTTCACGTCCTTGAAAATAAGAGCACTCTGGAGAGAACAAGTTCAGTGAGCGTACTGAGAGAAAAGTGTGCTGGTGTAGTGAAACGTTACATGTAGGAGGCAGTGGGAGGTTTCATCTTACCACGGGGACAGTCACTGGCTGTTTGGCCATTCCTCCATACGTCACCATAGATCCTCCATACCTGGAATACATGGGAATTATTGCATTTTATGATCCAATTTTCTCGTCAGTGTAAGATATTAAACATCAAAGATCATTCAGCATCCTCACTGTAGATGACGGAGCAGCTCTGTTGCGCTTTTGCCTCCGACTCCGTTCAGTGCCAGTTTAGGCTTCGGACAGGTCTTTTAAAAAAAAAAAAAAAGAAAAAAAAGCGAGAGAGAGAACCACATCTTTAAATTAGGACTGTTTATTCATTACATATATCTACATATGTTATTATCGTATCTTTCAAGTCTTCAGACCTTGAACAGTTCCTTCATCTCCGGCCGCCTCAGTGCCTCTTCTTTGATCACATGGGTTCCTCCCATGGCCTTCAGCCTATCACTGAGCTGTGTGAACTCTGGCCTTTGAAAAGGAAGAAACAATGAAGAAGTGCATGACAGTCGTAAATTCTAGCACACACGAAAAAAACAACTCTGTTTCCGTTACCCTTGGACAAAAGAGCCCATTATCTCACGGTCAGGTGGACTGATTACCTGGGCCACTGATTAGGACAGAAAAAGTTGAGTCTTCTGAAAACACTTGATATACCGGTACTTGAGTTCACCTGTCTCTGACGACGTTGATGGTGCTTATCCCCCTCGCAGCAGCAATCTGTATTGCAGCCTGCCCAACTCCACTGTTGGCTGCATTCTGGATCACAGAATCACCTGCAAGGACCGTAGATTGAGCGAAACTGTCACATTAAGATGGCTAAAAGTACTGCACAGCATGCCATGTTTTCAGAGATACCATAGGCAGGAATACTCTATCCTCAAGTCTCCATTTAGATTGGTATTTTATCAGCACATGAAATGGGCGTGTTGTTCCCATCATGTGTCTCGAACAGCTTGCTTGTGCCTCGAACAGCTTGCTTGTAGACTAATGGACATGCTCTGAAGGTGCATGATTCCTTAAAATGCAAGTTCACGCTGCAAATACCACTGAACAGGGCAGTGGCTTTAATTTCAATGACTGAAGGAAGTCAACTGTGCTTTAGTACTTTATTACTGAGAGTTTCCGCAACCAGGAAGTTGTTGGTTTCATTAACCAAGATGGTTGCTAAAAAAAAAGAAACGGAACCAACGTAACCTTTTGGAAGTGGAACCATAGTAAAATAAAAGTCATTTTATGTCTTCCCCTGTATTTCAGTGGCTTGTGGTTTCTATGAAGGAAAATCATGTTATGACAATGTGCGTGGAAATGGTTACCTGGCTTGAGATCTTCAAAGTCAGAGAGCATCCTGAAGGCAGTGCAAGGATTCACCCCCAGTGTGGCAGCGGACAACAAGGGAATGTCATTCGGCAGCGAGATGACATCGTCCTCTGCTAGCACGGCCACTGTCCTCCAGGTCCCTGCTCACACAAAGGCACAGAACTCTTAAGCGACCCTGTGGACTCATTCATGCAATACAAGCTTCTGTTGTTGTTGTTTTTACCTAAACCAGCATCTTTTGGAATGACCCAGTCTCCTGTTTTGAGGGAGGTCACCTGGCCACCGACTTCTACGATCTGGGCCACTCCCTCGTTACCCCCGACCGCTGGGAGGTCAGGCAAGATAGCATAAGTACCTGAAGTAGAAGAAAAAACACCATCAGATAAACAACTTTTCTTCAAACCTTCCAAAAAAGAAATAGTGTGTTTGGTTTCTTGGCTATCTTGGTAGAGCTGCTTCCAAATGAAGTTGCTGTGCTGCTGTTTGGTGCGGAGGTAACCAAGTACCTTGAATCATGTTGATGTCAGACGGGTTGATTGGAGCTGCCAGCATTTTAACGAGGACATCCTTTGCCCCTATGGGGGGCAGGTCTACATCTTCCAACCTGACAACCAAAAACATTCAAGTATACAAAAGCACGTCTTCTCCATTTTTTGGGGGGTTTGGTGACAGCATTCTAAAGTATGAAATACAGCATATCTAGGCTTAGTCACAAAGGACGACGGTGTCCAAATACATCCATTGTGGTCCCCGGTGTTTATCAAGACGCGGACCGGTTTAGGTATGTCTGAGCAAAGAAATACTGGAAACTAAAAACTGCTCATTTTAATCCTTAAAGAAGACAATAGCATTATTTGTTTTCATACTTTTTTTCAAACAGGCTTAGACAGGCTGTAAATTGATGAGCATTAGACTGACCATTTGGGCTGTAGGAAAGTCTCTGAACACATCATTTAAAAAAAATTGTAATACATTGATCCATCATGCCAGTAGTTGCTTGTTGAAGCTTTAATCCACATTCTATTCAGGAAATGTATTACAGCCATTTTGGCCACTGGGCGAAAAACAGCCACTACAATTTATGTTGTGACCAACGGTCAAGAACAAGCGGGTGTTGTTGTGCCCTCCGACGTAAGGGGGCAGTAGTGAGCCTAGTACGGGTTAGCACACCACAATAAGGTGAAGAAGAAGTCGCACTAAGGGAAAACTTACTTAGAAAAGCGACAAAAAGGTACAATTTATACTTCATCAGAAGCGTTTTTGAACAGTATTTTTAAATTTGAGAACTTGAGAAGAGACTTAAATAATTAAGACAATCAGGTTACTTTAAACCGTTAAAGAGCATATTTAGCCACATGAACTGTAGCTAACGTTACTGTATTGCATTTGCAGGACCGCAGGAAACGAATGCACGATACGTGCAGGCTTACTGAACGACTTTTGAAGGGTCCCCGTGTTTTCTGAACAGAAGAGCCTTGCTTGTTGTCAGTGCTGCAGGTCCAGCTGAATGACTGAAGAGAGGCCCGGTTTCCCAGTGCCTTGAACATTTTAAAAGAGCAGCAGCGTATCCTCTGCAGGCTGTCTGGCTTCTTAAACAGAGCGGCAGCCACATGGCGACTCAGGAGTTAACTTGTAATTGTGAAATAATAACCCCATTACTCAATAACATGTGGCATTTCAACTGTGCGTTTTACTAGCGTTCCTGTTACTGCACGGCCATGTTGGATTTGGGGTTGTGTCATTGAAAATATAAACACAGAGTAGCGCCCCTGGTGGATAAACGCGGTAGTTCACTTTTTATAGCCGTGACATGGTTCACAGTACTTTGGGTTTCAGGGGGTTACCAGGCAGAGAAAAATAGGAATGAATTACTTGCTGTGGTGTCTCACTTCATGTGAGCCTTTTACCCAGAAGTTACTCATTTCCACACAACATGACTGAGTTGATGATAAATAGAAAATCAACAGTGGTGGAATGTAAACTAAACTGCTATATTCTCAGAATCATGATTCCATCTTCATATGTATTGTTTTGTCAGAATAACCGTCCAAAGATATTCAATGTACAATGAATATCATATGTTGAAGAAAAGCAGCAATTTCTCACATTTGAGAAACTATTGATTTTTCTGCTGAATAAAGGACTATTGTTGTGATTTATTTCTCTGTCAATAACTAAAGTTCCAGCACTACACTATTGCACTTTTTACACCACTAAATCTATTTGACAGTTATAGCGAGTTACCTTTTTTATTCTTAAGCTCAGTTTATTTAGCTTTGACCGTGTACACCATTAAAATCCTGGGTAACACTTTGTAATGAGGCCTTTTTTATAATTACAAGTTCTAATAAATAAACAGCTGTACTAATATGTATTAGAAATTAACTGAAGACTTTATAGAACTATTATTATTTGGTAACATTTGTGTTGTAGTTTAATATAATCCAGTTGTCTTAGATTTTGAATGCAAGCTTTTTTCAGTTGCAATCTTACTTGTTTACAGTATCTGTTGCAAGAGCAAGAAAAAACAGGCAAAAAGACACATGAATATTGACATATTTACTAGCAAATAGAGCAGATCTTAACATATAGAAACATAATCAGTCATACTTTGAAAAGCCTACATGCTGCTCATTGAAAAACTAGCCATTAAATCAAGATAAGAGGACTCAAGATACATGTTTTATGGCAGTAAACATTGATACATTCATCAGTAATAAATGCACATTTTCTTTTTTGGAAGTAGCTCTAGCCATTTATCTGATCATCTTTCTGGTTACCCTAATCTTATAAAATACACCACAGATGAAATGGCTGATGGTCACAAACAAAATACACCATGAAAAGCACACACAATGCAAACTGTGATGCAGAACGCTTCGATGTGCTTCAAATGTTGCCCTGAGCACATAATCTTACAAATCCTCAGATTTCCAAAGTATATCTGAGCCGTCGAACACCCGACAAACCGATCACAATAACACGCCACTGAGGGGTCACAAAGGTTTGTTGCAATCAGAATGTCTCTCATGGACTCTAGTTCACAAATGATACTTTGAAAACATAACTAAATACAGCAGAATATTGCAAACATTACAATACAACACTTTCATTCAACCTTTTATCTAAATAGTGGGTGTCAGAATCCAATTCATATGTTTGACAGAAGACTTCGTGATTTCAGGGATTTTTTAAGAAAGTTAATCACAGAGATTAATAACAAAAGTCATCCACGTGTGTTCAAGTTAGAGGTTATACTGGCACTGCGACCATAAATTCAACATAAAAACACACAGAAAAGTAAACCGTTCCATCTAATCAGAGCGCTTACTTCAACAATCTTTCCGTCCTTTCACATCCTGAGTTATCAAGTTTTCTTTTCTTTCATCAATTCTTAAAATAAACACCACGTAACAGCAGAGTATGAAACAAGATTTGAGTGTTAAATCATCCATGACACATTCTTTTTGTCTTAAGCATTGATAGTCTGAAACACCAAGTATCGGCCATGTGTTGAGATGAGACAACCCCGGATCATATACTACTAGCCCCAATCCCTTTAACAACATTCTACTACATCCCCATCTACAGCGATTATAGAGGAAAGAAATACAGATTATGTCATATCATGGCAAGTTATGTCAAAGAGGTTAAACTACAAAGAACATCATCAAACTGGGTGCGTGAAGTTGACAACGTATGGGAGTCAAAAGGTTTATGAATATCTATCACAATCATTTGTATTCATTCCTTTTTTTTGGGCCATGTTAGTTGTTTTTTTTCAAGCAAAAAAAGAACCTTCTGAACTACGACGTTCCTAAACCCATTTTACTTTGGCATCTTTGTTCTCCGCTTCACATCATGCGGATGAAGACTCAGTCTCTACTTAGTCTTGTGTCAACACTCCTCGACTCCTTCAACTCAATCTGAAGTATTCCCTGAGTTTTCAGATTGGCAATTCCTGAGATGAGCCTAAGAGTGGAGTTGAGTTTTTTCTTTCTTCTTTTCCCTAACCCAGCGACCGACTGTATGTGGTATATGAAAATCAAAAAAATAGAATATAAAACATGGAACGTATTCAAAAAGAGATTAAACTGAATATGAAAATGAATTAATGCATCTCACACATGATTAGTGCAGAGTAACATTGCATTGGGTTTGGCATAGATTGGAATAACAATGGGACTCTCTCACAAAAGGCTCATTGTTCATAAAAATTAATTTAAACGAACAAATTGATACGAGGCAAAGGAAAAACAAACTCACAGTTTACGTCAGTCCTCATAATTCTATGTACCTGTACAGTATGTACTGTATGTTGTTAGTGTGTTGCAGTATTACTGTTACACTGCATTCATACGGCATCGAATTATTGTTTAAGGACAATGACCGTGATTTATCAAGCACATATGTACAAATTATACGAGTACCTTGATGTTAAAAATGGGTTACCCAAATATATTCTCATGTCATATATAGCTTTGAATGACATTTGGCAGTTCTTTTGAATGTCTACTAGAACAATAATGGCTTCAACAGGAGCAGAGGGAGAAGTGGCAGCACTCTTGGATGAAAATAAATAAGTAGTATGATTTTTTTTTTTTTTTTTTAAAGGCTTTAGAATAATTTCACATATATATTATTTGGGTGTAAAAGTCATGTCAGCATCTCCTGTAAAACGGGAGTAAATGCTGATTAGCTAGCTAGTTCTACATGCTCCTCCGTGCAGGCTTGGTGTTCCTGAACTATTACCCCACTAAGGGTTATAGGGAGGTAATGTCTTAAATAACTACCTAGAAATGGATCACACTGGATACAAAACAACAGCCTTCCCACTGGCAATATTATGTCTAATTCTGCCTCATTTTTTTATTCAAGTATCAAGAGGAGAGCTAGCTGGACCCCTCAGTAACTCAGTCCAGTTCAAGTATCTTATTACGTGTGATGATGTGTTGGGTTTAGTATCACATTGGTTGGAATTCTATCAAATCCAAGTTGAGGTGACTATAAAGCAGCAGAATTTCACACACCAGCCAATAGAATGAGAGCATACTGTGGCTGGAAAGTTGCCCAAGCTCTCAGAAATGTTAAAGAGCAACTTAACAGCAGGCTGAAAAACTGTGTTTTGCTGCCCTCTGTGGTTGAGATTTAAGAGTGACTACACCCAGTCTAATAAGTACAGCTGAGCACATCCAGCTGGTGTGTGGTCAGAGGCTCAAGAAATTTCAGTGGCCAGTATGCTCCAACAGAACACCCACAATTTCTACCATTTTCAAAACTGACAGGTCACAGGTGTGGATGTGTTAAGCTACTCTTTAAAGCTAAGGTTGGAAATGTTGCAAACCGCATAACCCAGCCTAGTGTTGCCAACTCTTCCAATGGATGTAGCTAGCAGCACGAGCTCCTACGGTGGCTAAATCTAGCAAGAAAGTAGCCACGTATGCACCCCACCCCTTCAGGCCTATACCCGCCAAAGCCATTCTTCCAAAATGATCATCGTAAGCATGAACGTAAACAGCATACGTGGCTATCGTTAGCAGCTTGTGGAAGACTCTGGTGAACAGCAATGAGAGCATGCAGGCAGCCCGTCCAATCATTTCATTTAGGCTGAATGAAATGATTGGACGGGCCTATTAAAGTCCTGCGTCAGCCATCGATACCAGAATTTTTTCTTCTTTTTTTGTCAAATTCAATTTATTGATTGCTGTCGGTATGTTATGAGAATTTCAACACAACCAACCCTAGCTTTAATGGATTATCTTATAACTAATGGCAATGCTTTGTAAATACTGTAGTGCAACGAGGATTTGATTTAATCCCAACTCAAATCACAATCTCCAAAACCATATTGTGAGAATATTTGGTTGCCCATCAGCGGTCAGAATGACAATGTTGGTAGCAGACCAAACACAAGCCAATGAGGTATACCGTGCACTTTTAGACAGTCAGCAAAACGCTGGAGGAAAATTAATTGGCAAAAAAAAAAAAAAAAACTCTGACCAAAAGCTCAAAATAACTTCTGGTCTGACATTCATTTGGCCCCAGGAAAACTGGATGGTCGATTGCAATATTGGCAGATGCCAATACATGGCCTATAGCTATACCCTAAAACCCGTCCCATGTGTTTTCCCGAACCCTCCCCTTCCCCATGCAACATACAAACTAACATTCATTCCAGAGGTACCCACTGTCTCGTCTCTGTTGGATGTTGAGGTGTAACAGTCAGGAGGGAGACTAAATGGTAAGGCAGCAAAAGTGTAACACACTGAGTATTTCACAAGAACAGAAGAGGTATAATGCCCACAGGAGAGGCACAGTATCACATTAAAGAAAGAAAAACAGATTCTACAAAAACTCATCATCAAGATAACCCGTTATTTGGCATTGCCCACTACAATCCTAAACCCCTCGAGCAACAGCAGTGATTTGAACATTTAGAAAAGCGTCCTGAGTGCAATAATACAGCAGTATTCCTGAGTGTGTGTTACACCAACTGAAAAATGACAACAACAAAAAAACATCAGCAACATTCTTCATCAGCAATTTTTTTTTTCTTAACCTGAGGTAGTTCCAAAAGCAGCTTCAACGGGTGGAAGGGGATCCATGCGTCCCGTCTCTCCATCACAGCAGTTTGATTGGCCTCTGTGCTTCCCCGGCGTCAGTGTTGCCCCAAATTTCTCGCTTAATCGGTGGTCTTGGGAGGCGGCGCCGCATGGCTGTGCTCCTCGTCTCCTTTCAGCGGGGACGGTTTTCCCTGAGAACCCGGTGAGGACTGTTGTGCTTTGATTGGGCAGTTGGCGACCATGTGGTCGATGCTCTGGCAGAAATGGCACTTCTTGGGCTGGGGTGGTAACTTGCACTCTTTGGCGTGGTGGTCCAGGCCTCCGCAGTTGTAGCACCTACAAGGGCAGGGAGTATTTAGTCTCATGTATTGTGTGCTCGAACAACTGGCGTATTTACAGCTGGGATGTTTCTGGCCACCTGGCAAAGAACAATTTGATCTCTAATTGGGAGATATCTGTCTCTTTAGCTGCTAAATACATCACTATGTTCAGCAGCTAGTCGCTAACTGTGTCTGCCTGCTGTTTGGCGCTGAGCAGGTAGCGCACAGTTGCTACACAGCTATTTTGCTTAAGCCAGCTGCTGCTCCATTGAGCGCAGGGAAACAGCAGAGCATTCATAATAACATGATTTTTTTTTCCACTAAAAAGTTCTGTTCATTTTGTGCACATACTCTTTCACCTTCATTATAAAATCCCTAATCCAAAAATGAATTTCAAAACGTTAACTGCTGGATGCAAGACGTGTGCTACCTCAATGAAAAGATATTGAACCCCGATTGGCTTCCAAACGTTTTGTGATGTCACAAAATCTTGCTTGTACGTGCATATCTTAAAACTCAGATGTGTCATCCTTCAGCGGATTAATGTGAAAACAGCCTTCTTTTGTAAAACTGTGCTTATCCATAAATTCTGCACAGTGACGGTAAAATGAAGTTACAACAACCAAAGCCCATTTTTGATTGATGGGGCATTTTAAGTTGCACCTGTTTTCCTCTAGATGGCCCCGTTTCACCTGTAATGACTTGAGTCATACATCTTGAAAGGGCATTTTAGGTCACACCACACTGCTCTGTGGAGCAGCACCCTGGGTCAGAACATCTAACAAACATGTCATAGTTTCTGAGATGTTTTAAAATCACCACTGAAATTCATGAAATCTTATTAACAACCTTTGACCAAGCAGAAGTTTCTGGAAGGTTTTACTTAAGGTTACTACGAGTAATTGGCAAGAATTAAAGGCGCTTCATACAAGGTTGGGAGCATTTCATTTGCCTCAGCTCTCCACGTGGTGACGGCTGGGCTCGTGTCTCGTAGCTAACGGTGCTAATAGCACTAACGGTACAAACTATGGCAAAGTGCCATAGCTGACAGTGTTTATCTGAGGGTGAACCAGTGGGTGAATGCTGCGCTTCAGTCGGGACGGCATCATCAGCTGTAACCGCCGCATGAGTGCAGTGCAGAGCGGCAGCTGTGAGCTCGCCAGTGGGGTTCACTCACATGCACAAAGATGCACTAAAGGCCCGAGATGCCGGCCTGGCTTTGTCGACAAAGCAAAGCAAAATGTACGACCTCATTCTCTGCTCAGGTAGACATTTCTCCATTATATATTTACATAGCAAATAGTTGTTTGCTGCTGTATTCAGGCTCTGAATCCAATATATTACACCCTTAACTGGCACGGCTCATAGTTTTTCATGGACTCGGTATTGATACCATGACTCATTATCTCGAAGTATCGAGAACAGCTTGTCCTATTTGTCAGTTTTTCACTGCCAATCGCTTCCACCCCCCCCCCCCCCCTGTTGGACTCTATTGTGTCAAAGTAAGACATCCGTTTCATCCGCCTTTGAACTTTAGAAATGGACACCATCAGGGGTCAGCGGGAGCCATCGCGGGCGCCATCGGGCCACCTCTGTTTGAACGCAATCTATAGAATGGCCACGCGCTCAGGGACGGAAGACAGATGGGCGGTGGGCGTGAGGCGGTCACTCTGTGCCACTGCGGACCCCCCTGCCACCATTGTAGCAGCAGATGACGTTTGTACGGGGGCGCCTGCCGAGGGGTCAGTGTGGCCATTGGGGGGCGGTGTCAAGGTATACACCGTCACAGCGCAGGAGCTCCCCGCATCAGCATCCATCAGGAGGCAAGTGGAGGGAAGGGGAAGTGGTCCCTTTGTCTAAAAAAGCTGCAGCAATGACCTCTGAACCTTGCCTTCCCCGCCCTCTCCTCAGTTCTCTAACCCCCAATCCCTCATACACTGTTGCCATGCCAACAGTGACCTTTCACCCCTGTGCCCGGGCTCCTACATCTGTTATCAATTAAATGGACAGAAGATGTTTCCCCACCCTCAGTAAAAAATATATATATATATATACACACACAGACAAACACACAAAGGTGGTCTCAAAAATAGACTTAAGAAACAGCTGTTCACTTTGGTTGGCAAGACACAACCTAGAATGTACTTCTTACTCCTGCCCCAATGATATCTGACCATTGGTTATGATCAATCAATCCTACGTGAACCAATGAAACACCATCCAGTTGCATTATGAAATACGCTAGAGGGGTACGATATCTTACCATGGATCAGCGTGGTCAAGGGAGAGTTATTGAGCCACCGCGGGCCTCCCAGGACTCTTTGGGGCCGTAATGATCTGTGTTCTCACACAGACTACTCTCTGGCTCTAATCACAACTGACAGGGGGGTGAAGTTGATACACCTCTAACCCTGTGCTTTATTGATATTCAAAGAATGACCCAACAATCGAGACCCAGTTGGCTCCTCTTTTCGTTCACTTGGAAGGATGTTGTTGCCTTTGCAAGGAACCCTCGAATCTTCAGGAGAAATTGAATGAATGACGATATATTTGTAGATTTTTTGACTTTTTTTACTTTCTCAGGTTACTTTCTCATGAAACTACTTTTTAAGGGGTGGGGTTCAGATCAAACTAAAATATAAAACTTCCTTTTCAGTAATGAGGAATGACATAGAGTTGGTAAAATTCCTCATTCCCGAAAGAGAAAGTGCTAGAATTACTAACAAAACCTAGATGAATGTTTAGGTTATTTAAATCATGATCGGTTTTGTAGTTTCAAATCACATTGATGGTTTTAGGACGGTTTAGGAAGCGCGAGGGAGTCAGTGGGCGTGAATTCACCAGGGGCCAGCAGATTTAAACAGTTATTGATCCAGGTCACACGTCAAGCCTGCTGGTGTGACCCTTGCTTGGGCTGGAGGTGGGGGTTGGGGACGAGGAAGAGGAAGGAAAATGGGGAGAAACTAAAACACCATTGTATATCTGATCCAACCTGGACCCAACAATGACTGTTTGTGGACTTCTAAAGAAGTAAAGCGCATAATCTGTCACTAAAAACCCAAGTATCTCCAAATAAGTTTTAGATAAACTGCAATATGCTTCCTTACAGGTTTAGAAAGCTGCATTCATTTAAGGTCTTTCCTGCTCTTTCCCCGTTCGCCCCCCCCCCACTTACCTGTCTCCCTTTGAACGTCGCTTCTGGACCTTCTTGCCTTTGGGTCTCCTCTCACTGCCCACACAGTGGATGCCACCTGGTCCAGTAACTCTCTGCGACTCGAGGCCCTTTGACGACTTCTTGAAGGTAAACTCGACCACCTCGCCCTCCTTCAGGCTGCGGAAGCCCTCCATGTGCAACTTGCTCTGAAAGGTAACACAGGAAGAGGATTCAGCATCAAATATATCGTCTATATTGTCCAGCTATGTGGTGACTTTGTCAAAGACAATACGAGTCAAATATCTTTTTCACCATCACAGAAATACAGAAGACAATGCTTCGTGGGATATACATCTATATATCTCGTGATAACCTGTTATATTATATGACCAGTTTCCAAATCACCTCCACAATGGCTCTTGAGGAGAACAACCCCCACCCATTCTTCACTGTGTGATGCCATCAGAGCCTGATAGGACTTATCAGGTATTTAAGGTGATGATTACCTCGATGAAACAAACGAGCACTACAAAGCTCGCTGTTCCCACTTTACAGATCAGTTTGTACAAATACTGCCCTGCCTCAAAAAGGCCCCGTTGTCTTGATTCGGCTTTGTCTTTTTTTGCTGTGTTTGAGTGGTAAACCTGAAGAGGATAACCTTCAACCATCCCCCCCCCCCCCCACTCTACGGAGGAACAGCATTCCACACTACTGCCCCCACCCTATCCCTCTTCCCACCCACATCACAAAGCTCCACTAACACACTGACCACCACCACTAACCCTAAACTGCAGGATGCAGGGGTTAGTGCTACGGTTGGGGGTGGGGTGAGAAGGCTTCTCTGGGAGGTTGGGGGGTCAGGGGAACATTCCTTGGATAGTTGTTTGGCAGAAAGACACCAGAGATAAAAGTTGAGGGAAAGCCCAAATGATTGATATCTTCCTTTGATATCAGCGCTCCAATCTTCCATTTGTGAAAGAAACATGTCTGGTGAGCAGCAACATTGGAGAGGCGCGTAATCAACAAGAGAAAAGGTTTGAATGTGCCGAGAGTAGAAACTCATTTAGCTACATGTTCACCTGAAGTGACCCTTGAGGTTCTTCGACTAGTCTCGCCAGACACATTTCCGATTCCAAAGAAAAGAGAAGAGTATATGAAGGGAAGGTGTGGAGCAGCTTTTGCTAACACAACATGGGAAACCCCTCTCTAAAATTCCCTCGGTGTGAGATGTCACAACTAGAACAGACTGTTGACATAAGAAGAAAGATCCACAATGAAGCGGCTTTGTTTTGGTAGACATTAATCCCATTTTCTTTTTGAGTAAAGTCACATTATGATCAACGGTCTGCATTGAGAGTCCTCAAAGCACACGGTTTATTGTGAGGAAAGTCTGAGGTCTGCTTCAGACCAAAAGGATCAGTTAAAGCATACAATAGTTTAATGAGCTGGGAATTAACGTTGTCTTCTGCCATTAGAAAAGAAACAAACAAGCACCATCTTCACAATTGAGCGTGTGCTGCGAAGTCCTGATCAACACAACTGGTGAGCCATGACATCGGAGCGGCAATATGGACGTCCGCAGAGTCCCATCAGGTTTCTCTGCCCTGGTGACCGTTAACCCACTTCCTCTTCCACATGTGACCTTCCCCATCCCCCAAAACGGACCCTGACCAGTCACATCAGGTTGTCCACACGCAGATACAGGTACAGATACAGGGTGGGGCTTTTTTTACCCTTAAGGATCTATTGTGTGTGCGTGACTGTGGGTGGGGGGGGGGGGGGGCATTATGAGTACTGTAAACTCAGTCCAGAATGTGTCTGGAAGCCAAGTGAGGCAGAGAAAGACATCAGAGCAACGAGGGACAATAGCAGGACTGCTGCTGAGACAAAGAGGGGCTCGGTCACGGCCGCGGGGTGCTTCATTCGGATGCATGGCTCTTTTGTCCACCTGCACAAAGGCCGGTGGAGCCTGGGAGTCAATTTGACACGCAGCCACTAATTTTAGAGCTGAGGCCTTTTACGTCACCATAACCCCTATACATCCATCATTGACACAAGTGTCTCTCCCATTTCTACTGACAGAGGGAAGTAAGTCGTTGGTTACGCATTTGTAGTGGCTAGATTGAAAGCACGCGAGGTTGTTGCTTCAGTTAAGCAGTGAGCATTTGCTCTCTCAATTTGAGCTTCCTTTTTAAGAGTCTGCAGCAACAATCAACTGGCTCTGATGACAGACGTACACCACTTTTTGTAAGATGGATTTAATGGCAGTTTATTTTATACTTCTCGTGAATCCACCCATTCATCTCCATTTTTCTTTTGAATCTGTAACCACTGGAGTGCCGAACTGCAAGTTTCTAACCCAAACTCATGTTTTGGTTTGCATTATGATTAATCAGTCAGCAACTTCCTGTGTGTAGTCAAACAATAATTCAGTTACAACGGCTGCACAGCACAATGAAATCTCTCTATATGCATCATCATGGAGCACGAATGACTTAAAAGAAAAACAGAATCAAGTGAGTCTGACAACTGGCTTCAACAAAGTTGGGAACATGAAAGCGTATGGGAATAAACTTACTTAAATACTTTTCATCTCCAGCGATACATCTTTAAAAAGGGAATTCGGTAGACAAAAGTCTCCACAGCATTAAGCCCTGCAGAGCAGTAGCATGGTGTGGATAACATTTACCTAAAATAAAACCCTGAGAACTCCTTTCCTCTTTAAAGCCAACAGTGAGACACACACACACACACACACACACACACACACACACACACACACACACACACACACACACACACACACACACACACACACACACACACACACACACACACACACAGAGAGAGAGAGGGGGGGGGGGTTGAGCAGACAGCAAAGAGCCTTTAATCATTTTATGACAGGAACCTTGAGGTGTTGGGCAGCTAGTTGGGACTCCTCACATTCACATGCTAAGTCTTTATCTTGTCAAACAGCAATGGAGGCGCTCGCTCTCATGAGAAGTAGGAGGGAAATCACCCCCCCCCCCCCACACACACACACACCTCTTTACCACCCACTCCACCGGTATGTAAGAAGGCAAATGGTTTGAACTGAGAAGAATTTTAAAGTTCACCGTTATCTCTTCAGACTGAGAAACAATTAAACCTCAAGTGAAAGAGGAGAAGAAGAACACCACCAACCCTAAAACTATACAACTACAGTTAGATTTTTCACATGAATAGCAATAAAGGGATTCTGCAGTTTTAAGCCTGGGGGGGGGGGGGGGGGGGAAGGCAAATTCATGAATGCTGACATGTGTGTGTTAAAAGCATGCTTTAACTTTAAAAAGAAGTGATCAATAATTCTTGTTTAGATGGTTTGTCTTATTTACACAGATCAAACCATTGAGATCTTCATATGCAACGATAAATGTAAAATCCACTCATCATATTCCAAACGAAAACTAAAGTGAACAAACATCGACTTCAGAAGAGCTTCAACTAAGTGACACAGCGTTTCCTCCTCAGTTTGGCTGTGATCTACACTCACCCGAAAAGTATTGAGGCCAGACTAGTTAAGTCTAACTTCTGACCACACTTTTATTTCTCCATCACACTAATCAGTGTCTCTAAAAAAAAAAAACCCACGCGGGAGGGCCGCAGCTCTCTGGCTGCAACACTTGGTCCCCTGAGGGAGAAACAGCCACCAGACTGCGGGGGGGGGGGGGGGGGGGGGGGGGCACCCATCTAACCCTGTTAAACATATCTCACACCATTTGAACTGTTTTATTGAACATATCGAGACTCCTGATAAGATAGAAAACAACTAAAATTAAAACTATTATTTATATGTTTTTTTTTTTTATTCGGGTCATTTTTATATTTGACTATAGTTCTGAAGATACAAAAAAAAAAAAAATACGAAATTGAATTAAGCTGTATTGGAAACAGGTGGGGGTGATCTCGCTTCTGCTGGATTCAGCACAAACAGCGTTGATCCTCTTTGCAGCGTTTGTAACGTCACACCACCGTTGGTTTTCCCGCACATTGATAGTCATCCTACCTGATGGACGAACACGTCGACCGGTTCGTTCAGTGGCACTCCCTCTCGGTTAGTCATGGACAAGAAGCCGAAGCCCATGCGGACGTTGAACCATTTACAGATGCCGACTCCGTGGAAGGACTGTGAATCCTCCTCGGTGCTCGGTCCCTCATCCTCCTCGGTCTTACACACTCCTGCAATGAAAAGTGTATGATTTATAAAAAAAAAAAAAAATGTAAACCTCCAAAATGTTTTAAAGGGGGCCAACATTTCAACAACGTATAAAAACCGAAAACGTTTCCCCTTTCTCTCGCATCAGCAATCAATATGAATCGATGAACTGAGTAACAGGCTGAGGCTGCTTAATTCCCTATAAGCAACTGAACACACGACCTTCTTTCTCAAGGAATATGCCACAACTTTCCCCAAATGAAGTGATCCTGGGGGGTTTGCGTGAAATCAGAATGTCTGAAGAGCTTTTAAAGCATTGATAAGACACTCGGACTGCACATCACGTGTGGGAACAATGCCTTGAAATGTCCCACCGCTATCAGATACACAGTCCCACACCAGAAAAAAACAAAACATAATTCACTCATACATTAAAAAAATAAGTAAATTGCTGTTAATTAGTGTTGCTCAACCTGGGAATTCCTGGTTAGAAACGGAGCCCATGTTTTCAGTTCTGCCTTGAGTCAAAATTAGCACCCCAGCTACAGTATCCTGTGTTTAGCCCTCAAACTGGGTAATCCTCACAGATTGCCACTTTCAAGCAAAATGCTGTGAGACGCAGATACTGCGCAGCGAGAGGGAAAGCGGGAGAGGGAGGTAAACAAAAGGGGGCTGGCAACCTATTCCCTCTAAACAATAAGGGTGGAGGGGGTGGGGGTCACGGGGCAGGGTTTTTGATGAAGAATCCCCCCCCCCTCTTTCTCTCTCTCTCAAAGAAAAAAAAATAACAACTCTAAAACAACGCCAGAAGAGATAACTCCCACCAAAAGCTCCCAACATACCTTCTGCCATGTTTGTGGGCCAGTTTACTCCCAGTGTCTTTCTTTCTTTCCTGAAACGTGTTTTTCTGCCCCCCCCCCCTCTTTCTCTCTATCTTGCAGTGGTCAGCTCTGTCGGTCAATACAAATGACCATTTCTCATCCAACGAACCCCCCACACACTCTCGGTCACGTCCACGTGATTCACAATTATACAGTCCCCAAGGACAGATGGATTGCATATTATGTAATAGAAGGGCTCAAATGTGGAGAGTGACCAATCACTTCTAGCGACACGTCCTCGTGACATTATTATGGTCTTTTTTATCTAGACTGATATGAAACTCACAGTATAAGTTAGGTGATTTATATAGTTTACAATTGAAGTCATTTTGCACATTAATATTTGTCCTTCTTTTGGCCTTCTTTTTTGCAGGACTGGGCATGTTTCGGTAAAAACATGAAACCAGCTTTTATTCAGCTGTTTCTCATTCACGACTCTTGAATCATGAAAAATAGAAATGAAAACAAAAAAAACATTTTAAGCTCCTTTTAAATGTGATCTATACGCATGCAGTATGGCTCCATGCACCCAAGGTGGGAGGGAGAAAATAAAACCAGTGGAGCCTGAAGTGCCTTTTTTGAAATCCCCAGGTTTTTTAAGTCAGTTTATGTGTTTTGAATTAGTATCGACGATGTTTTTACAAGCAGCTAAACTGACTCAACCAACAGAGGAGGCGAGTTTCAAATATAGAAGTAAATTAAATAAAAAATGCAGAACAGATGTAAAAACCCACGACTCAAGGTGGCAACATGTAAACAATGCAAGCTGGTCAAACGAATTCATGGATCAATAGTGATTGATTACATCATGTTAAGACGTTGACTCGTGTCCTTGTGGAGTGATCAAAGGAAAGTGATCTTTTTACCAAGCTGAAAGTGAGAGAGTCCAGCTCCGAAATGATCAAAAGATGACTAAATTATATTATTGTACGATGGATAAATGAATGAATGAAAACGAAATACAAACTGTTAAAAAAACAGACTACAGCTGACATTAAAAACTATTAAAAAAATAACTAAAATAGAACATATACAAATATAAATATAGAAAGAATAAACATACCATGCCAACAAATATCTGAAGGATGAACCCAATTTATAAAAAAAAACATTTGTTTGCTTCATTTACGACGTGTGTGAGGGAAAATACGAGTTGAATTAGTTACATTTATCTGCGGAGTATAATTACAAGGTTCCATTCCTATATTTGGTGAATGGAAGCACAGCTCCACCCTTGTGTAAAGCTTGATGGATGTTTTAAAGGTGACTTGGCGATTTCATCACAACTACCACAACGACCCCTTGTGGACCCGCAGCACGCGTATACATGGCCCTAAACGTTAGGCTATATAATCGACAGCACTACATGTCCCGAATTATGGTTTCACAGATCAGAGAAAGCTGTATGCACCATATGAATGCGTTAAAGTGGTAAATTGTTTTTTAAGAAACATGCTTCTAGGCTAGAGAGGGGTTATAATATATTATATTATAATGTGAAGCAGAACAATTTAAGTCTCAGGTTTACTGAAACATCTGCCTGACCTGCAGGATAGGAAGGAAGATAAGAAGGGGGACATTTTAAAGTTGGAGCCATTCATTTTCTGCTGTAAAACCAAATGCACCCACTACACCAAATAGATTACACACGTTATACTGATTGGATTTTTTGTTTGGTTTGGAAAATGAGGTTCTACAACGGGATGTTGAAATTTAAAATGACCAGAGGTTTTTCTGTGGTATTTTTGAATCTGAAGAAATTCTAGTTTTTAATTCATAATCTAGTTTACCATTGCGTTTGTGAAGCTGTAAAAGTATCTGCGTCCCTATTTTACTATACGTTATAACGTTTTAAAATGATTTCGAATGGGATAACCTGAAGTAGGCTTAGTTTTAGGTATTTTAACTCATACTTCTGACACAAGAAAGTATACTTAAAGCAATACATAATTAAACTGCTGGGTCTCTTTATTGTTGGTACAGTTGGAAAGATGACAGCCTTGATTACGACACCAAAATCAGCCAAATTACACGGGCTAATGGACTGATCGGTAATTAGTTTAACAGTTAAACTAACTGTTTTCGTTCCTCTATGCCGTTGAAGCTAAACTCCTTCATTTTGTTCAAACTCGGCAGTAATAAATAAGATGAACGGAACATTTAGCCTTTGATCAAAAGTAGATCCATCAATGAATTATAATCAGAGAGACCCATTTTGCACTTCCCACTGATTTAAAATAATGATGATGATTATAATTATTATCACCATCATTATTACCAATATGATTGTTGTCATTATTGCTCACATCATTGTTAATATTATTTTTTATAAATAATGCAAATAAAATCCCTACTCTCTCTGCATATTAAACTGGACATCACAACAGCAAGACATCTAGGGTGTCATAATTCCCGGCAGTACCTGAAAGCAGCACGGCGAAGTGCCCTTGGGTTATATTATGTAAAATACCACTAGATGTCAGTATACATCTCTGAAGTCAACGCGCCTTCATTTCAATACTTTGGATTTAAAGTCAATATTATGTCAACATATTCTCGTGCAGAAGAGATTACACTCTGCGATGAGTCATGGTGATGTCACTTGTGATACATCGACAACACTGTAGCCTACTTACTTGATCTTTGTTGCCGATGTGCTGACAGCATTCACGTGATGGTCATTTTTTGCACATTTCTGTTGCGCGAGGCTCTGCAGCCATGGACAAACAAGCCTCTTTTGATATCCAAAATGGACCGTCAACCAACGCAGGCTGGAAACACCCCTCTGGATGTCACCGGGGAGCATCCTCTCGACGCCGGTCGTCTTTCCGCGTCCGGTGTCAGGTGGACGGATCTGCTTCATGGGCGGGACTCTGCAGCCAGCTGGAGTAAAGCAGCTCAGAGAATGACAGTTTTGCCGATCAGTGGGTGAAGCGTCTTGATGGAAACAGCATCGCGAACATCCGCCCTGTTACAGCCGAACGGAGAGCACGTTAACGGACTCGGTTCATTCCCGTTGTACGGAGCGGAAGGAGCGCTTACGGAGGCGAGTTTCCAACACAGGCTATACGCAGCTACGCAGCTCTGCAGAATGAAAAAAAAGTTAAAACAGCCAACTGCGTCAAGTAGTCTGCTGCGTCTGCTCTGCAATCATGTAGCTACTTTTTTTTAAGCTATGAATTCAGAAGAATGTGCCATTTGCAGTTGCCTTGCAGGACACTTTGAAGAGTAGTTCGTAGGTCGTGAGGTGAACTGTCGGTTTGTTTTTTGCGCTCCTGGTCCCGTCACTGCAGCCAAAAACATGGCACGACTACGCAGGAAAGCGTGCATAGCTCTGTTTCTCTTTACGCTGTTCATCTTTGGGACCCTGATGGGACTGAGGACCCTGAAGCCCAGTGACGGCTTCTCGGATCTGGCTCCGGGCTTGGAGCTGCTGCCGATGATCGCAGGGAAGATGGACCGGCGCTCTGTGTCCCGTGGTGCCACCGCGTCACCGGATCAAGACCGGCCGGCTGGCAGCGACACTAAAGCAGTTTTGTCCAACTCTGGCCCCGAGGGTACCATCTTTTATGATGTTCATATATTTTACTACACCTGGTACGGCAACCCAGACATGGACGGTAAGTACATTCATTGGGACCATATCCTGGTTCCACACTGGGACCCCAAAATCGCGTCCAGCTACCCGAGAGGAAGACACATGCCGCCTGAGGACATCGGCTCCAGTTTCTACCCCGAACTTAATCCGTACAGCTCGAGGGACCCGGACGTGTTGGATTCCCACATGGAGCAGATAGGAGCATCTGCAGCAGGTACGGTTCAGAGACCGCGTATATTTCTTGGGAAGAAATAGTAAGGAAAATTGTTTTTTTTTTTGCGCTCAGATAAAGCACAGAATATTCTGGCCTCTATAAAGCTGCTGGAGAGGCACAAAACAAATTCAGCACCACGCATCCACTGGACAGCTCCCCACACGCCCAGCTCAAAGTCCCAAAAGATCTACTGCTGCGCTTTCTTCTGCAGCACAGAGAGAAACTTAATGACTTTAAAAGCTCCAGTAATCAAGAGATCAACTTATTAGGTATACATTATCACCAGAGCACCTTCCTGACTGTCACAACTTCAAAATTGATTCTGGAAATTTAGAGTGTGATTACATTTTAGTGTGTTTTTCAACACAGCATGCCCCTCAGTAATATGGTTGAAATCAATATTCATATGTGAAAAAAAATCACATTTAAATTGGTCGTGATGTTGAATGCAATAAAGTGTTCTACTTCTATGCTTTTTATCATAACAAAATACGAATTTATTTCATAAAAACCATGGCAAGAGCCATAAAACACATCTGATCATATATTTTTTAAATCGTCTAGGGGAATGAAATAGTGTACATTTAAATATGTGTCATGTGTTATCTAAGGTTGTACTCTAGTTACAAGACTTGCATAAAAGCAGAGATGAACGGTATTAAATTATCAGGGTCGGATCAGAGGTTTTCTTGGGCATCCCATGAGATATTGACATGCATGTTGTTATTCTTTTCAAAAATTTGCATGGCTTCCCTGAAAGACATGCAGCACAGTCCTGTATAGCCTGGTATCGAGTAACAGTGGTGTGTCCAGACATCAGCAGCCTATACACATGATAGGCCCCGATGTTTCTGTCCCACAGCTCAGTAAGTTATTGTACAACAATGCGGAATGATGACCACGCCATCCATCCGTTTGAAACCTCACCACAAAGACAGATGGATGGGAGTGCTGGCTCACAATGCTTTGTAAAAAATAATCAATTTAATTAGGCACCACAGCCAGCCAAACTGTAAATAGTTCCATTTGGCTTGATGACTGATTCCCCACCACTCAGAAATAAAATGAATAGCAGCTTCTTAATACACATAGACGTAGTTGGGTATTGTAATCTAATAGTCCCCATAGCTCCACAGCAAGTGGACGTTTAGTTAATGAATTAGCTCTTAGTGCATATCCCATGTGCCAGATCCTCTCTGGTGCCAGGCACCGTTGTTGCTGATACCTATTTCTCAGCCAGAATCAGAGCATGAGGAAGCATTTATATAAGCTGTCACACACTAAAGCTGTGCGGCAAGATTGCCACTGAAACGAGACATAATAAATATGTGCATATTCCTCAATCGGGTGCAGGATATGGATGATGGGCAGGTAGGCATTTAGATAACAAGAATCAACTCACACACACTTCACAGCCACGGATGGAATACTGAACAGGCCTACAGACCGCAAGCCCAGGGGCCCCAAGGCTTCAGGGCGTGCATGAGCCTCTGTTTGAAGTGAATGTCAGCATTTCTTATGGACATGTCAAAGCAGGTTCCATGATAAAATGCAACGACAGCATTTGAGCAACACACAACACAAATGACCACAGAGAGACGCTTAACGACCAGAAATGAAAATTGACCACAAAGAACACAAAGAGTTACAAAACGACCATAAAGAGATGCAAAACGACCACAAAGAGACGCAAAACGACCACAAAGAGATGCACAACGACCACAAAGAGACGCAAAACGACCACAAAGAGATGCTAAACAACCCCAAAGTGACTCGTTTTGCTCAATGTGGTGTATTGCTCCTATTTAGGTGGGGTGGGGGGTGGGGGGCCTTTTACATATCTGTGCCCAATGACTCATTGTCTCATAATCCAACCATGCATACAGTATCCTACCACAAACCTTACCAGCTTCTGTCTGGTCCTATAAAATACAGTAATTATCCTAATGGATTACCGGGGCAGAATTTTCACAGTGTGTTCAATAAACGCACAGCTGACTTCGTTCAATGGGTCTGTAAAACTGTGTGAATGGCTGCATGAAAAAAAACTCACTGTAGATTCATAAAAGCTTTTTTTCAGCTCCTATTTCCACCGCAGGACTGTCAGCATTTCTTCCAATCCATACATCATTTTGACAATGCATAAGATAACTTTTTTTTCGAGGTTCATATGCATTTTGGACATATGTTCTATGCAGTAGATGCTCTCTGAGGTATTAACCAGTGTCTTGGGTCCAGGATGGATGATCAGACTCATGAGTTTACGTGTGTCTTCAGGGGTTCTGGTCCTGTCCTGGTATCCCCCCGGCTTGGCTGACGACAACGGGGAACCCGCTGAGGATTTGGTACCAGCTGTGCTGGATGCTGCATATAGACACAACCTCAAGGTAAAAGGCGTGTGTGTGTGTGTGTGTGTGTGTGTGTGTGTGTGTGTGTGTGTGAAACCTGAAACAAAGTTGGGAAAGAGTCCAAGGCGGAAAAAAGACCAATGAACCAAATCCATTATCAACTAAATTTTTACGCAAACTGCAAGTTGTCACAGGAATATTTGTTAATTCTAAATCAGCAGCTGTTGATGAAACAGTTTTACACCAATTATGCTGGTATGGGCTTTGTAATTTACCCGGAGCAGCTTTATAAATGAAAGCATACAGAGGACAAACAGGACTTGTGTCAAATATACAAACATAACCTCAGTCTGTGGTTGCTTGGAAGATAAACATTAAGCCAAATACCTTTACTCCTATATAGGAGTAACAAGTTATATTGTCTTCCCCTGAGCTGTTAGAATGTCCACAATGTATATAAGCTGGCATTAGAAAACAACATCAACACAGTTTTTATGAGTTCAGGACTAGTTTGAGTTGCGCGAGCTAAGACTGCAAAATACTAAAGGTAGAGTGCATTTATTATCACAGATGCTGCGTTAATGAGTCACACAGAAATTCTTTGGCAAGGAGATTTGTGATCGAGTTGTGATTGCCCTGAGCGGCAACAATATCAATCCCCCCGTGGAGTCCAGACACGGGTGGTGATGGTGGCTGATGAGGCTGATAGAATGATGAAGCTGATGAATCTGCGAAGATTGGGCGGAGATGGGGAGGTGGAGGGCTGCGTAACGGCAGCATGAGCACACTGAAGGTAGAGAGACAGTCATATTCAAGAGAGACAGCAGCAAGATGATAGGCTAATGATGTCCTTGTGTCGTCGTGCTATTGGCTAGACAGACCAGCTGATCTAGACCGGATATCATGATTGACGGCCCCAAACAATAACAGCAAGGAAATAAAGAGGGTGCCTGCATGAGGAGTGATGGCAGATGTATGGTAAATAAGCTACGGGCTTAGGCATGCAAGATTATAGTCTTCCTGTCTGAACTTACGCTCGAGCTTCATATACACCATATCATCTTCATAGCAATGAGTGTTAGTTCCATGGGGAGAAACACCAAAATGATTTACCGGTATGTAAAGAAAAAAGAAAGGAGCTCAAGTACAGACCCTTGAGGCACTCCATTAAATACAATAAGCCAGGTTGAACAGGGCCCACTGAATTTCAAACACTACGAACTAAACCTTAGTGAGGCTACAACTAACAAAGGCAATGTGCTGTAGTAGTATTGAGGCATATGTTCGATGTGTAAATATCTCTGTACATTATCTCACGATACTTTCATCTCACGAAGAGCAGAGTTAGACAGGAGCGAGCAAAGGATTAAAGATGCTTCACAAAGGTAAGTAGAGAGCTTAACACTGCTCAGGACAGTTATCCCAAAGGAGCTATTGTGCTGTGGGGAGTTATACACGGGAAACAACAGTTATGTTTTTGTCACAGGAGAGAAAGGTTAAGAGATTTTGAACTTGTTATGCTGCCTCCCATGAAGCCGTCTGTGCTACTCATGGATTTGATTCTGGATGTTTGCAGCTGCAATGGCATTTCCTCTCCAGCGTTAGAGCAAAAAAAACAGGTCAAATAGCTGCTGCTGCAGTTGTTCAGTGGGGGTGAGCATATCAGCAGGGTGGAGAGGTGGGGGGGGGGGGGGGGGTTGGGTAGCCAAGCCACATGACCGATTTGCCAATTAGGTTGGAAAACGGCACATTGAAGGAAATAACTGCCCACCATGTCGGTCTCTCTGCCTCCTGTCGCTGTATCGAAGACTTATTAAACTTTTACAGGGAAAGCTCGCTCGTAATGCGATACAATTCTTGTCAGCATCTCTCCAGATAAAGCAAGAGACGAAGGGAAAGACAGATAAGAGATTATAACACAATGGTTGGAGTTTGAGGTTTTTCCTTTTTGTCAGACTTTCTCTTCAATGAGAGCTGAATAAAAATACTTCATCTGTTCATGTGCACATTAAGCTACTCAGAAGCTTTCTGTATGAATTTGAAATGACATATAAGAGAGACAAGCTAGTAAGAGTTTTCCTATGTTAAGGCAGGTGCCATTAATAATGCACACACAGCATCTGCACAACACACTAAATGTTTAAGTGAAGAAAAATCCGCCAGCCATCCAGATAAAAGCATCAACATTTCTGTAAGGGTTTGTTTAAATTACTATGATTTTTAGAGCTGGAACAATTTGTTGGCAGAAAAAAAAAATCAGGAAGTTACATACAGCCCTAATGATGTTTATAGGAAATAAATTGCTAAATAGTTTGTTTTAGAGTCCCAGTTCAGAAATTGTCAGAATTTTAGCAAACTCTCAATTCCATGAAGGAAGAACACCTGTCCTGTAATTGAGAGATCGTAAATAAATTGTCAAATTGTGGAGAAAACACCACCACTACTCCATGTATAGTCTTTAAATATATTTTAACGTACAGGACCAAAACTAACCAGTCACTGATCTATAACAAAACCAGTTGTATTGACAACTTGCTGAAGTTATCACCAAGGTTAATTCCAGAGCAAAGTCATCGGAAGGATCATTACAACACAATTCATTATGATGCAAGTGTTTGTTTCCTGATGCGACGATAAAGACAATTTATTTTTCCAGCAGCGATGTGACACGTATTGGCCTCATCCTGCGTATAAACAACTCTGATGAGAGACAGTTTGTCAGGCCAATCTGTCAGATCTGATATCACATTTGTTTAGTCTGCTGTTTGGCTGCAGGCAAAGAAATAATGTATCACTGTGTGAGGGCAAGACAAGAACGCCTGGATTAGACATGCAACGCTGAGCTGAGGAGGTTTTACACATAACGCTGTCAGGAGAGAAGCTAATAGATTGAATTGAATGCCATGCTATGTTGTCATGAGCGACCGAGCAAGCACATTTTCTTAAAAGCGTGGAGGAAGTGTGTGTGGAAAAACAGACCCTGCTATGCCTTCTACTATTTCAGAACCTCTCTGCATGAAGACGGAAGTGTTGTTTGGTGAAAGACTTTAGAAGATCACAATCAGTCAGCAGAGCAGAGAAGTCCATGGCATATTTTCTCTCTGTATACAGCAGCATGGGGAGTGCAGCATTTCCAAGCGTCCTCTTCCAGTTCTCCTTGTTTTTGGACAAACTCCTCCCACTCCCTCTGCACACAGGGACATTTCTCTCTGGAGTGTGTCCTCTCGCATCATTTTCAGCAAAATGCTGACGCGGTAAAGAACTTTGGCTCTGATCATTTGGAACTCAAATGCAAATTTTTCTAAAGCCACAACCTTAAATTATTTCTTTGCTCTTTTCAAATGAAAGGCAGGCAAAAAAAAAAAGGAGGGAGGACAGCCCAAAGGAAGACTGGCGGTCCCACAGGAGCAGTGGCAACAGCCAAAAATGCATCAGATCGGGATTCAGGAAACACGCATATCGGCAATCCGCTTTTAGTAGCAAAGTGGATAGCGGCCAATCTGAGAAATGCTTCTAAGAATGCACGAGCAGTGTTGTTTTGAAACGTCTGGCCCTTGGAGAGTCGATATAATTACACAAAACTCATAACGTTCATTTAATAATGACGTTATATTGCTGTAAAAAGATGAGCAAATGATGAAGAGATCGGAAAAAGACAGAAAACACCAGAAAGAATGAGCTCCACTTCTGCGTAAAACAGTTCAAATGTATCCTGCTAAAGTGGGAGAGGGTACCTGTCCGTATTCACTTTGTTTTCCATCTCATTATCTTTGTCCGTCCTTGCCCTGTGCCGTCTTTTTGTATGGCTCACTGAGGCATGAATGTGGCATTGACCTTTTTCAAGATTCTAAATGTATTCAGGACCGTGCAATATCAGATTGAGAGCACAATACGAACCAAGGCTGCACAATGTAACGTCCTCATTTGAAGTGGATGTATTAAAATTGTTTTCTTCAAACATTTCAAATGCCAAATATATTAAATGTACTGGCATATATGACAAAGAAACATTTTGACTGGTTAGAAACTGGAACCAGAGAATGTTTGGTCATTTTTTCTTGAAAAAGGAGCTTCGAGTTGTAGAGGACTGTTGCCCTCCAACAACATCTCCTTAACTTGCACTCTTGTCAAGAGGAGGCAAAAATAATAACTTGGAGCATAATCGCCATAATTTGCCAACCGAGATCCAAACACACACCTCCTACTTTACTACGGTGCTAGCTACTATAACCTACGAGTATGATGGGCGGGTTCTCCCCACACCACATCTCATTTGATAAAGTTATGTTCAAGATGAGTCATTTATATATTTCAAAGGGGACATATTATGCTCGTTTTCAGGTTCATACTTGTATTTTGTGTTTCTACTACGCTTCAATAGCCACATTATTTTCCTCATACTGCCTGTCTTAATATACCTGGAGCAGATCTATCTCAACAAAAAACAATTCCAACTTCCTTCTTCCTGGCAATCCCACACCACACAGCTACAAAGAACACTGGCTCCTCTTTTGGGTAATGCTACAAAGCAATGTACCCTTTTTATTATATAAGTTGAACAGTATTTCAGCAGCACCCACACACAAAAAAGCTTGTGTAGCCTGTATTTTGTACAGCAGAGTTGGAGAGCAGATCACATGGAGAGCTGCTGCTCGGCCTCAGCTTGAAGAGGAGTTGAAACAGTCCTCCTGCTCAGGGGAGGGCGGGGGCGGTTTGGTGGGGAAAGGGTGGGTGGGGGGGGGGGGGGGGGGTTGATTGGAAGCTGGGTGCAGGAGGGAGGGAGCAGAGGGGAAAATGTGCATCATGGGTCCCATGACTCAGTTTGCCGCTCTGAACAACCTGCACCCTGAGGGGATGTACAAGTTCTATCCAATAAATAGGCCATGTAGCTGCGTGTATACACGGGGCAATAACGCCACTGGGTGCCCTATGATGGCATCAGCCACACTTTCCAGATCCCAGCAGTAGCTACGTGACTCCCTGCACTGGCTTTGTCCACAGAGCAAAACTGACACTCTCTCATGAAGAAATGTGCTCCGCTTTGTTAAAATTGATCAAATTGTTATCAGGGTCTGGACCTTTTATCTTTGCGTTGGCTCGTACCCCTCCTTTAGTGCTTTCTGCAGGACATGGCACTAAATTCCACTCTGCGCAGCATGAATCATGGGGTTGATCCTGGCCCATGCTGTCAATGTTTATGAGGTATTAAAATGCGAAGACACTGTCTCATTTACTTCGAAATTACCACAGAGCAATGTGCCAATGTGTTTGGAAAACAAGCTTTCTAGTGGCCTGCGTTCTGCTGCACTGAACAGGAGACCATAACAGCTTGTCCCCCTCTGTGGATGATAACTACATGGCTTCATATCTGCTAATGCCTCATAGTTTTTCTAGATACGTTCACATTTGATCTCACATTATTGGGCTGTTACTTTACAAGACGTCCAGAGAGTTACGGCGTAACAAACATTGCTTCCAGGCTATCATTCCATCAGAAGGTCAGGATCTCCCTTCCTCTATTTTGCTTCAAATTGACATTTTGCCAGCAACTGCATCTTACACCATTAAAATGTACGTCTTGCAACACATAAAATCACTTCGCATCTCCATTACTGGCACAAGTGGTTCTTTTTTTCCTGCCTCCAGGTGACAGTTTATCGATAGACATTCGCAGTTTAAAACAATTTGCTCAGCTCTAGCCAATTCTAAACATCACTTTAATCCATTAGTACACTTATGCTCAATGTCACAGTGACAGTCAGTGCAGCCAACTGTCCTCTTTTCCACAGACAAACACCAAACACTCCCTATAGTAAACATTTTGACAAACGATTCAATGTGGCGAACTAAAATGGAAAAACACAATCGTCATCATTGAGAGGTTCTTATTCTAGATAGTGATGCATGCGTATGTCAGCGTTTCTCGTTTTAGCCACGCTAACAGCGTGGCTCTGTGGAGGGGAACCACTTCACACTGAAATATCTCAACTACACGATGGATCGCTTTGACATTTTGCAGAGACATTCATGGTGGAATCCATTCTATGGGTGCTTAATGACTTTGTTGATCCACTGGCTTTCAACATAGTGCCTCCGGCAGACATTTGTGGTTTTAAGTGAATTTGCCTCTGCAACTATTATGTAGATTACAATGAAATTTGCAACACACATTCATGTCCCTCTCAGGATGATTTGTAATAACTCTGGTGATCACTTCACATTTTCTTCTAGCGTAACCATCAGATACTGAAATGAAACTGGTCCGATCAGTCTTCATCTTACTGGTCTAAACGCAGACTTTCATGAGGTTTTTATCCGGGACAAGAGAGGAATTATACAACATGGACGATGTCGCTCACTCGATGACGTCCTACATCCATTTAGTTGCCGTTGGCCTCCAGCATCTTAAAAAGCCCTTTTTATTCACATTGTCCCCCTTGGGTGTCCACTGCTCGAGAAGAAAAATGTTTCATTTGATCATACATTATTCAAAGTCTCTGGCCATTCCTTAAAATATTCAACTTAAGCACTTTTTTTTTTTTTTTTGCACTTGTCACTTCAGGTCCCTTGTTTCACTGTTGCTCATCAACTGCAAATACCCGATTCTAACTGAGCCACTGAGTGAGCATTACAGAAGTCTCCAGAGGGGCAGCACTTAAGGTGAAAACATCTAAAGTGTGACAAACTTTGTCATGAAAATTAAAATGGTGAAAACATGGTTCTTTGAAGTCACATCGTGTCCAAAAGGACCTGCTTGAGTGGGTAACTGTGTTATGATGTACTGGCGGCCATAGCTAGTGTTATACACATTTATTCATAGGTTTTGAGGAAATATGTAAAGAAGTACAATCAACTGTAACATACCAGGGAAGAGAAACCAGACGCCTGATGTCATGCTTTGCTTTGGGCCACACAAGGTGGTCAAAATGTCAACATGGTGCATGACTTACTTGTTTTGCCGAATTGAAAAGGTAGAGCTCTGTTTTTTTTTGAGGAGGAATCGGCAGTCTAATCAGCTCTCACAGCCTTTGACTATCATATAATATGGATGTTATTCGTAACAAACTTTAATTAAAAAAGCATATCGTCACGGGATCATATTGTCTCCACTGTCAATCCCTGGTGAGAAGTCTCCCCTCAGAAACTGAGTGTTGATTTCAAGTCAATAGTTGCTCAGGTCATCTGTGAATAGTATCTTTTTAGCAGATATAAGATGAATGGAAACTAACAAAGCACGTGTCTTTCTGCCTGTTTTCTTAGGTTGCATTTCACATCCAACCATACCGAGGACGAAACGACCAGAGTGTGCATGACAACATCAAGTATATTATTGACAGGTAGGCTGTACTTCTCCGTCACTGACTCAACCATTACGATTTCATGCACGGTTAAAAGAACATGAGTTACAAAGATGAAATACTTTTAGAAAGCATTTCTGATGAGATAAATCTAGTTTCATCACTTATGAATGACTTTTTGAAGCAAATTAAATTTTACTACACTAAAGGTTGCTCTGAAAAGGAGCACCTGTTAAGTACATTCAAACTCAAATGCCCAAAACCCCCCCAAAGGATTTTAGCAAGAAATTGAAACAGTTGATTATTTACAGTTACAGAGCAACTTTTTCTTCCTTTAGAGTTGTGTTTCTGGCCACACAATGGTCCAATATTCACTCCCTTTTAGCTTTAGTTTTGGTCGCGATCAACGCCTGTGAGAAAAAAAAACAAGAAGATTGTCAAGAATCCTGAGCAGATTCAGGCTCCCCAGAAGATGAACCCTTTCCATTTTTAACCTGAGCTTTCCTCTTGTGTTTTCCTCATGTCCCAGTCAACTTAAACATGCAGATTATACTGACACCATAATAATAGTAATGCTGAGAGGATAAACCCTTTTGAATAGACTCTAAAGACCCGTGTGTTGTTTTCTTTAATGTCTTTAAAAAGGTATGGTGACCATGGAGCCTTCTACAAGTTCACTTCCAGCACAGGGAAGAGTCTTCCTCTATTTTACATCTACGACTCCTACCTGACTCCCCCAGAGTCCTGGTCTGAGTTCTTGACTCCCACCGGCTCCCACAGCGTGCGTGGCTCAGCCTATGACTCCATCTTCATTGCACTGATCGTGGAGGAGCGCCACAAGCACGACATCCTCGCAGGAGGCTTTGATGGCATGTACACTTATTTTGCCTCCAATGGTTTCTCCTTCGGCTCCTCTCACCAGAACTGGAAGACCATCAAAGCTTTTTGTGACGGCAACAACCTCCTCTTCATCCCAAGCGTTGGACCTGGTTATATCGACACCAGCATCCGGCCGTGGAACAACCTCAACATGCGCACCAGGGTGAACGGTCGTTACTACGAGACGGCCCTGCAGGCGGCGCTGAACGCGAGGCCGGACGTCGTCGCCATCACATCTTTTAATGAATGGCACGAGGGAACGCAGATAGAGAGGGCAACGCCCAAAAAAACAGTGAGCCGTGTGTACTTGGACTACCAGCCACACGGACCTGATCACTACCTGGAGTTGACCCGCCGCTGGGCGGAGCAGTTCAACAAAGAGAAGCAGCAGTGGCTCATGTGAGCTTTCATCAACAGCATGCTCGAGTGGAAGTGTGTGTACACATGAAGGAGACACAACAAAGGGGGGAGAGGGGGTGTGAATGTAGAGGCTGATCAGTATAGATGTGAGCGCATAAAGATGAGCCGAATGCGAGAGTTTCTGCAAGTGTGTGTGCGTATTTTTGTGCACACATGCCGATCTGCAAGAACAGGACACCGTGTCGTCGGTGCGACTAGTCTCGTTTGAGTTTCTGGGTAAAGCGGCATTCAAAAAAAAGAAAAGGGGTTATTCTGGGGGAATTTGTTCCATTGACAGCCCTAAAATGTTCTGTCGGCCGTCTCGTGTGTCTTTGGTCACTTAATGCAACGTCATGAACTGTCTGAAACACACAAAGAAAACCGTCAGCATGTAGGCGAAGGGCCTCCTTCCCTCGCTGCAGTTAAATAATAGAATCGATGACAATAGCCACTTCTATGGTTTCACTTTCAGACACTAACGGCGACCTCCCCTTCGTGTTTAAAAAGGCATGCACTGCATACGTACTAAATCTGTATGTACTGTATTTCTTGGCCGGTTGCAGTGACTTTCTAGAGTCTCTGCTGGCTGCCTGGCAACATTCTGGTTACGTAAATCAATGTTAATGGTGGGCACCTTCTGTCACTGAAGTGAACACTAAATAGAATCAGTTAAGTGTTCAGGTTGAGGCTCAATGTTTTGAAGAGGCTATATGAATAAAAACGCACCAATTACTGGAGCACTCTGCTATGTTCATTTGATGAAATCCTGCGGTCTATTAAAGTAAAAAGGTACTTTCAAACAGGCATTTTTGAGAATAAAAATATGCTCTTTGGTTGAGACGGGCGCTTAAAGTGGTTTCTGCTCTTTAAAAAATAAATAAATAAAAATATCACTTAACTTCCAGACACCTACAAATAAAGACAGAGGTATGGCTCAAATATTTTCTTATGCATTAATAACACTCAGATACTGAAAAAAAACTACTTTTATTGTGGTCGTGCAATCCATTAAAACAAGTCAATACAGGCGATGAGAATTTAGACGACGCTGCAGTTCTTAACTTGTAAATGGGCAGAGAAAGTATTTTCAAACTTGTGAATGTAGGTTAGGCTCAAATATAAAAAGGGAGTTTTTGTAACTGTCGCAGGAGACCAATCGTTGTGCAAGCCTCACACACATGACATGTGGATAAAATAAATAAATAAAAGGAGATTCAGGAGATAATAAAATATAGTTCTGGACTCAAGTTTGATGTATAGTCAATGCAAGTCATAGAACGCCTCCCATCCCTTATGTCAGCACATTTAAGTCATAAAATGAACCCGATGACAATTCTAACCATGATAGAAATATTAAAATAAATCTCAAACCATTGTATCTTCTGTTAAGCCACGCTGTTTTAAAAACACCAAAAGATGAATTTTTAATTTTATGCAAAAACAATTAAATAAATAAAAAACGAAATCCAATATATCCGACCTTCTTTCTGAATATATGGTAGAGAATTGTGACACTTTAAGATCCCACATAATCCCGAGATAGAAGACACACAAAGGAAAAGAGTTACTCCACACCTTAAAGCAGCCACCAGAACAACGTCAGCCGTCGAGTCGTTCCTGAGTTCTCGTCCTTCTCGGGAAAAACTCAATTGTTCCACGTGAACATGAAAAGCATTCTTCTTTTCTGAAGAAGCCAACGGTCAACGCTTGGCGTGCGTCTCAGCGTGTGGAGATTTCAAAGGTCCAGCTTCCCACGGCTCCTCTGACAGTCCGTATTTGTGCTCCAGCACATCAACCGTAGAAGAAAGAGCACTACGAACGGAATTACAGTCATTTCCTGTTTAATGTACCGAGTGTTCTTCAGAGTAAATGTGGGAGGACACGATGGAATAAAGCTTTTTTGTGGCCGTAGCCATGTTTTAGTCTGCTAATCAATGCATTACACCCCCGATTACTCAAGTATTTACATATTCTGACTCCATAGGCGTGACTACATTGTGTTTACTAGTTTTCAGGAGATTCATAGTCACAGCAGGAGGCCCATCCTCCCGCTGGTGGAGTACATTGTGATGACACTGTTGCTTCAGTACAAAGCACAGCAGTAAACCAAATACCCTGGCAGGTGCTAAATGCATGCAGGTGCATGTTTCTAGGAAAGTAGCCTGTGCTTTTCCTTTGGTGCGCATGCTCCCTTCTTCCTGAGTTGTGTAATAAAACAGGAAACCTGAAGGAACGATCACATTACACTTCTGCCTACAGTATATTCGCTCCGTCTCCAAGTCAAACTTAAGAATCCGTTTCCTCTTTGTTCAACTTTACCATGCAACCAAGCATGGGCAGTCACCAGTGTCCCAAATCCATACTACAGTCAATATTAATTCTATACAGTAAGTACTACATCCTCATAATAGTATACTGTTTTAGCAGTCAGTATAAACAAATATCATGCTTTAGATACTAGCATTTCAACAGTAAATACAATATGTGTGCTATTGACAATTTAATATCCCAAAGAGACATCGCAACGCTTTCCCCAAGATTCAACACTAAATTAATACTTTTTGTTCAGCAAGATTTTTTTAAACCTGTTTCACCACCAGCCATAATTTATTTGAATGGTCATCACCTGTAAGCATCCTTCATACTCTGTGTATTTAATATGCATACTGTCTGCTTTGAGTATACTTCCACTGTGAACACACTGCATCCTAAACACCAGTGTGGAGAATGGATTTGGGAAATGTGTTTTGAAATGCAAATCATTATTATACTGCCAGATGACGAGCTGCAGGCATCAGTCTCACACAGTATTTACAGATCGCTCTGATCAATATCTATTTATGACTGAAATCTGATCCATCACATCACATCCTTTGTCCGGAATATTTTCTGGAACCGAAGTGTCACGTGACCTCTATCACGTTTATTTATTTAGCGTACAGATCAGATGTCCTTTAAATGTTAATTGAATATTCCTGGATTAGACAGTTCTGATAAATTGTCATAATTAGCATATGAATTACTGAGTTACGGCCCAAAACGTGTTTTGGGAGGTCACAGTGATCAGCTCATCCTTGAGTCAAGTCTTTCTTTGCTAAAGGTTTGGTGCTCCTGTGGATATTATTGGTGGGGAGGATTTAGTTTGGGGAGAGTAAATAGTACATGCAACAGCAGAAAGAAAAAGCTAACTGGGTCACAGAACGCGCATGAACTCACCAGCCGGGTCTGATGATGCTGTATTTGCCGTGAACCGATAGGTCGACCACTGTCGATCCGAGGCGGCTCTGGTCTCCTATTGGTCCGCCGTCCACGACCACTGCTAGTTTGGGCCAGAGCTCCTGAAACTCCTTCAGAGGATAAACAGCAACATTAAAGAAGAATTTAGAAATCTAAAATGACAAAGAGATAAAAACAAATACTGAATGAAACACAGTGAATGAGAGACTGATAAAAGTACATCTCAGCTTGTCTTGTATTATATTTCTCTTACGTGCGCGGCCAAGGGGCTGGCGTGTGAGCTGATGTTGGCGCTGGTAAGAGCGAGTGGTTCGGCACACATCTGGCAAAGGCGTCTCATGAAGACATGGTCTGGGATACGAACGCCGACAATCTGAGGGGCACATGGTCATGTTGGCAGATGACTGACACTCGGTGCGAAACCATTTGTTTGCGGTTCTATTTTCAGTAACATCCAGCTGAAAAGGAGTGGACTTACTGAAGTAAAGGGGTTGAGATCCTTGTTCAGTACTTCGGATCTTTCGAGCACCAGAGTGACGGGACCGGGCAGCAGGTCACTTAGCAGCTCTTCCTTCACCTTCACCTTACAGTACCTGACCATGGAGACGAGCACACTGCTTAAGTGTCTCTAGACTGCTCTCAGACGGAGGTTACCGCAGATAACGTGATGTTCTTTGTTTAATCCAAGATGTCAGTTGGTAGTCTGCCTCATGTCCTCTGTATTATTTTGTGATTTACTTACGAATGCCTTAATTTAAAGAGATTCCTCCCGAGTAAATAATGAATGAATCCTGGGGTATTTCTGTGACAGCAGGTGTGATCGTCACACGAAGTGTAAAATGTGTCTTGTTGGTGTGGAGACGGCATCTCTGCCTCTTCTAGGTCTGACTCATCTGCGGATGACTAATACATGTGATTAAAACCATCACACTTCTGAGGGACTCACACCAACAGGCACTCAAACTGTTTGAATGATCAGTTGACCATCTGCCACACAACAAAATGGAATCCAGATCTACGTCTTCCTCTCATTCTGGAGGTAAAACAGCAAGCGTGCGTACATAAACTTACTTATAGATATCCTGGATTTCTCCTACACAGATGGCCAGCGGGTTGTGTCCATTTCGTCCTTTGATGTCGTAGGTTTTTCTGACGGCCTCAGAGTTCTGGGCCAGACATGCCAGGCCGTAGATGGTGTCTGTGGGCACGCCGACCACGTGACCCTCCTTCAGAGCCTTCGCTGTACAACTCAGGATTTCAGCACCATCTGCAGTTCACAAACAAACAAGGGACGGTAAATGGGACACACATGACACATGACAACAAAACACAGAGGGAAGACAATATATACGCGTGTCATTTTCAATATATATGTAATGTATGTTGGATATTGATTCAATGGTAGCGAAGGGCTGAAAAACTTGCAGAAACAGACGGTAACAAATTACATGTGTTGCTCTAGAGCTGCCCATAAAGGGCAATCCACTGAACTCACGTGTGACAAGTCTATGTACTCATTATGTGGAGGACTCCTCAGCCTGTGACAACAGTTCCAATCGCTGGTAAACATCTGATGTCATGGACTGTCACATGACATTATAAATAAAGGTTTGATGCTCAGTGTGTGCAGGCAGCTGTGTGATTATAAAGCATATCAACGTTACTGTATTGGACTACGATATAAGTTCTGTGTAGGTACTTGGCACACGCATGACAGGAATCTGATGTAACACGCTGCCATGTTTGCGTCACTTCCTGACAAACGTCATCTTACATTACTGTAGCTCAAATCTATTAAAGTCATGCACCTGTAGTCTACAGGGATGCACGTTTGCTGTGAATATTATGAGCTGACCTGTTTGGCTCTCCTGATGGACACATGGCCCATTGGAGGTCGGCGGCAGCAGACGCAGCACTTTGGTCTTGAGCTCTTTGCACATGTCTCCTCCGAGCGGACGAGCTGAGGCTGAACTGTGAGCTCTTCCGGATCTGATTAATTCAACAGCGACTTTACAAACGGACTTCATACAATCAAAGCTGCAGCGGCGGTCACCTCACAAACCGGGGAGCATGCATGTTGATATGACAGAACTCTTCCGGGTTACGCCCCCAAATAATGACGCCAGCTCACTTAAAGGGCCAGCAGCACGTTGTACTATCAAGTGGGGAAAATAGTTTGGGCTTGATGGTTCTGTTTATATTAGATCACTCGATTTATGGCATAACATTGTATACATTACGATAAGACATCAATGCTCCTTTTGTAGTAAATTTCTCCAGGTATACTCCGGGGATATTTCTGCGCGTTTTATGTTGTCGTTCATAAAAAAATTGTATATCTTATCTTCTATATTCTATCTGTTTTTTCATCATCTTAGCACCATGTCATACCCCAAAAACTACCGATACATATGCAAATTCTCCCAAATGTATTGAAAACTCTTGTTCAAAATAATTGTCTGGACCGCTGAAAAATGTGTTAAATTATTATTTTTCTTGATATATGTTCATGCCCGGACCCTTAATATGTTGTATTATTAAAGTTTGGTTTTACACGATTTTGCAAATCCAAAATAAAAAATAAATAAAAATAGTAGTCATAGACTATATATGATTTTAGTCTGGTGTTATTTTGCAAATGTCTGGAAAAGCATTTTGTGGCACTTCTTCAAACCCTCAAACAGATCTCAAATCCACATGACCTGCATGCCCCCTCATTACTCATTAATTAGGGAAATTTAAATCACCTGTGAGTACTTACTTAAATACACAGAAGGCACACACAATAAGGAGATGCAGAGTTAACAGGACAAACAATACATCTGTGGTCATGGCTTCGGAAACAGGTAACAACAAATGCACTTTTGGGGTTTTACCAGTTACATTATTTATATTTCTCTAAGTAGTTTGTAAAACAGTTCCAGGTTGTTCAGACCTAACCATGCGAACTGAAGAGGCCGTTTCACCGGACAAACAGGTCAGCCACGATCTGAAGCTTGAACTTTTGATTGCCGTCTGCCCAACACTAGCAAATGACCTCCACGTTTCTTCTTCGACAGGACCTGGAGGACGTGGAGGACAGACTCGTGACCCTGTCCGATAAATTAAACCTGTGCAACAAAGTCCTGAATGACTTGAAGGCTCTAAGTGGTGTACTAGTGGTGAGCTCGCTTTTTCTCTCCTTGGACGGTTGTGACTTAATTCCGTTTTTTGTTTTTAAAAAGGCAATCTTTATTTCCCACAGAGAAAATCTCTCCAGGATCTCTCCTTACCACCGCAGAAGTGACCAGAAGTGGACCCCCCCCCCCCCCCTATTTCATGACTAAATAAATCTAATTTAAGATCAACTATCAATCTTAACTGTGAAACACTTCATTAAGCAGAGGAAGCAATCATTTCAGTGACAAGGATAAGGTTTTATTAGTATTATATTGCTCTCAATTCAGAAATGTATTTCTCATATTACTTTTGTACATACGCAAACTTCTTCACACTGTACATTCTTTAAAAAAAAATACAAACCCTTAATTATTCCTCTCTTTGGGTTTCAAGACATTCCTTTGGAAACATTGTTCTTTTCTCTTAAAATGTTGCCCAATAGGAAAAACCCAGATCTCAGGCTATAACATTCTGCAATCAAACAATCTGCTTCCAAATAAATGTCTCCATCAGTGAATTTGTCTTCTGTTTGCATTTCAGGTTAACTCTCAGAAAGACAAACGTGGGCCACATGTCCACCTATTCATCTGCTTATTGATTTAAACAAATATGGGCCGCTGTCAGTTCTACTTTCACTGGTGACGATGAGCCAACAAATCATCCACATCATTTTTTTAAATGAGTGAGAAGTGATGATTACATCATTTGAGTGAGCCCAAATGAAACATCTTTACACATAAAATGTATCTGGGAAAGGAAAAAACAAAAACAAAATAATTCTTAAAACAGAATCATTCACTAAATACGCCAAAACAAATCCAGTTTGTTTCGAACAGCATGTAAAAAGGATCACACTGCTGCAACATTCATGGGAACAGTACTCTGACACGCCGAAATATGAAATAAAATGTACTGGAGTTCCAGAAGCGTGTTTAACATCTTATGCATTAGAAAGGAGACTTCTGCATACAAGGTTGTGGCAGAATATGACTTCATAGAGGGAGGAATGTTTCTGTCATGGAGTCAGTATTTTAACTTACTAATGCCATACGTAAAATTGCATAGTTGTGTTCTTTGACTATGTGTGTATGAAAATATATATATTGGATGGTATGAACTGGACACCCGGCAGTCATTTTCAGTGCCTTTTACAAATAAATGTTGAGTAAATTTACATTTTATGATCCAATGGAACTGAGCGGAGACACTAATACTGCATAATGGAATGGTTGAGAGCACGTGTGTGACTGGAGCCTTTCACATCATATCTGACGGCCTTCTTGGCACCTGTGAGTTGAGGGGGACGCTCCACTCCTAAATTTTGGCAAAAAGAAACCAGAAGTGTGTTCTGTGACACGCTTGTCGGTTTGATCCTACAGCCTGGATCTAAAAATGTAGAATGACATCACTTGTAACCGTTACGCTGCAAATCCATTCACGACTTTCCAAACAGACGGCCGGAAAAAAATAAAATACAGTTTCTAGGAAACCGGTAAACTTGTCTCGATGCTTTTCGCCTTATTGTGGTCTGCTGCTGGAAGTGATCGCCTGAGACTCGATGGAGATGATGGGTTGGCGTGTCTGTCTGAAGCAGAGACTGTGAAGGCAAGGAGGCTCAAGGAAATAGTTCTGTTGTAAGGCCAAGCAGCTCTGCACTCTCTTGTATACAGGCCACGATGCCTTCGTTCTCTCATCATTGCATGGTGTCCCATGTGAAACAATACTGGTAAACTCTGCGCAGGAGGCTACGTGTTACGTATATTCGGTGACTATGGGGAGTGTACAAAAGCCCAGCTGCTTGACGAACGATTCAACGAAACACGGCAAAAAACTCTTCTGCATACATGTGACTGGGGGACGAATGAAAGGACAGAGGCTTTCCATTAACTAAGGAGAGATATATATATATATATATACACATACATATATACATACATACATGTATATACATACATACATACATATACATGTATGTACATATATACATGTATACACATATATACATATATATATATATATACATATATACACACATATATACACATATATATACACATACACACATTAGCTCCAAACTCAGAGTTAGTACTTCAAAAAGTCTACAAAAATACAAATTCTAGAATAATCTACAAGTTTCTCAAAGATGTTTACACTATCTTTAAAATGCTACTTTACAGCAGTTTTATACAAAAAAAAAAAAAAAAAAGTCCGTAGTGGAACAAGCTGTCGGATTACTCACTTTACAAGTTAGTGTGCAATACACAGGGAAGAGTGCAGCGAAACGGAGGGCTACTGCAAGCGTGGGCATCTGGTAAGAAAAAAACAACGTATGTCTGAGTAACAAATGAAGGGAACCGGGATCAGTTGTGACTTGATGCATCCCTGAGAGGGTCCCAACCCTAGAAAACACGGGGTGTCGACAGTAGGTGCTTACTGTCTCATTGTGGACAATCTTTGCAAACAAGCGGATCCTCGGGGACGTTTAGTTTCACTGTGCGGTCGACTGCAGGTGCCTCTGTTCTCAAACAATACCCATCACGTTCTCACAAAACTAAAATAAAACAATTCAGTAACATAAAAACAGCTCAACTTCAAAACACAAGTGATTGGAATAAATTAATAGATGATTTCTTTCTGCTATCTTAAGGGTAATAATACCAGTATGATGACAAAATCAAGTATTTAAATAAATTAACATGTACAATTTTTAAATTAGTTTAAGTTAATGGCAACGTATCGATGTGTTAATTTTTACTGAAAGAGGCAGATTGGCTCACAGGTTCTTTTCTCGATGAGTAAATATCTGTCAAAAGAAATAAAATAACTATCACATCTTCTGGACTACACTCGTCTTCCTAGGGGAAAAAAACAAAACTAAACACTGAGGAAATCACTTCATGTTGTAGCCTTATGAGGGGCGATGTGACCAAACCCTTCAAATTACTACTGGGAGCAATGCTTAAAGTAAATTCCTCCAATAAACAGTGCATTCTGGTCAGTTGCATACCAGCGTTAAGCATGTTAGGACCTGTAGTACAGTACAAAGATATACAGACAAGTTGTTTGTATCTCACCTTCAAGGAAAATGGAACTCTTAAGTCATCAGTGCTTCAACAACACTAGTTTGTTTCATCCAATCCATTCAGATTGAGTTATTATATACATTTGGATTATGTTTATAAAAAAAAAACAAGGATCTGCCTTTTCCCTGCATTATCATCATTAGCATAGACATTGCTAAAGCTCAATAAGCAAACTAATCTTGTCTGCAACGAGACAAAAAGTGTGTGTGTGTGTTGCACAATTCTCTCCAGAACAGAACGCACTGCAGATGCACACACTATATAGGGAGAAAGAAGAGGCGTCGCTGTGGGTGGATTTGAAGCCTGTGGACGAGTGGGTGCACTCAGAAGGCCGCTCTTCTAAGAATTGCCGTCAGTGGCCATGCTGAAGTCATCGGCGACCAGCAGCAGAGCCTCGATGTTGGCGGCTGTCTCGGGGCTCTGCAGGGAGAGGAAGTCCGAGACGTCCATGTTGGCTAACCCGTCAGACGAGGGGGGGTTTGTGGCGGTGCTGCTCACTATCGTGGAGCGAGTCTGAGCTGAGGAAGAAGAAGGGACCTCCAGCCTCACCTCACCCACCTTAGAGGAAGCCGGAGGGAGGCTGCATGAAGAAGCTGGAGGATGTGGAGGCTCTGGGGGTTGTGGGGGGGGAGGGGGCTCTGGTGGTTGCGGCGGTGCTGGGGCAGAAACAACGGCGGAGGCACTCTTTGAACTCTTGTCTTTAGCCGCGTCCCTGCAGGCACAATGGCACTGGCAGGACTCCTCCTGTTTGATGATGATGACGGGCAGACTGAGGCCGATCTGCTGAACAGAGCTGCCTGAAAACAGAAAAAATTTACTTTAAGTTCACCGAAAACAAAGAAGCACAAATGTCCTGCAAAGCAAGCCAAAAGAAAGTGAGGATAAATATGAGATATAAAAGTTAGAGTCACTATTTTAACAGTTCTAGCACGGTGCATTAATTGTGACAGTATCTTAGTGAAGCTCTCTGGACACCATTCTACCATTTAATGAATCCTATTAAAGCTAAGCACGGCCCTGGACAGCAGAACTACATTTATGATTTAATTACAGCCGTTTGGCCCATGTCCAAAACATACAAATATAGAATAACTCACAACTCATTGACTTACCAGCACTTCCTCCCACTGGAATGGCTGTGGTGAAGAAAACTTTTTCCACTTTAGGAGCTCCTCGATGCTAAAGTGAACAAATATTTAACACCACAGTTGAAGCAGGATATGATGAGGACACGCTAGGGCTGGGCGATATGGCCTAAAAAAAAAATCTCCGATTTTTTTACAAAAAATCCGATTCACGATTTAAATCGATTTTTTCCCCCACAAATTTTTGCAGATGACAGAAGCTGTTGAAAACAATTTTTTATTTTATTTTGTGATGATTTTCCCTCGTAGGTTGATAAAAATAAAGTGCAAACAAAACCTGAACATTGTAGAAAGGTGCCTGTAGTATACAAAAAGTATTTGGTCACTCTTTTGTTTCCCTGAATCATTTAAATATAAAATTAAATTAAACATAACATTAAATGGCATTAAATAGTAGCCTTCCATTGTAAACAACTGTGCAAATGTAACTTTTTACAGTAAGCTTTTCTAACTGAATACACTGATACAAACACAGCATGAAATAAAATGTATGTGACCCTTTAACATTCACATTTTCAAAAGTGCAACATCTGATCTAACATCAACATAACATATTTTGCACAGTAAATAAGTGCATGTAAACAAAATCAAGTGCATTCACAACATAACCAACAGTATTAAACAGTAGTGCATGTTTTTTCTAAATATTTTTTGCCAGGAAGACAGCGTCGCTTGTGCTCCCGCGGTCCTGCTCCCTCCTCAGGCTTCTCCCACTCGGCGGCATGCCTCTGTTTGAGGTGCTGCATTAAATTTGTTGTGCTGCTTGATTTTGTAGCAATAGCTTTTAGACAGACCTTACATCGTGGTGCTGTTTGTTCGGTGTCAGATGACATGAACCCGAACCATTTCCAGACCACCGAAGACGCATTCTTCCCTCTCTTAAGAACGAGAGCGTCACTGCTGGCCGCCATTGTTTTCGTTTGTAAACAATGCGCGCGCACTCTACTACGGGAGACCAACGGGGGGGGAGGGGTGGGGGCGATTTTCTCGATTTTCAATAAAACACATCGCCTTAAAGCACACATTCGAATTAATCGATTAAATCGATTTATCGCCCAGCCCTAGGACACGCTAAAGCATTATACGGTTGAAGGGAAATGTGTGGTGTGTCTGTGTTGTATTAAAAGTAATATAGATCAAAAGTAACACCTTTTCCTTTGCTACACTTACTGCAAATACAGAGTCCCTGCTGAGCACGGACACAGCTTTTTGCTAATCCTCTCACGTGAACATACTTATGATTAGAAGGCAAAATGAAAGAAATGTAGGAATGCGGTTTTTTTTAAACTTAAGGACGCATCACAAAATCAACACTAGCACAGATCGAGTCACCATTTCTCTGAGTGGGAGCATTACTCACTGCTTGATCTGGGTTCTGCTGGCTGTGGGCAGCACTGCTGAGGATCCACTGGAGGTTCTGGTCGGTCATGACCAGGCTGGGCTGCAGCAGGTTCGGGGTGGGAGCTATGGTGATGGTGGCGGGGGTGGTAGCCAAACCGGGGCCAGGGTTGGTGACGGGGTGGTTGGCCAAAGGCACAGGTTGAGCCACAGCCGCCAGGACAGCGTCTGTTGCGGCGGCTGCAACGACAGACGCGGGGGCGGTGCCCGGCGCTGCGTGAGTCGGTGCCGGAGCAACCGGAGCGGAGACAGCTGGCGGTAGAGGAGCTGTCTGGGCGGCACTATCCGGCTGCAGGAATGCGGGCGGCAGTGCCACGTAGTGCTGGGGGGTCACATGGTTGGGTGCTTGGACGGAGGCTTGGGCAGGCACGTCGGAGATCTGCTGAGGCCCGGTCACTCGAATGAAAGGGGGAGGCTGCGTTGAGCCGACAGCAGCGGTGACAGAAGCAGGCGTGGTGGAGGCCTGAGAGGAAGAGCTCCGACGGAGCCGGGAAGGAGCCTCCATAGCTGTAGTCGTGTGGGAACAGGAGGACGAGCAGGTAGGATGCAGAGAGAAAGAGAAGAGAGGCGATCCATCAGTCACCAGCGAGTGGGTAGGCGTCTCTAGGCTGAAGGATTCAGCAAGGCTCTCTGAGGAAGAGAGAAAAAAAACACTTCCCTCAGTGAACGAGAACATTCAATAGAATTCAGGCGGACGGTGTTTGGTGTGTACTCACCGTTGGGATGGGCATCATCTTGGCTGACACTATTTTCAGGACTCTGGAACATGAGCTCAAAGATTTTCACAGGGGTAACATTGCTGAGGTCCAAATGGTGAGGCTGCAATACAATTAAAACGTATGTAATGAATGCATTAAATGGCAGAAATTCTTGTTTTACCTCTACATTTGTAATACAGTGACAATTGAACTTAGGTGTCGATACGGTTGCCTGTTAATGGCCATCGCTACGGACCATCTTGAGAACACGTTTTAAACCAGACTCACATTATGGATGTTCTCTCGTAGCTCCGAGTCGGTAGAGATGAGGCTCAAGTCACTGAGGCACAGCGAGTGATTTGCATCCTGTAATTAAGAGATTAATTGGATCCGATTAAACTTGCCACTACTTTGGTATCAAGCGTCATGAGAGTGGAGCAAAATTGGAAAAGAATGACAACAAAAAAATTGTTTCACCAAAAAAAAGCTAACTAGCGGTGTGCAAAAGTAGTTTTTATGAGAGTGGTTTACTCTAAAGATGTGCAGAGGTTCATTTGGTGTCGCGTGGACATGTCGCTGTGCATGGAGAACATGTGCCGTGCTGGGACTCACTTCAGAGAGCGGGTGGGTGAGGGTGACGGTGAAGGGCTGCCCTTTGTCGTGGCCCCGGATGTGACTCTTCAGACTGTACTGGCTGCTGAACGTCTTCTCACAGCCGTCGCTGGGACAGTTGAATGGCTTCTCCCCTACGGAGTGAGGAGAGACGAAGAGGGAAGGACACAGAAGGAGACTCGTAGTTACGCTGAAGCATTAAAACGTCAGCCGAGACAAAAGGTTGCTTCTTAACTTTTAACAGAGAAAAATGTTACAAAGAAATCTAACAATGACCTCTTGCCAATCAGGGAAGTTATTTGTCCAATAAGTACAATGTCCATAGAAGAAAAATGTCCATACATACACATATATATATATATATATATATATATATATATATATATATATACACACATATATATACACATATATACACACATATATATACACACATACATATATATATATACATACATATATATACACATATATATATATACACACATACATACACACATACATACATACATAGCTGTTACATAAAACAAACCAGGAAATGTACCTGTGTGTGTCCGTACATGCGTTTTTAGATGATGACTCGCAGCAAATGCTTTGCCACAGCCATCGTGGTCACACCTGAAGGCAAAGACAGAAAACAAAAAAAACATGTTAGAAATATACAAATAGACAGTGATGAAAGTGCAGCCCCCCCCCCCCCAAAAAAAAAACTGAGTAAATATATTAAATATAACAATACCCTAACCATGTCATTTGTGTAGACAAGCAAACATTAAAACAGACTCAAAGAGCGATCTGAGAGTATTTATCAGTATCACAGTTCCTTCATCTTCTACTAAGGGGGGGGGGGGGGGGGGGGGGGGGGTTAAATATGGTGTGATAATGGAAATGCTCACCGGAATGGCTTCTCCCCCGTGTGTGTGCGAATGTGCTTCCTCAGGTCGCTAAGTGTGGTAAAGTACTTTATGCATCCCTCTGATTCACAGTTGAATGTCTTGCCTGTGTGAAGTCTCTGGTGTGCTTTTAGTCTGTAGAGACAATCAAGTGTGTCACATTAAAACCACAACGGGAGACATGCAGAGAGAAACAAGCGAAGCACAGTGGCATTAAACAACATGTGTTGATTCCTGTTTTAAGACAGTCTACAAAGCATCATGAAAAAAAAGACAGTCGAGTCCACATTTCGATCACAACTGCATCTACACACACATGGAAGAAAACTGAACAAAGTACACGGTCTGTAAGTGGTGGTCGTATAGGAGAATCTGCGTGGCATGGAAGACGGGGAGAGGAAAGTAATGGTATTAAAAAGAGAATCCACCCAGGTCATGTGTGCCACTAGTGGGCTGCCCCGGGTACCAGCCTCTGCCAGGGATTTAATGGCAGAGCGTAGTCCAGACACAGACCAGAGGGCTCGGATGGTGACTGCTTGAGACCAAAATACAGCAACATCAGAACAGTGAAAACGCTAGAAACTAAGAACCTGGTCAAAATAGACTCAGACTGTAACCTGGGCCTGCTGTTGTCAAAAATAGATCAGCACAACTCTATATAAAACCAAAGACACAATCCAATCTACGTCACTCGTGTAAAGACGTACCTGTATAGCGTGTTAAAGGCCTTCTCACAGCCTTGCACCTCGCACTCAAACGGCTTCTCCTTGGTGTGAACGCGCACGTGGATCTTGAGGCTGTAGGAGGTGAGGAAGGCCTTCCCACAGCCCTGTTGATTGCACACAAACGTGTACTCGCCACGGTGGGTCTTCTGGTGCGTCCGCAGGTTTCCCGCCGTGCTGTACGTCCTGGTGCAGCCTTCGAACATGCACTGGTAGCGCTTCACCTGGCGGAGGAAAAAGAGGGGTGGAGGGACATCAGCGCTTAAAAAAAACATGGTTGAACTCGGTTTGACCTTTCAGACGGGACCTGAACTCGATGACTCGGTCCCCCCGTCAGCGCATGAAGCGAGCGAGCACAAAAAGGACAGTGATGATGACGAACCCCCCCCCCCCCCATGCAATACATCCCAACCAATTCTGTTTCACAGCACCGAGCTCCACAGTGTGGCAGTCTCCTCTGTCTCCTACTGTAGGACGCCTGCTAAAGCTTGTAGCTCAGCACTGACTGTCTGCATCTCCCACACCATCGTGACTCTGCTCCACCATCACTTTGATCCGCGAGAGAGAATTGGATGATTTGCTCTCCCACACGTATAGTGTAAAAAGACCACTGCATTACCAACTAAATGGTTATGTGAATGTGTTCACAGCAATGTATTACTAAATGCTTGACGTTGCTCATTGAATAAGCTAGATGGAGATCAATTTGGTTCGAGGTTGCTTCTGTTTTCTGGCGTGTGCACATTGAAGTATCGTGGCTGAACGCTTACTGTCCTCTTGGAAATTCCTTCTGTCATCATAACAATGTCACAGTAAATCAAGCCACAAATCAATACATATAAAAGCCAACCAACAATGGACGAACATTGATGTTGATCAAGACAATCAAACATGACACACAGATTAAACAAACACCAGGCTCGGCGTACAGCAGTTATAAAGCGATGCAGCCACGAGACTTCACAAAATCAAAATCATGTCAACAGATGATTTTCACTAGAAAGTGGATTTGACACATCAGCACAATAATTGTATGTCGCGTTGTATGGTGTGAACCATGTGTCATTTGAAAGAACTGAAATACAGGACAGGGTTCTTCCCAGCAGTCCTTCAGCACTGTACCCGTTAGTGCACAAGGTCCGGCTACTTTACCAGTGCACACCGCCAGATGTTTTCAAAGTCCACTTCCACTAATAAAGCTGGGATTGGTGTCAAAACCGAGCAGATTCTACACACAAACACGGAACAAGACCAACAAACATAAACTGAACTCTTTGTTGCATTGAGTCACTAACTTCTACCTCAAGCTGCTGGGGAAGCTAATTCTGAAAGACCTTCCAGCATGTTAATGTATTTGCAACTGTACTTTGCATTTCACTTGACAAAATAGCAACCACTTGCTATATTGCTACATTATGCCTTGTTCTGTTGAGCAATTAGCTGGAATGACTGGAAGAGCCTCCACCAACAAAACCGAGCGATTACTTCAACAGTAACCAAACAAAACCCAACAATTACTTCAGCACTGAAGAAACAAAACAAAGCATTACTGCAGCAATAGAGCTGACTACATTCTATCCGCCTGTTAACAACATTGAACATCTGTGTTCAGACTAAACTTGACAGAAGAGATGTCTTTGGTAATCCAACAAGCACATAAAAAATTCATCAGTATGTACTATGTAGCAGCTGTGTATCCTTCGGAGGAGACACATATATTTAGGCTTACCTCTCTCAGCTTCGTCTCTGGGCACTCGGAGTGCAAGGTGAGGGTGGCCCCCTCTATGTTGCGTGGCATGCGAGTGGAGCCTGGATTTATTGTGAACTGGATCTGGTCTGGAGAAATGGTGTGGTGCACATAACCCTGTGACATGCCGTCGGGGTCGTTCATAAAGGCCAGAGAGCCATCCTCCTCATCTCCTTCCCCCTCAGTTAGGAAGGTGACGCCATCGTCATAGCCTCCACAGTGACCCTCCTCTTCTCCCTCCTCATCGAGCCGGATTGGGTCCCGCTCAATGAGCACAGTCGTGCGATCGTACACCCGTCCAGAGGACGACGAAGGCTCTGCGATCAGGTCGTCGTCTTTGTCGAAGTGTATCTTGTCCTCCTCTTCTTCGTCGTCTTCTTCTTCTTCGTCGTCACGCCCCAGGTGATCCACCTCCACCTCGAAGTACATCGTCGCCTCTGTGTGAGGGCCATTCGCACTCATTGTCCCTGGTGCCTCTCCTTCCTTGGCAGGGAGGACTGCACACTTGCACTGTTGACGTTACAGCCTGAAATATACATTTGTTGAATTATTATTACATAGAATTTGAGCTGAAGATACATTAAGGCATTCAAATAAGAAAAACTGAGTTGGAGCAGACCTCACGTTTTCTGAGAGTTTGTTCCAGTTATGTGATGTAATAAGACTGCATCTCCATGAGTAAGCAATGCTGTCCCAAATGATCTGAGAGGTGTAGACAGTCCTTAACATAGCAGCAGATCTAACCGTAGCGGTGAGAACCGGGTCGCCCCCTGCGTTAACAGGACACAAGCGGAAACTAACGCGACCACACCGGAATCTAGAACTTTCTGGTAACAATGACAGAAGTCACGAGACAGTTTGCGGCTGAACGAAGCTAATTAAAACTGACATGAGTGATCATTTATTAACGCCCACTCCAGGCTACCTTTTAAAGGACGTTACGAGTAGCGTAAGAAAGATGTCACACACACACATACAAGAATGCCAGTTAACTTTTCCAATAACTTACTCGACATAGCTGGTTAGAGTGGCCTGATAAACACGCAGTGACTGCGAAGTTTACCCCCGTTTTGAATGACAATACCGTATTTAGCTTTAGCTTAATGTCACGAAACGGACGGTTGTTACACCGTTTAACGTTAGCAAGCTGTGTAACAATAGATACTGACCTGACGTTATTTCACAGAGTAAGTTACGTCTTGGTCTGTATCGTTACTAGCTTTAGATATGTGTCGCTAGCTTCCTGCTACAAACACATATCAAACCGTTGCTGGTGTATATTAAATAACACGTCCATCGTTATTAGCACTTGTTAACATTTAAGTTACTCGATTGCGTTGTCAACATTTAGCATTTCTGTATTTTCCTTACGTGCGTCAGATAGCGAACATTAATGTTCAGGAGTTAGCTGTTCAGCTAGCAATGATAACTAACGTTATCACTTATTTCTCTGCACATGCATAGCTTTGCTAGCTCACTGCTAAGCTAGTAACGTTAGCTAGTTCCCTGTCGACAGTTGACATTACCTATCTTCCATTTGCTAGGATAACAAGTTGCACGACACCAGGTGACACACTGACCGACAACCAGTACCGCGTTAACGCGTAGGTTCATCAACTGAAAAGGAAATTACATTAAAATATATTTACCTGTCCAATTTTAAGCCTTATCCATATGCTTTGGGTGTTTAGTACTTTCTTTCTATCCCCTCCCTCTGATACCAAACAACGTCACAGACTCGCAGCCATTCGTGATGAATTATGGGAAATTAAAGAGCATTTCGACTGTTAACGTTAAATTAAAACATCAAATGTCATTCTTTTTTAAAGCTGTGACAAATGTATTTTAGAAATTGTATTCTCATACAAACACACTGAGAAAAATAAACAATGTTGTTTATTTCTTTGATTGTAAAAAAAAATCATCAGTGACACACACACACACATTATCTCCAACCATTGTATGTATAAAAACAATTTGCTGTTGAGATCAGAAACATTAAAATACTAATTATTTGTTTAAATAAAATATACATACATTTCAAATTGTTACATCTCTACAGATGCTCAATGATATACAATAAACTGCACACTGCATCACTTTGTGATGTGTGCATTCACACATCACAAAGCTTGCTGTGTGTGAAACAATTAACATCAGATAAGAACAGTCACTGTAATTATACTACATATCTATACAAAGAGCCATCTAAGAAATCATTCAGGTTTATTTCAAATACTGGACTGTACAGTTCTTAGTGTTCCGCTTCAGCATACAGAACAAGCAGGTCCTCCATCTAGGAGGAGCCTTGGGCCAGGAAGTGCTGAAAGAACTCCTGAGTCTTCCTCTTTTCTGCAATATCCTGCTTGGTGGGCGACTTCAGGAGCAAGGAGGCAAAAATGGTGGCTATGCAGAAAGAAAACAAGTTATTCATATAGCATAGTACAACGTTTCATTTTCTTTAATGTTACACCTTTATTTGGAGGGTTATCTTTTTTGTTGTGATAGAGAAGATGAGAAGAAATTCAATGTCATAAATGATCATGTATATCATTTTTATAATTATCTGTACATTAGATGTTGCTACAATTCCTCCTGTTGCTATAATTTAATTAATATTCAACCATTATTTATACAGAGTAGGTTAAGTGAGCATCCATTCTCCAGTATTGAAATATAAAACAAGTTCAAACAGCCCTTGTGTCATAAACAGGTTATTTATTCATTTTCACTTCCTATGGCTTTATTTGTTAGTTTCCCTTCACTTTCTCAACATGCTGTCGAAAACACAAAGCAGCAGCTAATAATAACAACACATTCCCAAATGAAAGTGACATGCAACCTGCTTCTTACCCAAGATGTTGCCATCTAGTCGATTGCTAGCAGAATTCTTCAACAGCTCACGGAGAAAGGCAGCTAAATAGTTGAACACATTTTTATGGCACTGAGGTAGCATGGAAATAACCTGAAAACAAAAGAAATCAACATTATTGCAAAAAGCTAGAGATGAACATTTATGATTTAACACATCTTGGAATAGAGCGATGGGGATCAGTGGCTGTATCACTCACTTTCTCACACTGACTGGCATTGGAGCAGCTTTCTAGGCACTGCTGGTAAGAGGAGTAGGGAACCACAGGCTCTGGGAGGGCATCGAGGAAGAGAAGCAAGGCCTCTGCCGCTGAGTGGTTGCTGCCCGCTGCAGGTCAATACTGAGTCAAGGACGTAATTCTTGAGAAGCATCTGCATGTCTTGAAATGTAATTAGTGCAAAAATAAAACTATAATATACAGTTACATCCCAGGAGTCATTCAAAAGGAGCAGGTTGAAGCTACTACGAGGAACGTCCATTTTGTGTTGATGTTGGGGGCCCCTGTAGACAAAAGCGGTAGCGTTTCCGAGTCCGTTTAGAAAACCTCTCATTTTACTGCAGCAAGATCTTCTGACAGTCTTCCCAGCTCACTCATTGGGTCTGGTTCTCCCGTGCTTTCCCTCTAAAGGGCCCAGGAACATGGCACTGCGCCTCCAGCAGTGTGGTGTCTGTGTTGGCTTCCTCCTAGCCAGAGGAGCCGCTGCTGCGGCGTGGATACACTACAATCTGAAACACATCTCTTGTTCTTGCCCGATGGTTTTGATCGTCTCGTACTTATGTAGGTCGTATACAGGAGTCATTGTTAAATTGAGACAGTTTCATAACCAGTTTAAAGTTCCTCATAATACCTTTAACCAACAGAAATAAAGAGTAGTTATAAATAAAAAAGGGCTGAACAACAAATATGTATGACTGTGTAACTTCTTCAAATATTTCATAAAGATGAAAAAAAAATTCCAACGATGGCAATAGTGTTAAAGGATACGGAGAGAATCTGGAATGCCAGTGTCCAGGCAATCCCTTATTTCTGCAAATTCAGTTCGGAGCCCAGGTTGCTGAAATATGTCTTCCTGCAAATAGAGGACGGTAAATATCAAATCTGTCATTAAGTCAAGGAGGTAAATTACTAACAGCTTCACTTGGGCTGAAAATGCTCTTTTGAGTTAAGCCGCAGTAGAGCTGCAACGGACTTAATTCAAATCAGCAAAATCTTATGTTTAAATTATAAAAGATTTTAAGATTAATTCTCATTTTGCTTACTACTTGGTGCATGCAGCGACTTTCATGTATTTGTCCTTATACGCAAGACAAAAAAAGTTTGACAGGAGGCCAACAGTTAAATAATTCACTTTACGAATATGAGAATATTAGAAAATTGCCACAAAAATACGAAATCACACTAACGTGTTCTTTGATTTTATTACAGCACCAAAATAAAAGCTCCAGCAATTTTCTTACCTGATTGAGTGCATTGCGGAACAAGTGATCCACCATCATCCAGAGTTCTTTAGGAATGTCGAGAGGCTTTTCAGCGTTTCTGTCATCATCACCTCCGACCATCTCCGCCTGATGTTGAGAACAAACAAAAACACGCAGTTCAGTCACAATGGATTCAACTTAAAACATGAAACACTATAAAACTACAATTACCGCCTCGGGATGTATGCCTCCGCCAACCAGTCAAGTTGCAGTTTACATCCACCATCCACCAAAATGTTTGCGTGAAATGTCATAATTTCCGTATCAACTTTTGAATTATAGCCAAAAAACTAGTTTTATGCGGAAACAATGGCCTTTGACCACCACAATCTAGGAAGACATTTGTGCCAAATCTGAAGAAATATCTGCCCGTGGGACCACTAACCATGTCCCGGAGGGTCTCTTGCGGCATGTCCTGGATGGGCTCCCTTAGTTGGCACAATGAATGGATGGAGGAGCCGTAGCAGCTGGGCAGGTAGTTCCCCGTCACAGAGATGAAGTAGTCTTTGCCACGCTCCAGGTGGAGCACAAGGATGTCTTCTATCTGCTCCTTTCCAGCATTAAGTTCAGGCGCTGTTGAGCGGTTTACAAAAACCTCAAGCTCAATGTCCACAGAGCCACCTAGAAATTGAGAGAGATGCACGTTTAGTAAGTACGGGTGTGGCTGAACTGTCATGATTCACGAACTCATGCCTGCTGCAACAGTGAGTGACCATGTTGTGCTTCGGTCACTGAAGGAATACTGATCGAGGGTTTGTGAACCATCAACACATCTCTAATTACTTATCTTGCAAGACAAAAAAAAACATTGGAAGTGTGCATAACAATTTCTAAAACTTAAAAGGCAGGACAATGATGCTTGAATGAAATATGTGAACCCAGGGTGAAAAGCTTATTTTACGCGCTACTCACCCTGAGCAATAAAGCCTTTGGGAGGGTCGGCTGTGAGCCAGGGCTTGCAGTACGTGGACTCATTCGGCTTCTGGATAAACTCAAACTGACAAGGGACCTGCCCATCATTGAAGAGGCTCAGCGTCTCCGCCCGGCGCTGCATGTATTTCACGTCCTTAAAGTAGAACTGAAAGAAGAAGAGGGAGCGGTTCATGAGGCAAATTAGAAGAAAAAAATTCTTCTCCATTTCATGTAAATGTATCCTTGAATTGATCACTGAATGTGATGGGAAACTTCACCTCTCGCTTGGACAGAGTCACAGATGGAATGCACTCATTCTCCATTTTGTCTATATTGCGTACGATCTCTTCAAAGGTCTTCTTATAGACCTCAGCATTTACTTTCTTGATCTGTAGGAACAGAGAAGAAGAAACATGTTAGAGGCAAAGTAACAAAGCAGCATGGACATACAACAATACACTGGCAATAGAAAACAAGAGCCTGTTGACGTGAATCGAGCAGATAAGAGTTATATCCTAATGCAGAATCATTTACCCCGATGACAAGCAGGGAACTGACTGGTTTGTGGTCACTGGTCTTCAGAGTCATGTGACTCTGATAATGCTGTTGCATGATGTTCTTCCCTGTCCACAGGATACGGTCACACCACGCAGGCACGCGGCATTTTTCACTGAATGCACAAGAAAGCCAAGATATTAAAACTCAAGTAATTGTATTACAGTTACAGAAATATGGGTGGTTTGAGTGCAAATTAAAGTTTGTTGCAGTTTTCCGATTCATTAGCAAGAAGCCCCTTCACATGTAAAAAAAATAAATAAAAAGGGGGAAACATGAAAGACAAGCTGATATAACAAAAAGAGAAAATACCAGTTGCTGAAGTGTTGCATTTAAGTGTGACACGCCCTACACTATTTGCATTACATTACATTGGTTTTGACATAAACAAAGACAAAGCCACACTTTAAATGGAGAGATAAAGATTCACAGGAGAAGTTTCATTGTTGCAGTACTTGACATTTCAACTATCCTGACTCTAACTGTGAACATGATCTGACTATAAATGCTGCATTCTGCTGTTTCGCAGTCGTGCCTTCGTATGAGATTACCTTGTATCCCACTTGTCAGAGCCGGTGTCATATTTATAGGTTGGCTGGAAATCAATCTCTCCCTCCACAAAGCCAACGAACACCGCCTTCTCATCGATCTGCCTCTTGAGCTGAGGACCATTTGCAGCTGGTAAGTATGACGACTCATAAACACCAGTGATGAGTAAAGACTTTTTTTTTTTTTTTTTAAATAGCAGAAAGCAGAGTACCACATTGATAATCACCTGATCATAACTGTGCAGGGTCTCAAAGTCCTTTTTGCTTATTAGCTCCTTCACGTTTGAGACGTCAAGCTCAGTGATCCTGTAGTTGAGGTCTCCGATCCATAAAACCACACTGGTGAGGAAGAAACATGGAGAGAAAATATCGTCTCAGTTGGATATTGGATAAGAATTTTCATCTATACAGAAACTACTGAATACATATGATGTAACTGTGTAGTTTAATTTCATACTCATGCTTCATGATAGTAAGTAGAGGCTGGGTAGGGTCCAGCTGGCGAAACTGGAGACGACTGCATATGTCCTTGTAGTCTTGATTACGTCTCTCGTACTCTTCAATGTGGGCAGCGAGGTGAGAGTTGACCACGCAGATATCAGAGTTGTGGAAGCGGAACCGGACGGCCACGGCGCCCTTATTTCCCTTTGAATCAACGAGAAACTCAGATAACATAGACGGCAACGCAACTTAAAGCTCCTGCAAAAGGATTCAGAGAAAATGCATTATGCAGTGATATACAGTATATATATCCACCTTTGCTTGCAGAATTTAGAGTCATCAATTAACCTACGCTGCAGGTCTTTGGACTGTGGGAGGAAGCCGGAGAACACGGAGAGGACCCACGCTGACACGGGGAGAACAAGCAAACTCCACACAGAAGGCCCGTTTAGCCCGGGAATCGAACCCGGGCCTCTCTTGCTGCGAGGCGTCAGTGCAGGTGTAGCTTCTTATAATATACACAACACCAGCGTATTTACACGAGGATCAGTGCATGAAAGATTAAGACCTGTAAATTCCGTCCTTACCATCCGTCCCATGATGCCAGTGCCCACAGTCTCAGCCTCCACATCAGAGATGAACTGCGCATACTTCTTCTTCACATAGAAGATCAGCATGATGCCCACCAGTCGCACCAACTTCACCTGTAGCGGAACACGAGTAGAAATACAAACGTCAAACCATTAACCGAGTAATGTAACCTGCATATTGGCTGGATATTCTTTTATTTAAATGGCAGACAGTGGAGTTCACTTGACCCTGCAGCCACATGAAACATGCTTTCATACAGTTTTTTGCTGTTTACATCAGCTTCTTAACTATTTTTCACCCGCAACTACTGTGAACAACGACGACATTTACAGTTGAAGACATTTACTGTCATCTCCTGCCTTATCTCAAGGAAAACAGAAGTGAAAAGCACATCCCAGAATACAAAGTAGAGGCTGCAAAAACAGTTTGATAAGCCTCCCTGTCAAACATTCAGATGTGAAGGGGAAAACATTTATATTCCAGCTTGTTGAGCTACACAGTGTCAGTTACAGATCAGCCAAGTGTGCTTCAGTTGACAGTGGATGAAGAAATGACGCGACATTATACTGCCGATGTGACACACAGACGGACTGAAATCGCTCGAAGAAAACAGCCAAGAAAGGAGGAAGCGAACAAGCTAGAGTCAGCGCTGTGAGAAAAGGGAAGCAGACGAAAGTGAACACGGGGAAAGAGAAAGACAAAAAAGTAACTTAAAATACAAGGCCCCATTAAGCTCATCACATAAGCAGGGCTATCACGACTGTTCCTTGGGAATATCCAGTGTAATAATCCACGTAATGTGATGTAGACAGTTACTACTGTGTTTACTGTAACACAGAACACATCAAACACAATCAAAGAAAGTTATGGTAGCAGCATCCATATTAAAAAAAGAGCTAAACAAGCTCTACAGATAACATATAGTGGTCTGTTCACAGGCCCAGTCCACACACCAACTCGCTGTTAATAACTTTATTACCGGTAATACAGGAGAAAAAAAAGAGCTCCTTACTAAGGCATACTTGGCATCTAGGTGCAAGGCCTCCGACACGGCCTTCGTCCACTCCAGCTCCTTGGGTGTGTCATTGAAGAAGAAAGCCTCTTTGCTGAGGTCAAGCTCCTGAAAACTATCAGGAAGGGAAAACGGTAAAATGTTGATTTTTTTTTTTAGCTTTACTCAGTACTTTGCTCACTTTACTCAAAACTTTGCAAACGTAGGCAGGATCACACATAGCGCTGAATCTGAGGCGAGGTCCTGCTCTCCGACTTAAAAACAGGATCAATGGCTGCATACGTCTCACAGAGGTTCCACCAGGAAATATCTGTCTGTGTAGCGGGATTAAGCGGAGAACTGGGAGGCTATTCTCCAGCAGGGTGAACGGTACTCACCCCACGCAGTACATGTCAGGAGGGGTCGCAGTGCAGCTCAGCCAAGGACGGAGGCTTTCCTTCGGCATCTGTCCGTTCACATTGTATGTGCCGAGAAAGAAGCTGGAGGTATTGGAGAATAATATCATCTTTTGACCTCTGAGCAGCAACTTCAGTGGCTTGCTGAAGGTAACCTAAATTGTGAGAATTGGTAAAAGGACCCAACAGCAGCACAGAGCTCTGAATTTTGCGCTGACTGCCCTAATGTCCATACACTCAGCTAACTAGAACCATGCCGGAGCTGACTTTATACAGACTGCTGCTTTCCTTAGCTTCTTTCTTCTAATTTGCTTAATCAGCATAGATTTTCAGTACATTCTCAGTATGTACTGTTATACGAGATGAAAGCAGGCAACGCACATACATGTAACCTTTTCTGTATATCCGTTGTTTCCGATGATGGCAACTATCGAAGTCTATTTATTTCTATTCAGAGTCCTGGGCAGCGAAAAGGTAGGCTAACACCCCGGAGAGGTTGCGAGTCGGTCACATAGCAAACACAAACACATTCAGACAGGTTAGAGTTCCAAGGAACCTGAGCGTCATGTCTGGTGCGTGGGAGGAAATAAAAGCATCTTTCATTATATCTATACTCCTGTTTATTCTCTGCTACATTCTTTATGAAGGTTTAAACATTAAGGCACAGCTCTACCAGCAGGAGGCAGTGTCGGCATCATAGCAGAACCATGACTCCGACTTCAGCAAACGCTTACCGGTATTTTGAATCTGATAAAAAACACCCTGAGCTTCTGCCCTACATTGGTGCATGTTTTTTTGACAGTGTCTGAGACAGTGGAGCTGAATTTAGCAAAGACCCAAATACACAGAACTACAAAGCCACAGACTTCCTGTCACAACACAACACTTTAAGATCCACACTGTGCACACAGTCACACTGTGGGCTCCTCTGTTCCTGCATGAACCGAGAGACTCTTAACTTGTCAACAAAGTTTAGCTCAACGCAACTGTAAAGAAGCCCCGACCTAAACATCAGCACATTATTGATATAATTTTTAAATGAAATAAATACGTTGACATAACTTTACTGATTTGTTATTTATGATTAACATATTAAATCTTGCACCGGCAAATTAACAGGAATTAAAATTCAAGTGTAAACCTTTGTAATGAAGCAACTAATTGGTCAAAACTTCATGAGGAATTCCCGTATATAATGTATATAGTACAGAATGGAATAGAATAGATCAGCCCCATTGTCACCGACACCTGAGCCATCTATTTTAGTCAGTATGGCCCGAAATCAGTATCCGTACACCCCTAATGATCACCTAGTTCTACATCCAAGTCGCTGCACCAATCGGCCAAACACATGTACATTTTTTTAACCAGATTCATAACAAGCAAGTAAAATACCTGAAGTCCTCCGTGTACGTGTAAAGGTTCTCATTCTTCAGCAGCTCACACTTGATGAGGTTGTCTCGCAGGCCGAACTGAGGCATGGCCAGTATCTGAGCTTTGTTGGAGGTGGTGTGGCTGGATGAGCGCACCAGGTCATCCCGGTCCTCGCGACTGGAGACCCGGAGAGAAGAAATAACAGTGAGGTGTTGAGAGGAGGAGGGCCAGTTCAAGATAGAAAGAGAGTCATTTTGTCAAACTGGTGTGATTTCAGAGGGAACAAATGATCATAAACTATGCGTTTGGCTGTTTGTATGGACAGCTGCCAGGTCTCATTCAGGATACTCCAGCCTAACTACAACTGCTAAAAGCCTGGAATAAAAGTATGGATCAGCAGAGATGTCACACTCTGCTCCAGACTAACAGCCTCATCTACAGGAGATCATCACAGTGACAACAGGAACCCACACTATGCGGTGAAGCTCTATTTCCATGTTGTCAACATGGAATGAGGCTGAGGGGAGAGGAGGAAATGTAATATGTCCGGACCCTGGACTCTTCCAGGAATACGCTGGAACTGAACTCCGTCTTAGAGTATAGAGGCATTCCATCCAAAATAGCAGCACTGGCTTCCAGGTTAAACAACAGAACTGAGCACATTTGCATTTCAGGTTTTAGCAACTTTAAATAAATTAACGCTCATCACCAAGCTGCTGCCAGACAGGTACACACAGTATCTGTTGTAAAACATAGTATATGTATTAGGCTTTACTGAGCGTTATCTGCAAAATAGCTACTTTACTTTACTTGAGTAAGGATAAAAATGTATCATGTGAAGTAGCTCTAGTAGTGCTATGGATTAGCTTTTTGTGAGTGCCATCCCATTGTGATTGTTCTCATGTAGCAACACAAGCGTGCAAGTGATGCGATACACATTCCTGTCAATGGTTTCACACTATTCCACTGATCTACAGCCGGCGGTAATGCACCAAAGAAGACTGCTTGCTAGTACACATGGATACAAACATTAAAAAAGGCCTTACCTCTCTGGGACGGCATGGGCTTGTTTGGAATTCTGCGTGCCGCTGTTAGCACCTTTCTCCTTTTCGGAACTTCCCTTTTTTTCCGACGATTTCTCTGTTGGGGAAGAGCAGGAGAGAAAAGGGAGATTAATTTTCTTAAAAACTTGTTCACAATGTTAAACACAGAGCATAAAGGTTGACGACAGCATTACAGCACAATTCTACATGAGGTCCATTAGCACTGCCTGCTTTGAATCACAAACTAATATATTGTTTGCAGGTTGTCAGTTAAGACTGTGTGCCAGCTTCTGGGAGACCTTTCTACCAACATTATCTTAAACTCTGCCGCAGGTATCGACAGCCTGGGACGACTCACTCTAATGAGAAAGAACCCAACCCTTGGTAAACCCATATTTCAACTCTTTAACAAACTAATGTGGAGAATACATAATCATCACTAAGAATAAAAACAAACAGTACCACACGTCAGTCAAAAAAGTGCCGTGTCACAGCTCGGTTGTTGTGGTCAATGGACTGAGGCTGCCTTTTGCAGTGTGTTACAGTTATTGCATCCTAAGTAGCTGGAGCTAATGGGCTCGTGTGAAGTATGAGACAGCATGGCCCCTGTCTCCTGCAGCTTGGCAGGGAACACAGCTGGCTGCTCTGAAAGGGAAAGCCAAGTTCTTTCAATGGGAAATTAAACTCTACAAAGTTGAAGCAGACTACATTCAGGGTGCACCTGACCAACACGACCCAAAAGATGAGATACGTATACGCTTCCATGTTTGTAATCGTATTATTAACATGACCTTTACTTGGCAAACTGAAACCTACGATGCAGCGTTCAACGCAAGAACCCCACGGCTCAAATACACTGACATTAACTGACTGGACACGGATATATCAACAATACACCGACTAATAAACAATACTGCTTGAGACTGTTCACTGTTGTTTGCAACCTGCCGAAGACAGCTATGACACAATGCATAGGACTTCTATGGTTTATCATTAGTGAGTTACTTAAACCTAACCATTCCTGCAACCAGCACCTAAACCAATGAGGCTTTAGTGTGTGAGCTTCGTTGCTATTTCATGGCATATCCTACCTTCCTGCTGAGTAAGTGGCATGAAGTGTGACTAACTGCAGTTTCACACGCCTATCTGTGGTCGATCACAAGTCAGCATAAATGTAAAGTTATATCAGGGCTCAGGCACTTCAGTATTAAAAGAGTCTTCAACTACATCTGCACAAAGTTCAACGTTGAACAACTTCCCCCCCATGATAAAACGACAGGTAATAAACTGCAGGAGAACACATTCTGTGATTTACTTCTCTTGTCAACCGTTGTAAATAAAACAAACAAAAAGCAGACAGCAAGTAAGCCACCTTTATCTCATTGAGAGGCCAGAAGAAAGTTTACAGACCACTGATTTAAGCTAACAGGCTAACAAGTTAGCTTAGAGGATGACCCTCAAGTGGAAGTCTCTTAACTGAAAACAGGCAGAAAATAGAGTAGCACACTGAGAAGCGAGACACAACCAGTGTCCTAATGGATGACACAATTCTCCAAAACACGTTATTGCACCACCAACCACAGCAGGTGTGTAATTGTCTGTCACACAGCAACACCATGAACAGGACTAACGTTAGTTAATAACAGCCGTAAACTAGTGTATTAAGCTAACCGTCTATGAGGGCTAACATCCCGATAGCTTCACATTGAAGCAGGAACATATCACATTAACAATATAATTAGGATTTAAAAAACAAACTATTATCGCGCCTGACAAATACTGTCCCCTTTAGCTAAAGTTAGCTTCTTTGAAATAAGGACTAACGTTACCACACGCTACCATTAAGTTAGCTAGAAAGCGAGCTAATTAGCGTAGACTGCATGCCACAGATTTGTGCGATGGCATTTCCTTTCACCACCCATTAAAAAATAAACAAATGTAGGAATATTTTTCATACCAGAGTCTCTCATCACCCTAGACATCTCCCACGCATTCTGTGCAGAGGAGCAATGTCCAGTGTGCATCAGACCTACCCATGCTAACATGGTCGTGGGAGGAGTTTGCCTTCCCTCGCTGCAGAGACGGGAGGCTGAACAAACAGATCGAGTATGTAGATAACGCGACCGGAAGGTGACACCACAGCGGTATCACGAAAGGAAGTTAAGCTCTTGCATTTCAAGAATATAAATACATTGAATAAATACTTATATAGCTTATTTTAACACCCTGTAAGAACCAGATGGATGCAAAACGTGGCATGATTTGCATATGAACATTACATCTTTGTTTGTTCCTTGACATACTTTTTACACTATATATATATATTTGCATTAACATGCGTGTTATAAACAGTATGGCTCTAATCTAAAATGCAAAAACATCATGTGGAATGAAATCTGTGTGAAATTGGCCATCAACATCAGACAAAGTAAACAAACTTTACATATAAAAAGCCAACAATTATTTGTACAGTATAGTATTTGTATTCTTTGTATAGACCATTTCAAAATGAATTGCATTGAACAGCCTGGGTCCATAGCTTTACTTCATGTTAGCTTAGGTCAAGTTTACAAATGTAAAATGGTCTATATTGTTACTTTAGAAGTAGAAGGTACTTTACTTACAAAACGTAAATGAAATGGAGCCATAATTAGTGTCATTAGTTACACTTGTGTCTATTCTGCTGACACATTAAGCCTATTTTGTGACTGGTTTCGTCCTCCACATGGCTCTCTAACAGTTATGAGTGCATTTGTTACAACTCATACACAGGTTGGTCCAATTGCACTTCAAGGAAATGGTGCTTTCAAAACTACCTGGTTTCATCATGAAACCCTTTGATGTAGACTTTTATCTGCGTGAGCAAACACCAAAGAGATAAAGACGAGCATCTCATGTCATCCACTGCACAAATACTGATAGACCTATTCCATTTCACTGAAGTTTTATTGGACATGAACTGGCTGTGAAATTCTGCAAATAGAAATAAATTACAAACCTGTTTTCCGGTGCTGGTTGAGTTTAGCGAGTGGGGCAAGGGCCTGTTTGACAACTCCCTGGCCTCCGGTGGCGTTGTGGTACTTGCTGATCCAGTCAAACTTGGGTGCCTGTGTGGTTGACTTGCAAACATCTGAAGAAAGATCGACAGAGAGAGAGCATGAGAATAAGAATAAGTTAGGATAATCACAATAGTTTGCCAGTGAAGAATACAACAAGAGGCAAAAGTGGTGAGGATAGAGCAACAGTAATGGTAAGATTCATGCTATAAACAAGAGTAGAGTATCTGCTCCATTAAAGAAATAAAAAAGCGGTATTTCTAAGCAAAATCTTTCTATTTCTTGCTCTTATATATAGGTCTTACTTCAAGTTTGTAAGAGCAGCTCCAAACTTTGTGCTCTACTGCTTTAAATGAGGCTTCAAGTTACAGGCGCTGCAGTGCATTAAAGACATCTCACTCTTATCTGCTTACCTTTACCACTTCCCACACTCTTCCTTTTAACAACAGGTGCAATGTCATTCAATCGTTCCATCACTGGTATCCCTCACCCGGTTCAAAGCCTTTGTGGCTTATCTTAGAGTACCACAAAAAAACAACATTCATCAGTCGTTGTCCGTGCTCACGTGGAGTTTCCACCGGGAAAAATAGTGAGCCGGTGTCAAAGGTGACACATCCCTAACAAAAATAACCTTTCAATGGCCCATTCCATTCAGATGCACAGGAAGCAGAAAGTAAAAAGCAGTTCAAGAAACGCATTAAAGCTGAAGATGTACCTCCTTTTTTAAAACTGTTCGCATGACGCTCACACTTAGTGTAAAAAAAAGACAAAAAGAGTACACAATCCAAACTCCACCCCTTCTCTCTCTCCCTCTCTTTCGCTCTTTTCTCAGCCATGCATCATGTACACACCCAGTAACTGACAGCCGAAGTGACACCACCAGTGTGTAGTTCTAAAATGGTGTTAATTGTGAACCACAGCCACCAACTGTCTCAAAGAATGTGTTTGTGTACCGTTTTTTGAATACATTTTCCTGTAAACTGTCAAATTTAAAAACTAAAAGGTCTGTTTAAGTTTGCCACATAATGTAACCTGAAGGCAACTGAAGACTGGCTGAGCAGGTTTCCTCCGAAAACAGATAATTAGAGCAGCAGATTATTTAGACTTTTTCAGCGCATCCACTTCCTGTTGCTCGGACAAGAAAAAATGTAAACGATATGAACTGCTAAACCCAAATGCATGAAAATAAGTGAGGGTCCAAGATACTGCATTGTTTGAATGAATAGTATTTTCCCCACACGCGGTTTCCTTGCCAATGTCATCTCAGTTAAACTCATTTTCAAAGGGCATTTTTCTCTGTAAATTTCCCCAAACTGTAGAATTTTTCAAAGGCTGTGACCATTCTCAGTAAAATAAATTAGAGCTGTGTGTCTTGAGAAAATATCACACATCTCTGAAGGCTGACCTACCACTCCACGCCCTGTTGACCTCACTGAGGAAGAAACGCGAGTGGGAGCCAAAGGGAAGTCTGAGCTCTAAATCCTCTTCCTGGAAACTGACTCTCACTTTAGTATCAGCACCTAGAATCAGATATGAACACAGGAAACAATGTGATGTTCAATTTCATGCAGTGGATCAGTTATGTAGCATTTCATGATAGAGCTGTAATGTTAATGAGTGCAACTCACCCACAACTGCAAGTTGCTCTGGTGAGGAAACTTAAAAAAAAAAGAAAAAAAAAAAAAAAAAGAGTGCAGCATGACAAATGTGTAAGGGCCCTTTAGATAAATTACTACCATGACATTTTTTCACTAGAAACAATAGTTATCTTGAGGAACACATTATTATCTGTCTCTCTCCTTTTTAATTGCCCGTCTGTTGGCAATGCAACAAATGAACGCAGCTCACCCTCCACCACAGCGAAGTCGAGGGAGATGGGTATGATGTCCTCCAGTGACACGTCATCAGCAGTGACAGCCATCCTTCGATGGGTATAAATAAAGATTCTACAAAATGTTAAAATTGGATTTAGTTAGCAGTCTGAAGGCACATGCATGGGGATGGCACAACAAAATTTACTTTTAAATATAATGCAAGCCGATACAGGCGTGCAGCTCTGCAGTAAACAGCATTTTTTTCGGATGATATATAATTTGGGTTTCTGTGTCAGACATGAGGATGCAACTCTGTGGTCATTTCTTTAGGCCAGTTTGTGACATTGCACAATCCTGTCACTCCCTCTCTCTACATTAGCCTTTGAATACAAGCATATTGTACAATAATACAGCCATATTATAACTACATTTATACTACATTTTAAAACTCACGCATGCTCTTTTGTAGACTCCACCAATCCCAGCAGTCTGCTCTCTGTAAGGTTATCAAAGAAGACGTCACATTGGACAGCATGTTTACAGTTTAGTTAAGGATATAGTGGAAATATGTTCATGGGTTTTCCTTCAGTTGCACCTTATATTTCACATTTTACCATGACCTTACCCTCATTTCAACTTATTCTTCATTTAATACAGCATAACAAGTGTTAGGTGTCCCAGAGTATTTCCATTTCATTCTAATTCCTCTACACAATATATATATTTTTACATTTATCTGAAATATTTAGTTACCTTACAAATTAATAATTTACATATTAACTGCATCAGCAGAATATAAAATAGGATACATTAAGCGGCTTAACAGAATGTAAAATAGTTAAGATAACCTCCACCATACACAACATTAAAATGCTGTTTAAAGGCTCGTGGTCATCAATAATAGTCAAATATTACATTATACAAGTCTGCTGCATTAAAAGTACTTTTCATGTTGTTATTAGGTGAAGGATATATATCTCTTCCTTTATGACAAAGCAGCAGCTGGTGACACAAAGCTGCCGCCTTGTGGATGAAACGTCTCACTACAAAATGTGGCCCAAATCCTTGGGAAGTCAGTCACACCCGATTTGGCTACACTCGTGCTGTAAACTACGCGCACTGTAAATACGTCGCCTGGATTACAGTCGCAGCCCAAGTGTTGTAGGCTACTATTTATTGATAGATGTCAACCGAGAGCCTTAATCTCACAAGCCCCTCTCCGAGCTCTGGTACTCTCCAACTCAAAGGATACTGTGATGCAGTTTTCTTCCCTCTCCAAAGTTTCCTGAATTGCGACGGATTGATCCATAGCGAGGACCTGTGTGACAAGTTCTCCTCTCCACACTCGACAATACGCGGAGATTCGAGTTACTCCAGTTGTTCCTCTTTAAACACACAGATACTCTTCAGGGTCCCGGGGCAATCCGACATTATTCCCTTTCCGATACTTTCTTCTTCCTCCTGCGCTGCTGCTGGCTCGGCCCAGTCTGCCACGCACTGATTCGGGATCGCGCCCGCGCTGACGTCACATCTGGGCTGTCATCAGCTGGGTTTGGTTTTGGATTTAGGCCTCAAGCGTTCGACCCGAACAGGATTATGTCCCACAATAGAGCCGCATCCCCGCGTCTACAAAGTTGTGTCACAGCTTTCGAGGAGGTTTGATGAGCCATCAGGTCAATTAAGTGGGTTTTTGTTGGAGTTAAAACCAAACTGTGATTCATTTATCCAGTTTAAAATGACTGGCTTAGTAATACATCTTGTTTTAAACAAAAAATCCAGGAACTGATATTTGGGCATTTAAGCCTATACACAGAATTGGCACAGACCCCATTGAAGTTGTCCATCCATACTTAAAATCTATAGCTACTCTGAAAACAAAGCACAAGAACTGTGACCGAGGTGGCTGAGTGGGACATTTCACAGCGTAAAAAATGAACTTGCAGTGCTCTGTGGTGGACACACTGTAATGTGTTGACACTGTTTCTAAACCACCTTAAACCTAGACTGGCATTTCCATCTTATAGTTTATTGTTACTCGTGATATGATGAACTTGCAATTCAGTTTTCTGCAAAAAGTTTTACAGTCATGCAGGGAGAGACAAAATAATCCAATTTCTGCCATTCGTTTGGCCGAAAGCTTGTTATTACTGTAGACAAATTGTCTCATGAATCTGATTTGAAGTTCGCTCATGAATGAGATTTTGAAGGGCTTTCATTTTGAAATGCTACATCAGAATGTCCTGGTACTCTCTGAGTGACACCTTGAGGTGGTCATTAACCTGGAGTGAAATGAATTTGTAACTAAGCACCATTTCCTCTAAAATCTCATCTGAAATTAGACAAATTGTCTCATGAATGTGATTTGAAGTGAGCTCGTACTGTAAGACCAACATTTAAATCTGATGATGATATCTGTTCACATCAGCTCTCTGGTGATGGAAGAAGTATTCAGATTCCTCTACCCAAATAAAAGTACCAACATTCCAATGTGTAAATACTCAGTTCCATGTAAAGGCCACAAGCCAAAACAAAGCAATGTATTGTACCTGATAAGCTTAACTCATGTTGTTTTGGATGTAAAATCATATTCTTAAAATGAATCAGTAACTTTAGCTAAATGTAGTGAAGCAGAGAGTTGCCTCTGAAATGTGAAGTCGAGGTAAAAAAAGGACATACTCAAGCAAAGGAACTCAAAATTGTACTTGATTAGTTTTTTAATAAGACACCATTTTGGAAATTCATAGGACTTTACGTTTCAGAACAACCCGTTTTGCTGCTATGAGCACCGAGAAATGTCACCTTTCACCCCACTCTATGAAAAATATGTGACTTCATCAAATGAAGATTAATCTGACATATAGTTTATTAGATTAATTTCATCACAAAACTAATTACGAATAAATTGTAATAATTCTTATTTCATTTAACATTTACATGACCCATTATACCGTAAAATATACTTTGTAAACCAGACAGTAGACATCCAACTCACGATTCACAAAAATATTAGACAAAGAGGAGCCAAATGTACTAAATTGCACAATACATTAAGCTTAAGCAAACCTTCACAACACCCTGTAACAGCTCGATATTTGTGCTTCATAAAGTGCATTATCTACGGAGAGGTTTTGGTAATAAAACATTTATAACCATGTCAACATACAATGTTGTGTTGAGGCTCTCCCAACCAAAAAACGAAATGTGCCGACAGTCAGTTTAAAGTGAGAAGGCTTAAAACAAAAAGAGATTTGGCTTCCTTTAAGAAGACAGCATTGGAATTCAATTACAGTTACAGGCTCAAGGTTATGGCTCAAACACACCGTAAGACTTTAGCTGTCTTAAATTATTTCTTAAAGCTTCACTGAGAAGGATGTTTATTTGAATATATCATTTTGTTCATTATGAAGGTGATTTTCACCTTCAATGTGAAGTGGTGTGAAGACTGAATTGCAGCTGGCATGTTTTCTTTCTTGATTCCTGAAGTTGATATCGTTTTTTATTTCGAAATACTGTTCAGAGACATTTTTGATGCTCTTGAACCAAAGATAAAACGTGATTGGGACATTTTAAGAAAACAAGTAACGAAGTCAACATTGTAGCCGAGGCATTACATAATCCCATACATATATACATTACAATCACATGTGAATATCAGTGAGATAAATGGGTGTAATAGAGTTAACTTCTGCATGGCTAAGCTTATTATTATTTTTTACCTGGAGGGACTGAGAGTTACACAAAGCTCTGATTACCTAATGACCCACAGGGCAGCCGAGCAAGCTCCTATTCAGTCACTCACATCAGCAAAGTGATGGCGAGCAGGCAAAGTAAAGAAGCAATCAATTCTGTGTGATGATGAGGACCTCTTGTGGAGGAATTGGGGACATGCAGCGTACCATTCAACCAGAGGCAGGAGGTTGTTGTGGCGTTGCAGCACTCTAGATGACATGGGGGTTCTGTGGCGGTCTTGCATGGGGTTTCGTCAGAACAGTTGGTGGTGCAACCTGCTGTCCACTTCATTTTGGATTCTACCGTCTCCTTTTTCAGCTGCAAAGGCAATAGTGAGTGAGAAAGAACAGTGTCAAAGCTACAGTACAAGTGGTTGAAAGTCAAATGTTTGTTTTCTGTCTATTCATTGTTATATATATATATATTGTAACATATATTTATTTATATCATAACATGTGTTATGCTGAGAAAAGTTGAAAGTGCTGATGCGGGGCTTTCACATGTTACATCATCATGCCTTCAGATGTAAAATTATTTTTGAAAGAATTTTAAAACAGTGAATTATAAATATATTCAGTGATTTAGAGGTATACATGGACAGTCAATGATGGTGTGCAAACAAATGTTTTATTTATAATATAAATTCACTTTATTAACTCAAACTGTTCAATAAAACCAAAGATGTATTAATTTTTCTCATATTTAGGGTTCCTGGCAGCTATATACGTTGTTAAATTGACAAATTGTTAAGAACATTTTATGCATTTGTGCTGAAGAAACAGATGTATGTTGGGCAAGGACAATTTAAATGGTGCTAATCAAAGACATTTTTCTCAGTCGTTGATTCGCACCTTTTAAATTGAATGAATAGAAAGCCAGCAAACAATGAACCAAAATGTTCCTGGACTTTTAAAAAGTGAGCAGTTCTCACCTGACAGTGTGGCTGTGAGTCGGAGCACATTTGGGCTGCTGCATTTACAAAATTGGTGTAGCAATTGGTACCTTCACAAGTACCTCTATGGCATTTGTTTCCCTGGAAAAAACAGCAACACATAAGAAAGGATGATACTAATCTGACTTCCACTTTTTGGCAAATTGTTATATTGTTCTAGAAATGTATTTACAATAACTATTGAATTATTGTCAGAAAGTTATTAGAACCACTGGGAAATGTTTAAAGGTCAACGTTGTGTACAAATACTCTTTTTAGACAATGTCAGTTGTTAGCGGTTAGTCACAAAGATAATCTGTGACTGAAGAGACAGAATGAACTAAACTGAGTGACACACACAACTCTCTATAGCCTTCTGCTCACATCCATTCACATGCCAACACACACTCACAAATGCAGCCTTTTGTCCTTACATTGTTTGCTGTTGTGGTGGGTGTTGTTGTAATGGCTGGTGGCATGGTTGGCATTACTAAAATCATAAATAAAAAGAGTAAAATATGAAAGAAATTGCCAACCAACTACTAAAAGTGCACACATGCAAACATGCAGTTGTGACATAAAATGTCATAATTTGTAAGGACAGTGTGAAGATGATAACATAAATAAAACAATTATGAGAGTCATGAAGAGTCTGTTTACCTGTGGGTTTCATCATCATGGATGCAAAACTGCTATTGAGGCAGCCAGTAGAATTGCAGCAGTTTATAGAGCAGTTGGTCTGATAGGCGTTGGTGCAACTATCAGCACAGGAGCTGCTGCAGCTAACACTGTAGCACATGTCCACCTGTCTAATCAGCTGATACATTGCAGAATGACACATTGGAAGGTATATTTAAATTACTTGTCGCTGACCATATAGCACAAGCAAATAATATACGGAATAATGTAGAGAGTAAAAGTGTAAAGTGTACACACCCTTACTTTCAGTTACTTGGAGAAACTACTCCATATTTTGATTTGTCAAGTGCTTCTATGGATTACTGATACAATACATCTTCTGTATATTTAGCTGCATGTGCATACATACGCTGTGATGCATTTCAGGACATATTATAATTTGTCATACAAAATACATCAAATAGTTTTGTTGGATGGTTCAAAAGGTTGTGTCAGTGTCATTTGCCTCCCTACCTGACACTGGCAGACATCATCAGCACATAAAGTGGCATTCTGACTGGTGTACATTGTATAGCAGTCTGAGTAGTTACAGATGAATGAGGGGCACTCTATCTGTGTTTGAGAGAGAGGAAAGGCGCATGATCAAGATGAGAGGTTAAAGGGAAACACGTTATATTACAATACACGCCTCTCTGATAAGGTGGACTTACCATCATGGTTCCATTCATACACGGCTTGTCTGGGGCAAAAAGATGGACGTTACAATTAAAGATAGGGAAAGAAATTAAAATAAAATAGTTTTTCTTTTTTACATTTTAACATGGAAAATAAACCCTGGGAAGTTAACACCTTATTAAGCGGTGAAACAAAACATACCAGTGGAGTTTGATGACGGACTGGTGGACATCATTGAGGTCATGGAACCACTTGTGGGCATGCCGGAGCTGGACTGGGTCACGGCTGTAGAGGGGGAAGAGGTGGTTCCTGAATTATTAGTGCTGATTGAATTAAAAGTGGTGATAGAAGTTGAAGATGCAGTATTGGCAGTGGTTGCTGTGCTGGTGCCAGACTGTATGGTGATTGCTGACCCCCCCGAGGTGGTCGTGGTTGTAGGCGACTGTGTGGCAGTGGTGGATGCTGAGCCCCCGGAGGTTGCTGTGGTCGTGAGAGACTGGGTGGAAGTAGTGGTTGCTGTACCTCCAGAGGTGGTCGTGGGGGACTGGGTGGAAGTAGTGGTTGCTATACCTGCAGAGGTGGTTGTGAGAGACTGGGTGGAAGTAGTGGTTGCTATACCTCCAGAGGTGGTCGTGGGGGACTGGGTGGAAGTAGTGGTTGCTATACCTGCAGAGGTGGTTGTGAGAGACTGGGTGGAAGTAGTGGTTGCTATACCTCCAGAGGTGGTCGTGGGGGACTGGGTGGAAGTAGTGGTTGCTATACCTCCAGAGGTGGTCGTGGGGGACTGGGTGGGAGTAGTGGTTGCTATACCTCCAGAGGTGGTCGTGGGGGACTGGGTGGGAGTAGTGGTTGCTATACCTCCAGAGGTGGTCGTGGGGGACTGGGTGGAAGTAGTGGTTGCTATACCTCCAGAGGTGGTCGTGGGGGACTGGGTGGAAGTAGTGGTTGCTATACCTCCAGAGGTGGTCGTGGGGGACTGGGTGGGAGTAGTGGTTGCTATACCTCCAGAGGTGGTCGTGGGGGACTGGGTGGAAGTAGTGGTTGCTATACCTCCAGAGGTGGTTGTGAGAGACTGGGTGGAAGTAGTGGTTGCTATACCTGCAGAGGTGGTCGTGGGGGACTGGGTGGAAGTAGTGGTTGCTATACCTGCAGAGGTGGTTGTGAGAGACTGGGTGGAAGTAGTGGTTGCTATACCTCCAGAGGTGGTCGTGGGGGACTGGGTGGAAGTAGTGGTTGCTATACCTCCAGAGGTGGTCGTGGGGGACTGGGTGGGAGTAGTGGTTGCTATACCTCCAGAGGTGGTCGTGGGGGACTGGGTGGGAGTAGTGGTTGCTATACCTCCAGAGGTGGTCGTGGGGGACTGGGTGGAAGTAGTGGTTGCTATACCTCCAGAGGTGGTCGTGGGGGACTGGGTGGAAGTAGTGGTTGCTATACCTCCAGAGGTGGTCGTGGGGGACTGGGTGGGAGTAGTGGTTGCTATACCTCCAGAGGTGGTCGTGGGGGACTGGGTGGAAGTAGTGGTTGCTATACCTCCAGAGGTGGTCGTGGGGGACTGGGTGGAAGTAGTGGTTGCTATACCTCCAGAGGTGGTCGTGGGGGACTGGGTGGAAGTAGTGGTTGCTATACCTCCAGAGGTGGTCGTGGGGGACTGGGTGGAAGTAGTGGTTGCTATACCTCCAGAGGTGGTCGTGGGGGACTGGGTGGAAGTAGTGGTTGCTATACCTCCAGAGGTGGTCGTGGGAGACTGGGTGGAAGTAGTGGTTGCTATACCTCCAGAGGTGGTCGTGGGGGACTGGGTGGGAGTAGTGGTTGCTATACCTCCAGAGGTGGTCGTGGGGGACTGGGTGGAAGTAGTGGTTGCTATACCTCCAGAGGTGGTCGTGGGGGACTGGGTGGGAGTAGTGGTTGCTATACCTCCAGAGGTGGTCGTGGGGGACTGGGTGGAAGTAGTGGTTGCTATACCTCCAGAGGTGGTCGTGGGGGACTGAGTGGGAGTAGAGGTTGCTGTGCCTCCGGAGGTGTTTATGGTGATGGTGGACTGGGTTGTAGTGGTGGATGCTGAGCCCCCGGAGGTTGCTGGGATTGTGAGAGACTGGGTGGTGGTGGCAATTGCTGTACCTCCAGAGGTACTGCCAGAGGTGGCAGACTGGGTGGTAAGGGTCGCTGTGTTGCCGCTGGGTGTTGAAGAGGACGGGATGGTGGTGGAGGTGGCAGACTGGGTGGTGAGGGTCTGTGTGTTGCCGCTGGGTGTTGAAGAGGACGGGATGGTGGTTGAGGTTGCTGCTGGTGCAGATGTGGAGCTGGTTACTGTGCTTCCAGAGGTGGTGGGGGGCGCAGCGGAGGCACTCATGGACATCACAGCGGTCGTTTGGCCTGACACTAATACTGATGGCAGAAGTAGTCCTAACAGGAGGAGGTGCAGGATGCCTGTGCAACCTGCTATTTTAGGAAACATAACGGGAAAATATATATTTTAGTGTATGGAAACCAGATGTTAAATTATTTGCAGTAATTTACGTTATCTTGGCACTTTTCATAATATCAGGGACATTGAATATGTCTTGAATTGGTTACCTTAAAAATATACACTGGAATAATGTCTTAAAATGGTGTTAAGGTAAAAAATTGTATTGAACGTTAACAATACAAATACTTGTCAATGGATAGATAGATAGATAGATAGATAGATAGATAGATAGATAGATAGATAGATAGATAGATAGATAGATAGATAGATATACACTTTATTTATCCCCAGGGGGAAATTAGATAACTGTACAAATAGTGAACTGGAAGATTAATATTAGAAACTTTAGCCATGCTAGTGTCTGAGGAGCTCTGAGGAGCTGCATGTTACTGATCATGAATGGGTTTTTGTTCAACGTTTAAATTGCTCTTCCATCTTAAATTGCCTCTCAGCTGAGAGGTTTCCTGCAGCTTGTCGACCAAGCTCAGTGTTCTCTTCTCACGATGATGTTGTTTCACTGGTCCACTCCTTTAATGCACATTGTTCTGTCGTTTTGGATAAAGCGACTCCTAGTAAAGTAAGACTTCTCCGTCACTTCGTCCCCCCCCGGTGAACCTACATAGCAAACAATATTCACTTTACAGTACAATGATGCTTTGGATATAAAAGAGCACCCAACAAACTACATATTTCAGGTTTTAACCAGTAGCGGCTGGTGGAACATGTTCTAGGTAGGGCCATCCTATCAATTTCAGCAAACATCCCAGTATGATTTAATGCAAAAAAAATGTAAGTATCAAACATGCATTATTACTTGGCAGTTAAATATTTAACATGTATTCCAACACGAAAACAATCAGTAAATAACACTTATATAATATAATGTAACATGTTCATTTATTGAGATGCCCCTATGGACCTTGTTATAGGAGGTAAAGATCAGGAGAAGTAAACATGAAGTGTAATTATGAATACTGATGTTAAATTAAGCTATGATGAGTTTTCACTGTTAATTTAACATCTCTATTACATGTTGATGCCTCCATGACCAAGTTAAGCAGATGAGACTGAGGACAACTATGTAGAAGAAAAGATGTTCACTTTGCATAATATGTAGCTTGACAGAGTTCTCATGTGTGCCCTGGTGTTCTCATGTTTCCTTACCTCCTCATCCCTCACTCCCGTAACTGCCCGTGCTGGATCCGTCCCCGTTGTTTTAAAAAGCTGAATAAATTATTAGCATGACGTCATCCAGCTAGCCAAACCTGTCTGGTGTACAGCTAGTACAGAAGCTCCGCATGTACTGCTTCCCTTTCCCGCGAGTCTGCTGTCTGATTGTGAGGTCAGGCTGATCTGATATCAGCTCTTTGGCTGCAGAATCTCCGCCAAAGTTCTCCTCTCAAACGGGTCTTGGAGGAGGAGCGCTCGCGCTGGCGCGGGCGCCTGTAGAGACTTCTCCTGACGAGAACGCGCAGCGAGGGGGGCCTGATCGTTCTGGCCCCAAGCTGAATCTATTTGAGGGCGCTGATTGGCTAAATTGTATGTCACTCATTTATATCTTGAATCAGCAATTGGCTAAACTGCTTCATAGACCCGCCTCTCTTGGGCCAAAACGATCAGGCCCCCCAAGCTGCGCGTTCTCAGAGTGTCGTGCACACAGACAGAGAGCACGAGCAGAGAGCACACAGGCGGAGAGGACATATATTTTGCGCAGATATCATATTTTACACACATTACTGGGTACATTCCATAGTTCAAAAACACAAATATTGACAATTTGTATAATTTATGATTATTATAAATGTATTTATTTATTTATTTTTTGTGTGGCTCATGGTGGGGCCATGCCCCATGGCCCTCTGTTGACCAGCCGCCACTGGTTTTAACCTTACAACAGTCATGTGGACTGTTGAAGTGTCTTTGAGCAAGACCTGCGCTGCATGCAAGTTGCTCTGCATAAGAGGACGGTTAAATCCCGACTATTAAAATGTTATGCACCTTGACAGACTTCATTTTGTCATTGTGATTGTCTGTATTGTAATTTCACTGATGATAATTTTCTCTACTCTGTACATACGATTGCAAGTTTGTCCGTCCTGGAAGAAGGATCCCTCCTCTGTTGCTCAAGATTCTTTCTTTTTTACCCAGTTAAATGTATTTTTTGGAGGAAATTTTCCCTTGTTTGAATCATATAATTTAACGATTAAAGGGTGTCATATGCTGTACAGATTGACACATTTGTGACTTTGGGCTACGTAAATAAGATTCACGTCTATAAGATAAGGTTGCTTGAAAAAACAGATTCACTGTTTCTACTATGTACCCTTTTATTATATTAAATAAAATAAAAAGGGGTTCCTGGCCAAGAAGGTCAGCATACAAGTTTCACACAAGCACCACCTAAAAACACAGATAACAGACCTAAAAAACACAACAGCAAAATGTTAAAACAACATTAAAACATAAAAAAAACTCTTAGCCTTAATCACTCTGATTGAGAGTATATATGCATAGGACCACTGCCGCTGATTTTAAATAAGCAAATGCACACTCATACCTGTATCCTTCATCAAAGTAGTGGAGGCCATTATCACATTGGCAGAAAGGGAGAGATCTCTTTGTCCAGGCTGTAATGAAGTCATGTCCTGGTAAAGGGAAGCCTAAAACATGCAATTAACATGAATGAAACAGCTGACAGATGTTCTGCTATAATTTCCACAACGTTTTAGACAGACACAATGACAACTCTCTGCTCGCAGACTACAACGTATGTTGCGGACAAAAGATCTTCATGGTGGATGGTACTGTGGGCACAATTTATGTTCTTTTGATTTGTGAACGCCAAGTCATCTGCGATCTCTTCTGTTTACAATCCTCTAGTTGTTGCGGTGAAACTGAGCTCATAATTGTTTGGTTGAGTTCAGATACATCATTATTCATTCATTAATAAATGTGAGATTTAAAGCTGCACTGTTTTCTCACATAAGTAAAACCTAGAAGAAAATCTTCGGCCACAACATTTTAATTCAAAGCATAATAAGCAATTTTCGTCGGTGGTCATCCCGTCATGAGGTCAAGATTATTTCCGTGCGGTGACAGTTATATCCTGTGTCTCTGTTTGCAGTGGTTTATCAGTGAACACAATTAAAATGTGTTTGTTCCTCCATCAGTCCTCTTGGGAGAACTGCTAAGCAGCAAGGCTTGTTTTTCCCCTCTCCCTAGCAAGGCGTCCTTTGGGCTCTACTCCCTAGAAACTGAGTGACAACATTGGCCATGTTGGCTTCCAGGTGAAAATGCAGAGTTTAATTGGAAAAAGAGAAGCGTAGTTTTCTTAGATGATATTCAACTTGATATATGTAGAGTGCATCAAGCGGTGTGTTTAGGTGCTAAATTCTCATGCTGTGAATCACATCTTCCCGTTGGTCGAGTTACATTAACTCACTATGTACACTTACATCACCCTCAACAGCATCACATGCTGTGTATATTCATAGGAGACTATTTATGAAGGGAAGGTTAATGAATGCTATCTGCATGTTTCCAGAAAGGTGGAGACGCTATCAACAGAAAACCTCACAATGTTTTGTGAATACATTAGTAATCAGCTAAAATAGGATAATTTTAAGGACATTGTTTATGAGACTGAAAAATAACGCAATTATAAGTAATCTTTAGAAAATAAGATACAAGTTATATAAAAAAAAATAGAGGGAATTCGTGGATTGACTCAAGTTGGTGATTGACTCGTTTATAACATTCTGATAATGCATACGTAGAGTAACATTTTTAACAGAAACTTTAAAACATCCCAGATAGCACAGCATTCCCCTGCTGTATCAAACACTGGCTACAATAGCGTCACTGTTGTTGACCTGCATCACCCTGTGATGATCACCTGTTAAGCTGAATATAAGTCATACCGACAAAAACATGATATAAAATCAGTAGCGTTTCTATTAAAGTCCACTCACCTGCGAAGCACTTTGTAGAGATTTGTTTTTGTCAGCTGTGGATGAAGTGAATGAGCTCTCTCTCTCTGGTGTTCCCTTTCTCTGCTGCTCTCTGTCACCTCCCCCCTTTCGCTTCCTGCTGACAGCACGAGAGTGGCAATATAAGAAGGGGAAACTCTCACCTGCACAGCTATACTAGTGTGAGAGGAGGAGACTAATGGTTGCTGGGTTGGTCTCAAGATGCATCAGAATTGATGCGGTAATAATTCCCGGTGAAGGTACTTTGGAATTTTTTCATAATGCGCTGGTTAAATTACAGCATTATATGTCAAAACTGAAAGCGCTTGATTCATAAATGACATCTAAAGTCAGTCATGTGTTTTCTTTCTTTCTTTTCGTGTTTTTTTTTCTTTATTGCGGTTATGTCATAGATTTTATTATAAATGCTTTTATTGTTTGTTTTTACCATGTAAAGTGTCTTTGAGTGCCTTTTAAAGCACTATATAAATATGTATTATTATTATTATTATAATTATCCCATTATGACTGGTTATGAGTTTTGACCTGGAATCTGGTCAACGAAGAGGGATCAAATTATATATTTAATCTAAATGCTCTAATTTAGTGTGATAAATCATAAAAAAACACACATTTAGTAAAACTGTGCTACATTGTGTTGTGCTACAGACACACAACAGGTAAATAAATAACTTTTAATTACCGTTTCTACCTTCAGCTATCAACCATTTGATACCACATGCATGCCAATTCAACATAAAAGAAGATATTACATTGCAATACATCACATTGTTGAGTTTCTGTGGTGGAGGATAACTTAGTGCAACCAACATTTAAAGATTTACAAAAATAACTCAGTGGATTAAACCTTTGTGAGTCTATAAGAGTACAGGTGAGATTTCAGTGCTCTGCGGGGTGATTGCATAGGGAGCTGGTTTCTGTCCAACACAATGTGAAATCAGACCCTCTCTCTCTGACAGCCATAAAGCCTCCACAGACTACAATCACCTCTTTGTGGCCTAAAGAACGTAGAATTCTTGGGCACGACACAAAAGGCACTTGCACAATTCAGGTGACAGAAGTCCTCCCTTTTTGTCATCGCAACTTCATGAAACACATGAAATGTTGTCCGGCGTGTTCGTAGTTAGGAAGATACTCAGTTTGAGAGAAAATTCTTTATGTGGTAAGATCAAGTCTAGATTCGAATTGTATTTGTAAAACAGGCTTGTATATTATTCACATTTATGGAGTGCTCTAAAGGCAGAATATGAGCTGTTTAAGTAAAGACTGGGTCTGTCATCTGGTCATCATCACTGTTGCTAGTGGGGTGAAAAAATGGCGGCTGTGACATTTAAAAGGGTAGGTTCGTATTTTTTAATTGTCTTAAAATATGGACATATCCACATGTACATTGAAAGAGTTATCAATAGCTGTTATTGAGATCCCCTCATCTTTCCATTGGAGATGGGACTAAATCAACAGATATATTGTCTTACTGTCCTCCTTTCATAACCATAACCTGCCTCCATGGTAAAATATATTCTCCTGAAATATAGTCACCTTTTCACTCAACTAGAAACTGTGGGAATAGTTAGCATTTATGTGCCAACACAATTGCAAACACTGCTGTTGGGTATGAAATTGTATAATTTACCAATAACCTTTTCAATGTACATGTAGACATTGTTACGATGTACTTAGTTGGACCCAAACTCAGGACAAGAGCTAGGTGAGGTGATGAGGAAGGTTTACGAACTGGAAGCAGGGAATGAAGATTGGATGTGTGGGGAAGAATCCAGCAGTTAGTTTCACAGGTTGTTGAGGAGGACGGTGACTAGAGAAACGAGGCAGAGCAAGGAGAGGCGGCTGGATGGGAGCGTGGCAAGACAGTAGACAAACGGTGATCCTGCGGCACAGAGTAAAAGGTTAGAGCAAGTCAGAACAAATTAGAAACTACTAAACTAGAATGCGCATATAAAATTCCAATCGGCCTAGAGGTCGAGACTACAACTGTAGCAGAATCAATGATAAGACGATGCGTATATGGAGAATAGGAGTAGATATACTGTGGAGATGAGGAGTTGATGGGAGGCAGCTGTGGGGGACAGGTGAGGTGAATTAGCCATAAGCAAGAGCGTGCCAAGAAGGGAGCCACACCAACACACACAGACATAGATGTGAACCTATTATTTACATACAAGGATGCAAGCAAAACTTTAGAAATCCTGACTCTACCAACTTTTAGATACACAGTTTGTATAGTCCCAGGAGAAGATTTGTTTTCACCCACTGCACATACTGTTTATCCTCAAATATGGGTGAGAACACTGACATGCATGCAGTTGTTTATTTACATAGGCTGCTATAGCAGATCGGACAAATTTGGTTATCTTCCCTAGATATCGCAGAAGGCATCGTTTTCAGCAGTATATCCATGTACATTTTCTTATCATTTGCATAATTCCAAAATGTCCTCTACAATGACACTGTTGTCTGCCAACATGCCACAAACTCATAGACAAACGAGTGACTGTGAGTAGCTTTGACAACTCAGATATCATTATTATTTTTTGATGCTGGAGATATGGTTTTTAAGGTTTGATTGTTTGTTTGCATGCATGTGTATGAGGACATGACCCGAAATGAGAGTGTTTTTCCGCTTTTCTGAGTGAAACAGATATACCAAGCACACCTGAACACAAGCGATTAACCATCTATAGATATTGCTTTGTAGGCTCACATCTCACTTGAATGCCCTGCTTTGCTTTGAAACCAAAAACTATTGTATTATAATACAATGGGATAATCAACAAGGAAAAAATGCTTCCCCTTTTCACACTTGAGTTCCTATCAGTGAGACATATGTTTTTGATTTGTGTAAAGAAGGTTTGGGTTTCAGTCTCACTTCCCTGATTTTACTGGGGAAGGGCCACATGATTATAAAGCGTCTGTGCAATGTCATATACAAACACAATGTCTGGAAAAACATTTTTAACCCAATGCCAATTATTTAGTTCATCAGAGCTCTCCACAGTGGCGGGCTGTCAGGGCCTGCAAGGCCTTCTCTGCTGGCCTAAACAGAATCACAAAGCTATTTATATTTAGAAAGAAAAAAAAAAGAAATTATAATTTATTTTATAATTTAATAATTTTTCTTAAATGCACTACATGTATTATAATTTATAAAAATATTTTCCCCATTATCTTATTTTCTCATTGCACAGCTACTGTCTTCCTCAGTTGCTCTCAGTTGCTCTCAGATCTCACCTCTGTGTGTTTATGCCAGATGCCTGCAGACTCGGCTCTGCCGCCAGTGCAGATTAAAGTACATGGGGACGATATTGTTGATTGTCATAGTGTTCAACCAATCAGATCTTTAGTTTGACATGTTGGGCGTATTCTTTGACGTGTCAGCAGCCGCTAGCGGCCTATAATGACGTCAGCATTACGTGCCGCTCGTGTCCAGGTGCACGCGCTGCCCCGATGCAGAGTGTGCTGTGATTGGTCAGTGGGCGAGCACGTGACTATCGTGAATCGAAACTTAACTTGCCAGCAGAGCTTAGTTGGAGGACTTCAAATTGAAAGATATGGAAGAAATTATAACATCTTTAGGGTTTTGCCTGGTGTAGTTTTTTTTTTAGATCCTGAGCTATGTTTACTGGGAAACTTCACAACTCTCAACAGGTCTTTAACAAAGCTCCAAATTAAACTTGCAGAAATTGCTTTATGTGTGGCCAGGAAATGTATCGCAATGACGTGGAAGTCTGATTCCCCCACTCTCATCGACAAATGGTCTGTGGAAATGAACAGTTGCATTCCTCTTGAAAAGATTACATATAGTCTCAAAGAGATATCATTTATTTTTGAAAATCTGGCAGCCTTATTTGGAGTACATAAGTACACCACTAACAGTACCATAGGACTGTAACTATTTAGAGCTCTGATTTACAATATACACTGTCATTGCAGTCTCTTTGTGCTGTGTCACTTTGTGCACCAACCTTTTTTTTTTTTTTTTTTTGTTTGGGTGGGGGGGATTATTTATTTACTTTATTTATTTACTTAATTTTAATTAATCTATTTGTGTTTTTTTTTCTTTCTTAACTTGTTATGTATTTGTTTTGTAATGTTTAATGTACTGTGTTATGTATGCTCTCTTGCATTCTTAAAATACTTTGAAAAATAAAATATTCCAAAAAAAAGTGTTGCTGTCCACTTACTTTATATCCGTTATTTTTTGACCTCTATGTTTAACTATGTCCACATACCTCCATGAAGGGTCATTGAGTAAAAGGGTCAGAAGTCTAAAGTCCCTTGGGTTGTTGTATTTGAATGTGTGTAAAAAAACAACAAAAAAAACAACACAGTAATGAAGAGCTGGAACATGCAAATAAAAAACATGTGTGGTCTCGTCCCGCTATGGAAATGTGAATAAAGTATGTTGTAAATTAAATGGAAAACAAAGTTTTTTTCCCAACATTTGTTTATTATCACTTCAGCTCTTAGAACTGAATCAAAAGACAGACGGAGCAGATGGATGCTGACACTGACTCCTCCTTCCTCCAACAGGGGTAACATTTGCACTGCATGTGGAGGCTTATTCACATTGTTTACAGATAAGGCTCAGAAGCCCAAATTAAGCAGCCTGGATGCAACTGGACTGTGTAACTGCATGACTAAGAGGATTAGACCAAGATTTACCTTCCCAGCAGTCGTCAGCAGCACTGTTCACACAGACGTGGTGCATAGCAACAGGTCAGTGCGCCACATTAGCATTCACCATGGACTAGGACAGAGACCCATTGAGCAGGAAGGGGAACTATCGTCTCCTGATGACCCCACATGGGATTGTTTCCTCCAATCCTACAGTTGAGTTTCTGGCAAAGGTCAGTGTCCAGCTCTGTCTGTTCATTTCCCAGCAAGTAGGCTTCCATCCATGTTTTGATGTGTGTTTGTGTCGGTGATAGCGTGACAGTATCCAATTACAGATGGCATAGCCTTCTTTCTTTAGCAGCCTACACCTAATCCTTTGGACTCCTGATACAACAGTCCAGTAAAACTATCATCAATACACGGTAATGTTGAGATCAGTAACATGTCAGATGAATTACTTTACTCCAGCACTGTCAATTCACATAAACAGTCCTTCTTTCTCCAGTCAGAATATCACAATGTGAGGTGAACATGCTTCAACAATATCTCCTGTGGACAGCGTTTACATGGACATTCAAGGGGATACTGTGCACCTGCAGGTTCCTTTGGGTGAATGTTTGCTCTGTGAAATGTGTCATTCATATCTGGATATCTAATTATTAACACATTTTGATAAGGGCTGATTTTTATGGTGGATATAAACCATGTTTATTTGCCTTTTAGATATGCCCATACAATGCAATCAAATTCTTGCCAAGGGAACGTCACATGATAGAGGACACAAGCCGGCAGCTGAAACTATTTGTGGGTAAGGATGACTTTCAGTATCCCACAAAAGGAATTGTGATGATGAAATATCTATCACATCTATCAGGGTTGAATGGTTGTGTTGTCATATCTAGTCTATCTGCAGATAGAGATACAATGTCATGACCACATTTGACTTAATTTGTCAGGATCTGAAAGTAAAGGCATCGCAGCCATACCAGGCAGCCCCAACCGTGCAACTGCCCTTCATAAAAGACTAACCAAAACCGAAATGGAGATACTGTCACTGAAAACCAAGGTCGCCTGTGAGAGAGCATCATGGGAGAGGAGGTTTGTGGAGCTGCAAAGGAAACAGGAAGAGCTACTTAATCAGGTGTGCTTGCAGTGTGGTTGAAGTTGTGCCGATGACATTCTTGCATCCAAAATTGAAGAACTTTCAGAACAAACCTTGAGTAAAAAGTACTTCATTCATTTCCACCTCTGGACTTCAGTAATGATAACTTGTCTCCTTTTCCTCAGCTGGCCTCTCAGGCTGGAGAGTTGGTGACAGTGGGCGGTTGTGATGAGCATGGAGAGTCGGGGGTGGACAATGGAGAAGCATTTGAGGAGTGTTCAAGTAAATGACAGTAATACACACTGGGCTCATTTAGTGTTTTTCTACATTCATGCTTTTGAATTCAATAATAATTCAAGTCAACTGCTCGTTTCTAATGAACAGGTGGTCTCTCAAGAATGATGTACCAACACAGAGGGTCAGAGGTGTCGTCAAGAGACGACACTTGTGCAAGCAGTTTGTCAGGCAGCCAGTTATCCTTATCGTTGGCACTAAGCTCGAGACCTTCCTCCTCCACAGCCACCAGGTGCAGGCATGCAGCCATTAAAGCAGTAGTTTGACAAAGAGTTAGATGAGAAGACCATTCTTGTATCTGTGCGGCAAAAATGAAGCTCCAACAACTCCTCTTAGCTTGACTGAGCACAGAGACTGCATGGGCACTGGGAAACACCTTTAAAGCGCACTAATCTACACCAAATGAATGATGTGTTTAATATGGACAAAAAACTAAACTACATTGTTTGCCCTTTTGGGTTGTGTACAAGACTAATTCTAATTGGGGGCGACCGTGGCTCACTGGATTAAGAGGGTCGTCTGGGAACCGGAAGGTCAACGGTTTGATCCCCGACTGGGACGTGTCACGTGTCAAAGTGTACCTGAGCAATACACTGAACCCCCAGCTCCCCGGGCGCCGATCAATGGCATCCCACTGCTCCTTATGTCCAGGGATGGGTCAAATGCAGTAGTCAAATTTCGTGTATATGTATATGACAATAAAAATGGTTTCTTCTAGTCAACCACATGACCCCTTGTAAAACAATGTTTTGGCTCCTTTTTTTGTGCAGATTAAACAGAGGATATTCACGAATTGCAAATTCGTGACCTTTACTGGTCGTTGGATATTTCTATCTTTGGACAGAGCCAGGCTTGCTGTTTCCCTGTTTTCAGTCTCTGTGCTAAGCTAAGCGGCGGCTTGCTATAGCATCATATTTGCTGTCCAGACATGGTCTTTCTGTTGGAGAGGTATCAGACTTCTGATGCTAACTCTCCAACAGAAAATGGATGAGTGTATTTCCCAAAATCTCAAACGACAGATGTTCACAGATTGAATCAACATTATTTTATTTCATAATAAAAGTTAGGTATTTGTAGTAAAGAAAGAAAAGTAATTGTAAATGATTCAATATCACGGCTGTTTCTAAAGTTGATAAAATTGATCATGTCTCTCTTTATTGCATTACTGACTGTACCCTCTCTTCTTCCAGTGTGGGATCATGGAGGACGTCGAAAGGCCCTCACCGGGTGTTTGTACCACATTCCCCCATGGACCTGGAGCTGGGTCACCGGGTCAGGATCATGCTGCCATCTGGACGGATCAGCACAGGAACGATCCGTTTCCTGGGTCACCTGCAGGGGGAGGCAGATCTCCACCTTGGGGTGGAGCTGCAGACACCTGAGCACGGATTGCATGATGGCAGCCATAGGGGACACAGCTACTTTGAATGGTAACTGATCTAATTTTCTTACTGTGTGTGCACAAGCAACATGAAGCCTTCCAATGCATCTTCCGGGTGTGTAACCCTGACATTCAGTGCTGCGCTGGGATTTATTGTGCGTCACTCACATATCACACTGCAGATTTACACAGATAATTTAAAATAACCTGTAATGTTCTGGCAAGATCATCTTTTATTGAAGTAGTGTTGCAAAAAGCCTGGGATAAATACATACAATCACATGTAAGAGTCTCTCCGTATGAAGGCCTCACACTGCGACCCATAGGTATTCAACAGCCAAACAATGCCTCCAGACACACGTGAGCAACTCCTGTTCAGTGAGACACTTGTCAGCCTAAAAGCACTGAGGCGTGAACTTGGTATGTGACGTCTAAACTCATTTGCCGACAGCAACAACACATTTTTAAATCAGGGCTCAAATGTAGTCTTTTCTATATAAAACTGGTAGTGAAATACATGAATACACACATGAACTATTGTATCCTACACATGGATAAATGAAATGAATATCTTCAAAACCACTTATATGTGCCTGTACAATGTTTAACTCTTTAACTCAAGAATGATTTTACTTTAAAAGTGCTCAATTCGAAATCCAGAGCATATCTTTTGCCTCTACTCGGCTCTCATGCTACGTCAACAAAGCCCAGAGAAACTCGGACTACAACACAGAGGATGTGTGACTTCATTATCTGCTCATCACCCTGCGATATCTTTACATTGCAAATAGTTGTTTGCTTCTATATTAATGCTCTGAATATTGTATAGAGAACCTTTAAATTAACTTTTCACATGGCCATGATCAATATTTTGTTATTTCTGTTTCTGTCCTTTGCAGCAAGCCTGGCTGTGGTGCCTTTGTATCATTCCACAAACTACTGATGGCCTGGGAATGACAGAAGTACAGACTGCCGATGGAGAACTGCCCATCAGGATGCACAGAGGGCTAACAGAGTGCAGAACAGTTATTACATGGATGGATTTAATAACTAATGAGAATAGTCTTTGTATCAAAGTATAGACATAAAACAGGTGCATTTTCCTGTCTTATTCCCAATAAAAATACCACGTCATCAAGTGCTTCCGTTGTGTGAGCTTGGACGGTCAGTATTGTTGGTATTTCAAAAAGTAATTGCTGTTCTTTTGTTGAGTTAGTCGGCGGACTCGTCTGCTCACAAAACGAGCAAATCAGTGTCTTAGTCTCACGGAGAAATGCTGAATTTCAGGCTCAGGTTTGGATAACCATAGGTCTTAAAAACCAGTTGAGCACTGTGAACATGCTTTATTCTTGCCATAAGGTAAATGCTCACAATGATGACCGTATGTTACTGGTTAGTAGGTATAATGTTATCCATGTTCACATGTTCATTTAGCGCGTTAGCGTGTTAATGTTCAATGATTAGCACTTAACACAAAGTACAGCAGGGGCTGATGGGAATATCATTAGTTTTACAGGTATTTGGTCATAAACCGAAATAGTCAGGGAATCAAAGGGATTACAATTCCTCCTCTGGGGACCATGAATGTGTTCACTAAAACTCACAGAAATCCATCAAATAGTTATCCGTCTAACTGTGTCATTCAACACTTACTCCAGAATAGCTGAAAACTTTGTTCAATTGATGTCAGTCTCTCTCTGAGCACACACACACACACACACACTCACTCTCTCTCTCTCACGCACACACACACACTAACCTTTACCCTCACACAGTGGAAAAACGAAAGAAGTTTCTATTTGGGCAACATGAGCTGAAAAGCATTTATGAAAGAGGTTAAGTTGTAAAACCCTTGTGATCCCCCTACTTTTTTCAGAAAAAAGGTTGTAATAGGCAGGTCTGTGTGTACGAGACGTAGTTGTGAAATTTAGTAAGGGAGTTTGGTCGAAGTCTTAGGCAATATGGTGTGACGTAAGCATGAGTCAGTGGAAACGCGAAGCTTCTCAGAAACTTTGGAGACATATTTACAGAATTAACTAAGCCCAAGAAAGACTGGTACAGCACTAACCTATCTGACACACATTATATCAGACACTTTTATTTTTAGTGTAGATTTTATTTTATTCCTAGTTACGCAAACTATGCATTTATCTCACAGTATACATTTACTTAATTTGTTTCTAAGGGAACATAAATCTGCATGTTTATGGGAATGAAACTCCACATTTTTATTGTCATTTTTCAATGGCACAGGGATCCAAACACGCGTGTAGTATTACAGCAACACTTGTTCTGAGAATGTTTCATGAAACTGATGCTGATGACAGGAAAGGGCGGTGACACACCAGCAAATTCCTTTTGCTCGTTTCAAAGTCTTCTTCTCAATTTCCTTGTCAGGTTAGGTTCCATTATAAATACAACGTGGGAGCCCGGAGCCTCGACTGGATTGACACCAACTGAATGCATTGGCCGGCCACAGCATATTGTCATATAGTGTAGCTACACCTCACAGAGATAATATTGAACAACAAGCTGTTCTGGAGAACAATAGTGAAATTAAAAGAAAATCTAATACTTTATACAGCCTTTCCGTATTGCACGATAACTTACTTTTGGAAAAAAGATAAAAATGTATCACATTTGACACAATATGCATCAAAAGTCAAAACTCTAGAAACTCAGTCCTAAATATTTTTTGGTCAAGAGGCACTTTACATCCAAAACATTGGATAATAGGGTCACATTTGAGTACAATATCATTCAAATGCATTTAACAGAATGCAGAAAGGCAAATTGCACTCCTGTAATGACATCTTTTCAATTCGATTTCAAATCATTCAACTATAGACACTTTCAAAGCCTCTCAGGCGCTTCCTTGTTTGCTATGATAGAGAGTCAACACGAGTATCATGTTAGTTCTGACGGAGGACGATGCCAGAGAAGAAAATAAGATCAGAATATCCCTCTCTGAGCCTTCAGGTTGAGGATCTCTGCAGCCAGTTTCTCCGCACTCATCACATGTGGAAACATTTCCATGACTGTATCCACCTGCTGCGGGTTGAAGATGGCTTGCAGCTTCTTGCGGAGTTCCAACCTTTGTGGGTGGTACGCAGCAGAGGACGACTGTTGTTGGCCCCAGGAGTGGTACTCCTGGCCTTTGTAAGAGCAGTTGTGAGGGTTCGATGAATGGGCCGAAGAGGGGAGAACACACGATGTCCTGGCTTGGGGCGGCCCCTGAAAGGGATCGGACCAGTAATGTTGCTGATTATGTGGAGCTCCATTGTAATGGAGATGGCTGGGGAGGCTGTTTTGGTGCGGCACACCGGCCGGGAACATGTGAGGAGGGTAGGTGTCGTATTTGGGTTGTCCCTTGGAGTCCTGGTCTCCATGATGTTGCTGGTGAGCTGGTACTATGTGGGAACAGCACCTGCAAGACTGGCTGCTGTTATTTTTCTCTAAATGCACAGGGGCATGTCTGGGCCCAGAGAGGGCACTTTGCTGCTCAGGCCTGAGCCTGTGGGAGTTGCTGATGCAATGCGAATAGTCAGAGTACTGACTCTCATAAGAGCCAAGGCCAGAATCCAGGTACTCGTGAGAGAGGTTGGCATAGTAATGATTTGGCACGGAGTGCATCCCAGGCCACTCTTTCTGACACTGGCTTCCTGTTACAGGACAGGGTGTATGATCTTGACTTTTTCTAGGATCCTCCCAGTACAGTGTATTTTCACGAACCTGACCGGGATGCGAGTAACTTTGCTGGTCTCTTATGTGCTCTGTTTTAGAGTCTTTAGGATGGGAAAATGCATTGTGAGCAGGTCCAGGATCCGACTGAAGCTGTCTGGGTGATAATCTGGCATTCCTCTGTTCTTTTACAGTAGAAATCTGGGCTTTCTCTCTCAATTCATCAGCCAAGGACAGGTAGGACTGGTTTGACCGCTCTGGGTGGTAGAACTTACATTTGATACCGTAAGTGCACTTCTTGTCTGAGGAAAACAAAAACGGACACAGACATACACATAAGTTACAGGTCATCTCATTTGGGAACCAGTTTACTTCCTTGTCCAAAACCTCTGAAGGAATGGAGCTCTATGCTAATCACACTTTACCATAAGGACAGAGCTGTCTCTTTTGCTCTGTAGGCAGCGGCTTCTTCCGAAGGAGGTTGTCAAGACTGGGGCCATGGCGACCCAGAGGGTCATCTGGGGGCATGAACCTGGAAAAAAAAAATACTTGTGACAAATCAGCTGGGTGTTGCATAATATTGTTTCCCTGATTACACAATTAAGATGCAATATGCCCTCTGGAACCAAATTTAAATATCATTCATGGAAGAAAAATGTGGAACCTCACATGCTCAGGAAGAAACAACAGGCTAATTGCTTACTTGTCATTCACAAAGGAGAACATGAGGAGCCTCTCCTCGATGCATTTCTTCCACTCAAGTCTCTCTCCTTGGAGGTCACGGTAGGTGTCATTGGATACAATCACTCCATCGGACTCATACGCCAGCTTGACAATGAAGCGATCGTCATAGCAAACCACTCGCTTACCACCGACCCGGCGCGATGGAGTGAAGACCACTGTTTTCCGTTTCTCAAGCTCCATCAGGATGTGTTGATCTGAAAGGTTCATTGTATTGTCCTTTTTGTTAAAAATATTTAAAGTGATATATCAAAAGCCCCGGCAATCAATCACAGACAAAAGACATCATACAAGGTATCACCTGTGCGAACTATCTAATATTCACATAATATATCACTCTAACTGCAGTATGACTGATTGAAAACATAACACACACACACACTGTAAGGTGCTTATTACACATGTAAGAAGTGAAATGAAAGATGAAATTGGTATGAATCAACAAGAGGCTGACTGGTTACATGAAAGCTAGGCATGTGAATGGCTGAGCTACTGCCTGACAGACAATACACACAAACGCTTGAAGGCCCTTTTCTAACCAAAGTGCCTCTCAGTCGTCATTTAACCTCTTGCTGTAGATGACTGATAGCAGTAAACTATACTCTACAAGCAGAAGAAAGCTGGACTTCCTGATGGGGCTTTCCCCAGGAATGACTGCGAGCCAACTTTTACTTCCTTGTTCACATATTTAAAATAGAGCCTTTGTATTGCTCCACCCTGAGAGGGTGCATCCAGTTTTTAAAGGATGGTCCACCCTTCATTATATAGTTGCTGTTGGAGATGAGGTTAGATAAGTATGAATAGCTTGAAACCGTGATGCATAGGACTGAATAAAAGAGATGGTGGAGATATGATATCAATCTTGCTTTGTCAGATACACCCAAAAATGTTCAGGACTCAGCTGTCTGAAATGTAGAGCTCTTTTGTGTTCTACTGCTGGAGATTATAATAACACTGTACCCACACAGCAACCATTACAGCAAATAGTCCGTAGTGTATGACCACACAGCTGTTGTCTTGGTTTCGTCTGTCAACATAACTTAGCAGCCAATTGGGTAAACCTCTGTTTCACAATCTTAACTGTGTTGCCTCATGTCTTTGGCACGAGTTCAGTAGTTCTGCCTCAGACAACATTGAAACAGTATCTCATGGCTGTTGTGGGACTGAATCTCAGATACAGGAATATGCACACCTACAGTTTCAGAAGAGATTTGGTCACAATCACATTTCTTTAAAAAAAAGAAGAAAGAAAAGCTCTGTAAAAGGAAACAATGTCCTCAAAGACAAAGCAAAGCAAAAGAAACACTGATTCCTGGAGTTCAATATTTTGGGAAATATGCTTAACACGCCTTACAGATGACGAATCAACCATACTATCATGTTTACAATGTTTACTGAGGTAATAAATCAAGTGACAAGTAGGGGAATTTTCTCATCGACTTTGAAACAATCGGACTTCCTTTTGCAACCAGAGGGGTGACCCCCCTGCTTGCCATCAGAAAGAATGCAGGTTTAAGGTATTTTACACATTGGCTTCACTTTGCAGAACCGGAGGTCGACGCCTGGTGACTACAAATCTTTGAACCGAATTCAACGAAGTCATTCGCAACAGCAACGTGATTTGTGATTTCTACCTCGACTATCTCCTGTATGCTAAAAGTGTGAATGCCTGTGCCGTGGCTATGAATTAAAAAACCCAACTAGTTAGCCCACTCAAATTTATGACCGCAACGGTCAAGAATGAAAAATAAGTTAGCCTCTGCTTGGTTATGGTTTAGCCAATGGGATCGTTTCTGCTTTGACTGAAAGGTGTTTGGCGAGGCTATAAAGTAACACTACTCTGCTCGATGAGAACCATCTGTCTGCTGGGTCGTACACTTCTTGTATCCTCACCTGTAATGGGGCCGTCCGATCTGGGCTGCTCTTTGCGCCAAGAGGGAACAAACACGGTAATAGTATCATGACCTCTGTCCAGAAAGAAGTTCACTGCAAGCTGGATGCCGCGACATGAGAACACTTCCTTGTTGCCATGGCTGAAAAAAAGAAGATGCATACAAATAATTGGCCTATGAATAAACATGAAAGGGAAAAGTACAACTTCAGTTGATCTGTGTAAACACCCCACGCCTTTGAATGTCTCGGGCTATTACTCCCTGTGAGCGTGCTGTATAACACTTCATATCTATTGAGTGGTGGAGATTTTGAGGTGTGTGCCGAGATATTTGCATATTGCAGCAGCGGCTTTACAGAAACATGCACAGGCAGGGTGGGGAACACCTTTTTAAAGCAACACAACGATGCATATTTCAGGGTCAGAGTTTAAGGACGCCATGGCAATGAGTGATCGCAGTGTGACACGTTGTTTTGAAAGGCACTTTACTGTCCTCAGCTAGACAACGCATGCTGCCGTAGTTCAAAGAAGTAAAACATAGCTTTGAAAACGTCAATTATGATTGAACTAAATATTCTATGATCCCTTAAAAGAGAGAGAGAAAATACCTCATTGCAACATTGCTGCCGTCAATAACAACGGGCCTCAGTTCTGTGTCCGTGTTCTTCCGGTCCCCGAGTTGTAGATTGATTCTGCAGGGTCCAAGAGCCCAACTAGGAGGCAGCAGTGGGTCCATGTGGCCCGTGCTAATCTCATCACCGTCAGAACCGGACATGCAGGGTGCAGCGCCGGTCCTGCTCAGAACCAGCTCTCCCAGCACCGAGTTGGTGTCCGTGCTCAGGCCCAGCTTCCTCAGAGCAGCCTTCACCTCTACTGAGGAATAACCCAGTTTCCTGAAGAAGTCCACTCTGAGCTGGAGCGCCTCGCTTTCTGGTTCAAGCGAGTCCAACACTGGGCTCTGGCTGGAAAGTGCCTGATCCATCCTGGAGCATCTAGGCCTCTTTTCAGCAGCATAGAAGACGTGTTACACGGCTTCGGGGTGATATTCATCGACTGACTGAAGGAAAAGGATATTCATACAGGAATACATGTTTATTTGACATAATTGAACCTTTAGTTTTCCCTTTTTCTTTCACTTTTGTATCCTTTCCCCCACATTCCACCTGGGATGTCTTTGGAAACTCTGACATCTCCACTAGACTGAACAAAAATCAATCAAACCAAATGTGAGAATTAGCTTCGTTTGTTGTCCTAAAATGACAGTAAAGTGAATATTTCCGGGTTACACAGCCTCAGGGTGAAATAGGCAATCCCCCATTCGTGGACAGAACGACCCATTTGTTGCAGCAACTTTGGGCTCACGGATACCGCGATGCACATTGTTCTGATGCTTTACAGACCAAACGATGAATTGATTCATCAAGAAAAGAATTGGCAAATGAACCTAGAATTAAACTTTTCATCAGTTCAAACTTTGCCTTTATTTTAAGTACAAAGTATTTACAAATCTATACACACACCAACTATTTCTATATATCATATTTTAGTGTATCTTATAAAAAGGTACACAATGTAATTGTCACATTTGAAAATGAGGCGTTAAAGTCAAATGGGAAGGACTCGCCCACCACACAGCACCAGGTGTAAGAAGCCCGTGCTGCTGTGTAGCCTAACGTTAGGCCCAGACTAGTATCCTGTCAAGTCCACTCAGTCCCTCTCAGCCTGTTCAATGAAGTCAGCTGGTTCATAGCAGGAGAAACACCTCTTCACTGCATGGACGTTATGTCACTGGTATGGAAACATAAACAGGTAACAATCGTCCCCGGCTCCTTCAGAGGACATCTACCTGACTGAGGCTTCCAACGGGGCATTTCCTCTGCTAACCGACAGGAATGTTCGGGTAACAGCTCGATTCCTCGTCAACAAAATCTCAGAGGCGAACCGACAAAACTTACCTCCACTGCTCGTGTCTTTTGTCTTCGTGTTCCGTTTGTCCGCAGAAGTCACTCACAGCTCCCGCAAGTACAGTGACTTTGACACGGTTTTGACTTCATAGCACCGCCCTCTCGGAAAACTTTTCCTCCTGCTGACGGAGGCATGGTGAGCCGTGACATATTTGCATACCGATTAGATAAGGTGTTTCTTTTTTCTTTTGGCTGTCGTCATTCACGCGCTTGTCTACACACCATTCTTTGAGTGTCCGTGTCTCGGCAATTTTACATCGCCTTTGTTGTTGCTGTTGTCCCTTTAGGCGATAATACATTGGCAATAAACGCATGATGCAACTTTACTTAACCATGGAATTAAATGGAATTCACTCTTCATTTGCTGTGATAAGAGGCATCATTAGTGCAGCACCTAAAAACAAAGTCAAAATCAAGTTAATTTATTCATAGAGCACATTTAGACAATGCATGTTGACCAAATAAAAAAATCTAATTGTATCCCTTTAATGAAAAGAGAAAGAAATATGTCATATTGATTTTAATTAATTGTTATTTTGGGATATATATATATATATAATTAAATCAATAAATACATACATGAAGTATAACTGGAGAATATATAAATATGGCAATAAAATAAATCCTGAAATATATAACAAGGCAATAAATATGTAAATGAGCCTTTGGCTATCAACACTTTATCTATTTATTATCACTAACACTGCCAATATCGTTAAATAAATAGGTTTTTATTTGAAAAAAATAAGGCATTTTTACTAAGGGCTACTTTTATGTCCACATTTTAATTCCACATTTATTTATTGAGTAGGACTTTTATTTCCCAGTTCTTTTTATTATGATCTGTTATATTCAAATGAATGGTTATCTCACAGATTCAGATCAAAGCAACAGTACCCGTGTACCAAGTTCAACAGAGCCAGGCTGTCTTTCCCTTAGCTGGCTCAACACAGACTAAAGACCCAGATCAGGTTACACAGCGGTGGTTACCAACGTGCTTTGTTAACCCAGGCCTTCTTCATCACGCTCTGAGTGCATTCCCTTAAAAGGGAGCATTTGGTGCACCGTTTGTCTCTATGGCTGCAAATACTGTAAGGCAGTGGTTCTCAAACTGTGGGGCGCGCCCCTCTAGTGGTGCGCGGTGGTATTACAGGTGGGGCGCAGGGGGAAATGCAGAATCATTATTGTTTTTAAAGTAATTAATAAAGACATGGCGAAATGTATGGAAGCCCGTTTCCGCACTGTGAGGAAAAAAAATACAGATCCTGTAAGTCATTATAATGAGATTCTATCTCAAAATAATGACTTAGCATCTCATAACAATGACTTACTATCTCATAATAATGTTATGTTTATTTTATTTGATATGGACATCACAGTAGCATTAGAATTGTAACATACATTTATGCACAAAGCCCAGATGCACTGTGTTAAGTGTTTGAAGCGAAATGCAAATTTACAACACCTGTCCAGGAGGCTTTTTGCCAAATTGTAGTTCATTTTTTCACAGACATAACTTTATTTGCATTGTTCTAACAAAGTGATTGCACATTATAGTTGAAAACACCACAAACTGCAGTCAGCATTTCAGTGTGAGCAAGAATTGCTCAGTATTCTTGCTCAGATTTTCCACATCATCAGCTGAATGCATGCAAGTTCCTATGACAACATGCGCTGCTGTAATGGCATGGCTTCATGACATGACCACCACACGGCTGAAAAACTCTGCATTTACAACATTTTCCCTTCAACTTCTCTATCGCTCATGGAGAATTTAGTCAGGAAAAGCCAATGGATCCATTCAGTCTCTAAAAACTCTCTCCCTCCAAAGAGAAGCTCTTGCAATTATGGCACCAAGGTCCTGGTATGCTTTTTATGGGCGAGTTCAATCCGAAACGGTCATGACTATCTCGCCAGGTTAAAAGAGAACCATGTTCACGTCATAGCAAACCCTGGCTTTAGGCATGCTTCGCAAACCAACTAATCTCATTTTGTGGTAGAACAGCACTGTCACAATCTCTTGTTCCACACTCCGTCCAGTTGGTGGCGGTAAAGCACCTCTAAACTTGTTCTTTTCTCAAGGAAAATAATAGTCACACGTAACCATCTTGCATCTTGCTATTGAGACACAGCTTGTTATTGGAGGGGTAATGTCATAAGGTCATGTGAGCGTTGCTCGCAGTCCTTGCTTTTTAACTAAAATGCATGTTAGGCCAGGCCTTCACTTTGACATTTTAGTTTTCACTGACCCTTTAATACTCAAACCAACTAAACGTCCACGGATCCTTAATGATACTATCACAGGTCCGGGATTAGCAAGTTTAGACCCAAACGCAGATGAAGAGATGAGGAGACAACAGGGAGAATAATGATTTAATGACAAAAATGACTTACAGCTTGAGTCCAAAAGCAGGCAGGAAACAAAAGTATATCCAACACAAACAGGGATGACCGAACACACAAGAAAAGTTAACAGGAGAAAGGATGAAATGTGGCAACAAGCAACTGAAGCAGACAACCTGACACTGAAACACACATACTAAATACACAAGAGACTAATCAGTGAATGAAACACAGGTAGAAGGCAGGCGGGAAAAAGACAAAGAAGTTAAACAAAACATGACACATAAGGGTAACTTTCAAAATAAAACATGAAACAGACCAAACAATCATTTCTGACGACGGCTGCTATATTTAACAGTAAATCCCCCACACTTACAAAACGCATTTGTCAAAAAACAAATTAAACAGGGTGTTGAAATAAGATATGTATTAAATATAATTGGTCTAAGCTGTACGTAAACAATAATGATGGAAATTGAAGGAAGAAAAGGGAGTAAGAATGATAGGTAGTGGCCGTGACAGTGAGGATAACAATCACCACCATGCCCTTCACAAACAGCAACACAAAGGGAAAAATAATGTAAAGTGTAAAATAACTAGATGTCTGATTATGGGTGTGAGAAGCTCAGGGGAGGAATTAGATCACCAAAACCCTCCAATGTCTGTATGGCCACGCTCTCCACCGTATAGCTCACATACAGACACTAAAAACACGTGTTGTGATCTACAATGATCTTTTTTACTATCTTCTCGGGGGCAAGCAATGAGCGCCACGAAGGTCTGGCAGAATGTAACAAAAGAAACTAACACTGACAGAAAACATCAAATGAAACCAAAGGCGAAATAATGCAAACGAGAATAAAACTGAAATAAAGTAAACTGTCAACAAGTCACCTCGTACTCGTTTGATTAGAGGGCATCCTCCCCTTTTTACTCTGTATATTACTGTAATAATAACACATTACAGAGACTGTTTACAGGTAACGGCTCATGTCTGATTGTTCTACAACATGCCCACTAGATGTCCCCCTCGCTTCATGGTATCCCGGCGTGCAACTCTCACCGGGGAGATTATGGAAGATGTTGGTCTGCAGACGGTTGTGCCTTCAGTAGGGCTGTTGGTTAAGCAGTGATGTTCTGCCTTGTGTGTATGCGTGCGATTGTAAACAACCCTTTGTGTACAGGGTAAAAGTTGGGTTCATACCGTGTGCAGCTGGTTAAAGGCATATAGAGAGTTGAGTTGCGGAGAGTGGAGAAAGTAATCAGGGCCAGTTGCCAGGCGGTTGCCTCCTCTGAGGGCCCACACCACTGGTCCCAGGTGTCTGCAAGGCCTGATATTACTGCTGGGCAATGAGCTGCAGCCAGCAATGATGATTTTGGGGAGGGGGGAATACACACTGACACACCCACTCACATTCGAGCTCAGACTGAAAGACAGAAAGATACAAAGAGCATAGACACGCAAATTCCCACCTTTGTACAAGTGAGTTATCCATGACTTTATATGTGGGAGAGTTTCCAAATACAAAATATCGGTTGTATCCCACTTAGCATGAAGGACAGTCGTACAGTATTTTTATTGAATTCAATCTGTAAAAGCTCCATTTAGCCTACAGTGCGGGTGAGTGTTTTGTTTTGTAATTTATGGCTTGATTATATTGGAAGGCATCATTTGCATTCAGAGAGCTATTGTTCAGTAATGCAAATCTTGATCCTCGCTGAGAATTCCAGTGCCCAAGATTGGAGATTAGTGCAGATTGGGTATTGTGAACATCAAACGCTTATTTCCTTAACATCTTGTGGGGGGGAAGGCATTACCCTGCTCAAAGGCATATCGTTTTCCTCCAGGCAGGTGTAGTTTGGCAAGGCTTGTTAAACCTGAGACAGTTGATCAAATATTCCGCCAGGCTCCTTGAGCTGCTGAGAGCTTTTGGATGTTGCTGGGATAGTGCTGCGCTGATAAAAAAAAGAAAACAGCTTTGTAGTGCCTCAGTGCTGGCCTCCCTTTGCTATTCCTTTCGTCGACTGCCCGGGTCAGCCGTCTGTCGGAGAAAATTATTTTTGTATGATTTCTTTAAAAAGAACCAAAGTAAAGAAAATGCAGCCTTTAACTGGTGTAATCCATCTTGCGCCAATGGTGTCAGAGTGATTCACGATTTCCAATTTAGCCACGGTTTGAATCTAAAGTAAATCAGGCAGGAAGGCTCCACCCTTTGTGCAGCCGGACGGCAAACCCTCAGTGACAAGAGCTTTCAAATGAACATATCCCCCACATTCAGCTTGTTCATTTATTGCATCAGACAGCCCACTGCTTGTCCTACATAGATCAGCGAGCAAAGACCTCCTGGCATTGTGACTGAGTGGCGACAAGGTAAGTCATTAAAGCTGGCTAGGTGGCGTAGTATTGATAGAAGATCGGACAGAAGAGCAGTAGAACGAGGAGGGCCCAGATTTGAAGTCTGTGGTTAATTACATTTGCTTTGATTATTGTAAGCTGAATTCCCTGAGCAGGAATTTAGTGACGACTCCAGCCTGCTAGACATCTGCCCACCACACTGTTGAAGCATTTGTATTTATCTCAACATCACACGCACTCATTTATTGAGGTTTCTTTACATTTGAGTGGTTTGTCAACCTTCTGTTGTGCACTCTCTGTCATACTGCCAAACACAGGGGACCCAACTGAAAGGTACATTTAAAGACATGTTTAAAGCAACTATAATCAATATTTTTAATGTTTTTCAATGGATACAATTGTAATTTGAAATTTGAAAGGAGATGGAGATTTTACAGAATTATTTTTTTCCTTGCCAACTATCTTTTTTTTAAATTTTCCCAAATATGGTACATATATTTTGTCAATCTATGATCTCGAATGGTTTGAAAAATGTTGCATATAGCTGCAGAAAATGGGAAGAAATGCTGGGGCCACATGTGATTTTAGAAGTACCAAATATACAAATGATACACAAATAACAATTAACACAAGAATGCCAATAGTGCTCAAGAATAATTACAATTTCTCCTTTCTGGGTATCAAAAACAAATGAAAATATTTGCGGGGGTCAAGATGAGGATACAGGATTAATATTATGAGGCACTGCCACCTCCTCTCCGGGAACCACCATTGAGCTGGTGGTTACTGAAACTAAAATTAGAGTGAATATGAAATTAACATTTATCAGACGGAAACACGACTTCAAATGAATGCTGTAGCTCCGTGTCGGCTTGAAGTTTAAATGAGCCACAACAACTTCAAAGGGTTATGATCTGTCAATGTTGTGTTTATGGCATGTTTCCCTGTTTTGGTCGAACAATCACATACATACATGCCAATTCCCTTTATCACATCCGTTTTCCTCACTTGAGTTTTTTCCTTGCATCTTTGTCATCTTCATGAAGAGAAACATCTTTCTACTGAATAAATACATCTATTTTTTGTTAACCAGGACACACAACGAAAGGGATCCATTATTTTCAACTAAATGGTGTCTCAGAAAAGATAAAATCCAATAACCTATTGTACTTGAGTAGTTAGTTGTCTGTCCACGACTGCAGTGCGTGTTATGAGTCTGATCAGCTGCAGCTCAGGTCACTTTCATGGAATGGCCTTCATGATGGCGGACCGGAATGATTTTCAGGTCAAGCGACGATCATGGAGCAGGGAAATCAAATAAGGGAATTGGCATGTACCCCATGTGTGTACTGCCATTTATTCAGTTAAAGGATTGGATGTATTTACTCACCTTTGTGGCATATGTGCAGATTAGTCAGTTTTTTGTTTGCACAATTGTGATAATCCGTTTTTTTTTAATGTGTTTGAGAAAACACATTGTCGTACTCTGGGTATAGTGACCCGTTTTAACTGTCCACTACCATGCAAACACTTGCTTCTTTGCTAGAAATAAATGTGCTCCAGCCGGCCATAGATCATTTAAAGATCATTGTGTGTAGGTGAACTGGATTCCAATGCAGCTCCAGCCCTTGCAGGTGTAACCTCAGCATGAGGCACCGGCCTCGTCCAAGAGCACCAACAATGTTATGATTAATTGTTCCTGTCACTTTAGGTCATTCAGGCCTACATGTTATTCTGCATATTACTCATATCTGTCCCAACAAAGGCGCACACTCACGACAATACATGAGGGCGTACAGGTACACAGAGGTGTGTGCATTACAAGTACACATGGTCACACACACAACCCACACACATGGTCACCAGCACACACAAAGGCACACAAACAAAAAAAACGCTTCCAAATCCCGGCCTCATGTGTGTGTTAGCAATTCATGCTCAGGCAGTCAGGCAACGCTCCAAGGTATTCATTACTATTGATGTCAGAATCCACAACAAGAAGTGATGGCTGAACCTCCTGCAGTCTGTACTGTTTAAAGCCAAGCTCCTCTCCCCCAGCTGTTGCTCTCTGTCTTCACTTAGAAGGGAGACTGTGATGATTAATGCACTCTCTGCTGGGATCTCAGAGGAAGAACCTGGAGTTTCTGCTGAAGTGCTTCGCTCATATTGTGGTGATCCAGTCGCACAATATCGGAAAATAGCAAAATTGAAAATCATGTCAGTCTCGCAGTCTGCGATGTGTGCTGCTCAAGGTGGATTAAGCTGACGCCTGTTTGTTCTGACCATTGTCTGGGATGAGCTGCTGTTTTCTCACTTTCAGCTACTGATTGAAGTTTCAGAACTTGTACCAGCCTTCATTATTCAAGACTGCTGCGGCCTGTAGGAGACAATTACATTGTATCATTGTTATTGGTTTATCGTGTTGGTGGATTATGTTTTATGTCAAAAATAAATAATAGCGTTTGTAGGAATGCTTGAAGACTCAATTCTGCAGAATGAAAAAGGTGAAAATCGTTCTATGGTGTGTTGTCTCTTCTCGCTTAGATGTTGATTACTTTGATGTCTGTTCCCCTCAGGACTCCTGTTCTTTGCTGACGGTGCTCTGCGTTGGTGTTTAACCTGTACACTTAAACTTGATTCTGCTCGTGCTGCTGAGCGCTGGAGATACCGCTCATCTTGATGAGTGCAGCTGTTCAGCGATTCCCTCACTGTCTCATGAAAGCCTGCGGGGGTTGGTAGCACTGTTGTTAATTAAATAATGCTTTAATAGATTCGGATAGCTTCCAATTCCTTCTGCTGTCATGTTATACAGTAAGATACATAATCATTTCCGGATTTTGCTTTACTTGCGGGAAATGTGATGCTAAATAAAGGGGCACTCTGGCAATTTAGTTTTGCGCTGCCATAAAGTTTGGCGACTTACAAGAGACTAAAAATGGAGATGGTCAAAATCAAAAGGGAAGGGGCCACGATATCTTCACTTTTAGTCTCTAGCTGAAGCCCAGTTTCAAAAACTTTTTATAAATGAACTCACCAAGCTGTGATCGATGTTGTTGTAGGATAATGAATAATAACCATGCATTGAATTGTCTTACTTTTACGCCGCACTAATGTGACCATTTGTGTGCGCTGCCTTCTAGTGGCCCGAAAGGTGCACTACATAATAATGAGGGCCAGGCCTTCAGTCGCTGGAGCAATTTAATTGAGGTTAGGTACAAATGGGAAGGTTCAAGATTTCAATGCTCCACCATCATCAAAACATCAAATGAGGAAATATCGAGTTTGATCGAAGAAACTTTTTTTTTGGTTTTCCTTTCAATTGGTCGCCCATCTGCAGGCATTTTAATTGTCTCGCTGCAGATCCACATGTGAGTAATGTGTGTGTGAGAGCTTGAAATAAATGTTTGAATTGTGTTTACAGACTTGGTAATAATATACTCCTTCACTGACCCATTCAGCGTGCTGCCTCTTTTAATTATAAGACAAACACTGAAGAGGAAAATCCAGCCTTAGTGGTAAAAGGCTCGAGTGCTTACGAGTTGTTGGAAAAAGAAATAACGGCCATCAATTTCAACTGAGAGCTGATTTTTCCGTCTCTCTTTTCTTCCTTTTGCCAGTTTATACCCACAGGGTCATGGTGGGGTGTTGACAGCTCTTGTGCTCCGCTCTGTATGTGTGGGCATTAGTTTGCTGTCAGTAGCGCTACATGGGGCGACTGTTGCCATTAGCTGTTAGATTTCTGATTCACACCCAGTGGGAGTGGGTTCTCAGTAGCCAAGCTGCCAACTGGCTGGGCAAATGTAACGTTGGCCCTTCATGACCGAACCGATTGTGCATCTACGCTTCCCTCCTGGCTTTTGAATAATGACCAAAAGAAACTAGGGTTGCAACAAACAATTGATTAATCTGCTGCTGATTATTATTCTTTTGATTAATTGATCAGTTGTTTGATGTATAAAAAGTCAGTAAACAGGAGAAAATGTTCATCAATATTTTCCAGAGTAGTTGTATTTACTTCCTATTAAATTGATTTTTAAAATTACACAAAACTTCATACAACATCCCTTGATAGTATTACTCCTTGCTATTAGAGATTCAATGTTATTCAGTAAAATCAAGCTTTGTCGGGCTCTTTCAATGACAGAGAACAATCCTTGCAGAACCATTTCTTGTTCCTGTTCTATTCATTATCATTATTCCTGCCATAGTTTGGCATTACTTCAATTCCCTGCTTGATTACATAAATGTGTGAAAAACAGGTTGACATTGAGTAGGGCATGCAGGGATATGAGTCAGACTTCCTGGATGGATGGTTGGATGAATGATAAATGGATGGATGGCTGGAGAATGGATGGATGGATGGTTGAAGGATGGCTGGAGGATGGCTGGAGGATCGATGGATGGATGGTTGAAGGATGGCTGGAGGATGGATGGAGGATGGATGGATGGATGGATGGTTGAAGGATGGCTGGAGGATGGATGGAGGATGGATGGATGGTTGAAGGATGGCTGGAGGATGGATGGAGGATGGATGGATGGTTGAAGGATGGCTGGAGGATGGATGGATGGATGGATGGATGGCTGGAGGATGGCTGGAGGATGGCTGGAGGATCGATGGATGGATGGTTGAAGGATGGCTGGAGGATGGATGGATGGATGGTTGAAGGATGGCTGGAGGATGGATGGATGAATGGAGGATGTATGAATGGAGGATGGATGTATGGATGAATGGAGGATGGATGTATGGATGAATGGAGGATGGATGGATGGATGGTTGAAGGATGGCTGGAGGATGGATGGATGAATGGATGAATGGAGGATGTATGAATGGAGGATGGATGTATGTATGAATGGAGGATGGATGTATGGATGAATGGAGGATGGATGGATGGAGGCATCTATAAACGAGCTTGAAGTGTTACATTCGATCACATCGATTAGAATATGGAGAATCTGAAAGTTGTCCTGTTAAAGGAGGGAGTATTATCCCTCTTGTCATGATTAATGAAGTTCTTTGAATAGGACAACTGACTCGTTAATAGCTCCATTAGGAACGCCCCCAAAAGATTGATACAGTACCTAACCCATCCTGCGGACCACGATCATGCTTTTTACTATGTGTGCTTTGGGGGCCATACTGTGTCATTTTGATGAGCTCTAAATCACTTACATCGTCCACCGAGGAAAAGGCTTAAACCACCAAGAGAGAATGATGCTTTTTTTTCCCGCTGGGTTTATTTTCCAACAGTTAAAGAGCTTTTAACCCCACACCAGGCTTTGTTTTCCTCTCCTCAGTGATGTGTAAAAAATGTAATTCTTCCTTATCATGACCCAAACATGCAGCCATTCATCCAGCCGCTGCCAGTTTTTATTTGCTCGGCTTCAGTTCACTTGTCAGCCTCATGCCGTGAATACCTGAAATGGAATTTTGAGTGGTTAAACACAGGTAGTAATTCAGAGTTTCTTTCTCGAATAAAAATGATTACCATACAATACTGTGCACATTATGTTGTTCTTAGCTCCGGGGCTTAATAGGATGATCATTTCTTGTCATTTCATTGCCAAGAATTTTAATAGAATTTCTGGGTAATTGCAAAAATGCTAATGGATATCAGAGCTTTTGGAATGTAAAATTGCAGAAAGCAAATACCGTACTATGAAGGCGGATGAATCACCAATTGTAATATTGCTAATATCAATGAGAATCAAAAGAGAATTGCACATTTGTGTGTTTCTACGCAGGGAGCATTTACGACCCAGAATACAGAAAGAGTAAATCACACACGCGTCAAGATATTAGTCAGACAGTCTAGATTTGCAAGACATAAACAATCTCAATCTCTTGTATAGTTGGACTCTGAGCGGGAAATAGGGAACGTTTCAATTACAGTATACATGGAAAGGGCATCTCAGCAGCAGGATTGATATGTCATTCTAACAGTTTCCAATTAAAAAGGGAGAACACTTCCATTATTCTTTTATTAGAAGACCTGTGCCTGAAACCGCATCGAACGACATGCACATTTCCGGTTAAAGGTGAAGTCCATCAGGCGTGAAATGAGTACAGCACACATAAAACAATTTTTATTTCCGCCTTAATTTAGCTTTACAATTATATTGAATGAGTATATATGTGTGTGTGTGTGTGTGTGTGTTTGTGTTTTAATGCCATTGAAAAATGCAAAATAGCTCTTTTATGACCGGTTCTATTAATATGATGTGATTTATAATTTATTTACGTTTCTCAATATATCAACCGGGGATAATGTTCAGCTTCAAGCATTTAGGCTTAGACAAGTGAACTAAAGTGCTAATAGAGAGACTAATAGAGAGTCAGCTGTCCAGAGCTAACAGCTCTACATATAGATAACAGATGTGATCAAGATTTCAATAACATCCATTATGGTAGTTCAGCTATTTAACACTATACGCATTTGCTTTCTTTTCTTTTCTTTAATCAAATGTTGTTAGGACCCTCTCCCTCAAAACTCCCAAAATATCATGAGTCCATCCATCGAAATTTAATTGGCAGGTATTTTGAGAATCAAATAATCACTTTGAGTTAGTTTTTAAAGAAACTATACCAAACAATATCTGGTTCCAGCTTCTCCAATATCTATTCTCTCTGTTTTATATCATTATAAACTGAATATCTTTGGGTTTTTAGACTAAAAGTTGGACAAAACAATACATTGGAAGACGTGCGTATGACTCTGGGTAAGTGAGACAGACATCTTTCACAGTTTTATAGACTAAACGATGAATTGATTCACCGAGGAGATAATCAAAATAATCATTTATAGCTGCAATGTCTTAGAAATGAAAAACCTTGAAAATGTAAGACATGAAAAACAAACACACACAGCAGCGGCTGTAAAAAAGATACTCATTCACTGCAGGTGGCACTACTTTCAGAACTGCAGGTCTTTAAATGGATGTTTTTGGTGGAGTCCGGGAACTGGTGCTTCAATGACGCTGTGTGACCTTATTGACAAATAGTCAAATGTTCTCTTTTTCTAGTCCCGAGAAGAGAAAAGAGGGCAGTAGTTCACATGAAAATGAACTTTGCTTGAGTATCTGCTGTGTAACTGGCATGCCATGAAAGGAATACTTATGCAAAGAGAAACGGCCTGCGGGGTCTTAATCGTGACCCAGTTCAAACTTTGCGGGAGGCAAGAAAGCTCTTCATGGCTTCTCTTCTTCTCGAATACAGTGCAAATGATGGAATACATTAATGCCAATGGAGGACTATGACCTGACACATACATCAGTGGCAATGAATATGAGCCCAACAAATCTAAAGGAGATGGTACAGCATTCTGTGGGTTCTCCAGTGACAGTGGGAGGGGGGCGGGCGGGGGGGACTTACTGAGTGGGGAATAGCTCAAGACAGATAAATACAATAAAAAATACAGGCTGATTCTGAATCTGTGCACTCCCACTCCACCAGCTTCCTCCTCCAGCTACTACATTGGACCTAATTATCCCGTGCAAGCAGCAGCCTGTGGATAAGCCACATCTGAATACTCAAAACTGTATGTTATTCCTCACAATTTAAACCTGCGTAACACTGCTTATCAGCATTTTCTCCAGCTTCAAGCTCCCCATCCCTTTTCTGAAAAGTACAATTGTCTTGATATGCTCATCACGTACGGCATGCAATGTTGATTCCACCTTAATTATCTTCCCCAGGGGTCATCGCTGTGACTTCTGCAAAGTAAATAAAGCAACGCTGCATCCACACACAGGCGAGCCTCGCAGTGTTAGTTACCCGCCATGCCATTTTAAGTCGGAGCCCAAGTGAGTGCCTCGTTCGCCGTAATTAAACGAGCCACCTTGACACATTTCAACAATTATGTTTTAATCACTTGGATCTCCCTTAAATCAAAATCTCATGGTTGACGTTTATAAGTCAGTCTTCTCTGTGGCTGAGGCTAGGGTCAGTCTCATCAAATGAAATCTGAAATAAATCATGTGGGGTAATTGAGAGTGTGAGAGGGGCCAGTCTCATCTGGTGACCAAATATGTCGTCCAAGCAGAGCGTGATTGGCTGCGGAGAAGTCAGGTGTAACTTTCCAACTGAACCCATTAGGTGCAACGTTATCTATTAAGGTTATCAACCCTTTAGTAAACTATCTTCATGTGAAATATTTTGAGCAATTTCCTCCCTTATGGATGAGCTGTTGTACACGATTTCATCAAACAAACAAGGTGCTCCCCACAAACCCTTTGTTTCAGGCATACATATATTGAATCCCCTTAACAAAATCGGCAATGTCACGATGGCTTACGAGAATGATGAAAGCAAAGAGAAAGCGTAGTTCGTATTGACATTCCCATCTGCATACGTCTTATTCATTCTTTTCACTCTGGAGCAAATTTAACTTGAAGTGAAACTCAGGACATTTTTCAACACTGAAACCCAATTACACTTCACTTACTGGAGACAGCCCAGCACACCGCACTCCGCATTTCAAAAGAAATCTCGGCTGGCTGTGACATAACTTAAGCGTTTTTGCAAATTTAAGACGATACATTTCTCTCTGTTTTGACTTCGAAGACCAACTGCAGCGTGAATACAATGATATCAACTTTGCATCTGGGGAAGCTACTTAATCTCAGGATGAATAAGTCACTGTTGCAACAGAAAATGTGAAGACATCCGTTTGGATTTGATCGAAGAAAGATGAGGGTCCGCACACATGACATGTTACAGCCAGCAGCCGGTTAGCTTAGCTTAGCATAATGACTGGAGACAGATAGCCTGGGTCTGTCCAAAAGTAACAAAATGTCCTGAACAGCATCTCTAAAGCTTGAAGATGCCTCGCAACCTCACGGTGTCAACAAGACTGCAGGACGTAACTGCGTCTGGCCAACAAATAGTCCAGCACCTACCGGGAAAACTTCAACTTGCTGTTTTTACAAATCGGCTTAAACCGATAAAACAAACAAGATAGCTTGGTTTCCCTGGTTTCACCCTTTTTGCTATAATATATATGTATATATATAGATATCTGTACATAGAAGGTATAACTGTTGCCAAACTGGTGGTGAGCAGACCACCATCTACTGTAGATAATAAACTCATTATGGTCCACTTCAAAAGACCTGAACTATCCCTTCAAATGCTGCTTATGGGTCAATAATAATTGGGCATTTTGTCTCTTTTTGTTGGCAAAGGAATTACACTCAAAATACTATTGTAGGGATGTGGAGAGTAACTACTGTACAACACATATTATCATCTGTGTGTTATTATTCTATTTATTTTTAATTTTTTAAATATTGTAGTTGTCATAACTCTTGCTAACACATACTTCTTTTTACATTGTGGTGTTGCTCCTGTTACTTCAGTCCAACATCTGAATACTTCTTACACCACAGCAAACATTTCATGTTTCTGAGATGAAAAGAAAAACACGAGGAGGCACTGATTGCCATGCAGCTGCTGGATGTACAGTAGAGCTTTTTAATGGTCAGCTGGACAGTAGCTCTAAAAGAGAGAGGAAACACCGTGGAGACCTCTGAATCAAGGAGACTAACCCCACCTGCTGACTGGTGCTACTTCCCAAAGGAGGAGCGAGAGCAGGGGGCAAATATGCCCAGAGACAGAGGGTCTGTCACAGTGTAGCCAGCGCCAGGCTGATTTCATGGTTGATGTCCCCCAGAGAAGAGAAAGATGCGCCATTACTGCCTGTAAGTATATTGTCCACCAACAGGGGTCACTCTGTGTTTTGAAAAAGAGAGAGGCAGCTGATGGGAAAAAGAGTCAAAAGAGGTGGACAAGTGTAATCAGGATGCAGCAGGAATGAAGGTGAGTTTGGACGGATAAATTACACTGGTGAGAGTGGGTGGTCAAGGGGGAAATGACACGGGAGATGAGTGTGGACATTTTGGGGGAGAACAGATTGATTCAGGCAAATTAAGCAAACAACAGTCAGATGGAGGTACAGGAAGAGACAGGCAGCCGGTGCAAAGGAAAAGCTGGAAACCACTTGGCCCCAACTCCTCCACCGTTTCGCTTCTTGAAAACTGGTCAGTGAACAAACTGGAAAGTTCCAAAAATCCCACTAGCTCAGTGATGACTATGGTGCTATGATCCTCAGGGAGTGAAAAGGATGGATTAGTCTATTTCTATTGCTTGGTGAACAGCCCTGTCTGCTCATCAATCATTCACAGTATACTCCGATTCCCCAGTAAGCTGCCCCCTCATCCTCTCTTTTCTCCTTCCAAATTCTCTCTTTCCCTTTCCCATTCTTCTTTCGTCTTTTGTCTGTTCTCCATTGTCAGTCCTCGGAGCCTCGGAGCACGAGTTGAGACACATTAAAGATGAATGGGCACGGATCTTCCCATAGGATCCTGTCTTAAGTTTTTTGGAGTGAAGTCTGTTTCATTCTCTCCTACTTCTCTGTATTGGTTAAGACTTCATGTGACGTGAGAGTTGAAGAGTGTTTTCAAGGTAACCCTCCTCCCTGACAATTGGTGGGAACTTAGGCGTACGGCCAAAAGATTTTACTCACAATTTGACAGCCAGGAAAACTCTTCGTTAGAGAACTGCACTTTCATGTACCTGTTTACAACACTGCTTCAGGTAGAGTAGAATAGAATAGAGTCTACTGGGATAGAATCTCCCTGCTCTCGGGAGACAAAAAAAACAAAGCTTTTTGTAGTGCAGGGTTCAGCCACAGAGCAGTGGCTTTGCAAAAAAAAAAAAACATCACCATATATTTCGTCCATGCTATAGTTTAAATATTAGATTTTTATGAGGCACATGTGGACAGCCTATAGCTAAATATAGCCTCGTCAAACCTATGTGTAATCTAGTTCACCACTAAATAGAATTAAGATTTTGTATGTGTACCAATTAATGTCTGAGGCAAATGAGAAAGGTAATGCATTTTTAAAACGCTTGCCGTTTAAATCATTGTGCTTCCCTCTTTTCCTCCCTTCGACATCATTTTTAGCTTCGTCAAAAAAAACTAATTCATGGCTCTTGTCCACTCAGAGATTGGAAAGTAGGAGTATTTGAGGAGCAAATGAATTTTGCGAGCAAGCCACCATGTTCTCTCTTTTCCAACAGATGTTGGAGTGTCTGCGTTGCATTCTGGGTGATTAACCCTGGATTTCGTTCAACTAAATTTGGATGCTCCAGATTCTCGTTAGCACTGTTGTGGGATCTAAGTGCTCACACGCAACACTGAGGTGCTTCCTTATCTAGTTTTGATATCTGCCAGTGGAAGAGGAAGTATTCAGATCCTTAACTTCAGTAAAAGTACTCATCCTGCTGTGTACTGTGGAAATACTCCATTACCAGAAAAAGTCCTGCATTGAAAATGTTACTTCTGTAAAAGTATGTGATATAATCAGGAATATGTACTTACAGTTACCACCACCTCCACCAGCAGTGATTTTCTGAACAATGACTGCTGTAATTTATTTGATCAGTGTCTACTCTTTGTTTTGGGAACACTTTTCAAAATGAAACAACTCACAAAGGTAGGATGCACTTGTTTTCATGATGCAAGGCGTCCTAAAAATAAGTGTCTCTCTCTCTTTGTGTGTGTGAGTGGATAGGCTCTAGAGCTCCCTTGTGCACAGTTAAGCTACAAGAGCTCCCCATGTCAATATTAGTGTTTACATTCACACTCAACTGTGACTCAGTTTGGTACTTCTGGGGATGGATGTTTAATCTTGCCTTATGTCATCCTTAACATCCTTGGCCGGATTGATAGACTAATGACTCGGTTTCTGTGGACTGGGACCGGCAATTAATTGAAATGGCAAATGTGGAGTGAATCTGTTTTCTTCTCTGTGATGATAGCATTTACCTCACGCTGCGCTTTCAGCTCTGTTGACTTCAGTGTTTAGTCTCATCGCTTACTATTAATACACAAATATATTCAGGAATCAATCAATGTAATTGTATATATATCGTAGATATAGAGTTGAACCCCCACATGGAAGAATCAGGGTGGAGAGATTATTGATATTTCATTGACTATTGGCATTTACAGAACCACAGTATATCTGTCTTTGCCTCATACTTTCTATGAATTGTATGTGTATTATTTAAAGCTGCCAATATTTCTTTATCAACAGTGAATCAAATTGCGATGTGTTATATGAAAAGGGTCGCTCGTAGTAACAAACCCACAGAGAGCTATCGCCAAACTCTGCAATACCCCTCATTTCTACAGAACTATTTTGTGTCTTTTAGCTGATTGTTTTGGCGGTATGGCACCGCAACTTCAGTGATTTGGTTCAGTCTCAAAGCTCTCATGAGCAGCGTCTACACCTGCATCAGACAGTCTCCCGTGAAAGAGCTCTGATAAACCCACCGTTTGTTACTTTCCCAGATGAAGATGGTGGGCTAAAGAACCAGATGTTTTTCTCAGGAGTTTTTTGCAACCAAAAGGTGAGTCAATATTAGATAAGGTTATATAAGACATACCGGTACATTTGTCAGATGACACAATTCCAAATAAACCTTGCTGTGTGTCTTCTGGACATTTTACTGTAATAAGCAACAGTTTGCTAACATGTTCGTTAGAAGAAGAAGAAACATTCCTTTTTTAGTCCCGCAGTGGGGAAATTATTCTCTGCATTTGACCCATCCCTGTATATATAGGGAGCAGTGGGCTGCCAATGACAGGCGCCCGGGGAGCAGTTAGGGGTACAGTGTCTTGCTCAGGGACACTTCGACACGGACACGGTGCAGCCGAGGATCGAACCGGTGACCTTTCGGTTGACAACCCTCTCTACCCAGTAAGCCACGGTCACCCCTATGAGGTGGCTATACATCAGTGTTGTGTTTAAAGATTGTTCGGCTGCTGGCCAAATACTATGAATCATAAATGCCCCTCAGCAAAGCACTTGAAATACCAAATTAGTTTTCTGGGCACCAGTTAACTCTCTGAACGGTTACTTCTCCAAATTGTTGATTTCAAGTTGGATGTTTTCTCCACCAATTAATTAAGGTTTTAAAATTATACTTATTTTTTTCTGCTTGTGCTCCACATCCATCAGAGACAAATGATGTGTGTGTCTTGCTAATCTGGGGTTTTATAGAGTCGCCTTTGGAGATAAATCCAGATAGAGCACACGCCACATCAAAGCGTCAAAGCAGACTGAGATGCAGATGGACTTTGTGTCCCTTCATTACACATGCACTAAACCTCTTGGCTGCGATTTCACTTGCCACTGACGAAGGGATCCGTGGCCACTTAACCAGCTGTAGCTTGAGCCCGTTGTGACAAATGGACAAACACATTAATTTCTCTCAATCAATATCACTGGCTATACCTCCATCACTAAAAGCTCTGGATAGAAGCTCATTTCCTGTGTCAGATAATTCTTCCCCCTTTTGTTTTCCGTCTGTCTTTCTGTCTCCATTTCTCTTCCACTTTGTCTCTCACTTGCCACACACACACCCACACACACACACACACACACACACACACACACACACACACACACACACACACTTACGCACAGACCAACATGTACATATAAGTGTAAGGATGGGATCTGGGTGCCATGACAACAGGGCACATCAAAATCCAATTAAATGGAACTTCCTCCCACTTCAGCAGACCGACAAATAACTTCCTCCGACCCTTTCCCCCCCTTCGTATGAATGTAACTTTGAGATGTTTAAGTCATTCACATTAATATGTCAAACTGGTGGAGGGAATGGGGGGGGGGGTTCAAATTTGTTCAGAATGAACAAGTGGTAAGTCGCAGCACAAATGCAATTTCCCTGGACATGGCGCTACACACCACAACATGAACATGAGAGTGATAATGGTCCAATAGCTGCATAATAAGAACACTCATTCAAGCATGAAGCCACCTACAAACCCACACATGCGGAAGCGCTACTCTTGGCTTGGCGCACCGCTCAAGATGGCCACCGCTTGCTGCGCTCAACATTTCAACTTTGACCCCAATTGCCACTGACCTTTCAAAGTGCTACCAATGAGATAACATCTGTATGTGACGCTGCCACTTTTTGATGCCGCATAAATTCCATGTTTCTACAGGAGCCCAGAACGGACAAACTCTGAGGAGGGCCATTCACAATTTTACACCGAAGTGGCTGCTGGACAGGCCACCATCGTTGATGATAAAGCATCATGCATCATGCATCATGCTGCACAAGAACGACTGTGGGCTATAAACCGCAGGGAAATATGCGTGAAAACAGTAGATGGCACAAGCCAACATTGCTATTTATCAAGTAACTCTTGCATTCCACATCTATGACATCTCCAGCTTGATTTGTGCATCTGCACAGGATACAAATTTGAGACATAAACATACAGAATGACTTGGAATTGCAGTAAAGCCTGCCTGTCGAGAGCCTGTGCAGCACACTATACAATATGCGGACAAAACCTATAGCTGCATCTTAATATTACAGCGATAGTTGTGAGCAATGACAGACTGCAGATCTGGAATCGTAAATAATAATTGTCATATTCTGTGGATTTCCACCTCATTGTGCGACCACCTGCTGATACTGACACGCAGGCAGACACATGACTGTACATGCAGCGCCTCAGACAATGCCTTGCTTGTTTTCATATGAATACATTAAAAGCAACACGTGTCATGTTGGATGATACATGTTCAAGTGGATGATCTGTATGAGGAAAGATGGCAACATGATCTACTGCACTAGTAAAACAGCACGCTGACTTCCTCAAGACCTGGGTTTGTGTAGCTTCGTGGCGAAGTATGTATCTGTAGATCCCCATCTGCCGCTGGGTTCCCACAGTGTGTTAAACGAAGTGGGCATCGTCAATCACTGCCACCTCCACATGGGCACTGCCAAGCCCCCAGAGAGAGACGCAAGAGCTGGGCAAGACAGAGAACCAGGCTCCCTGCCTCCAGTGAGAAGCAGCTTACATATTACACATCCGAGAGGATGGCCTGGTAATGTCCCTCAAGGGCTGCCTTCGTGCTGTGCTCAGTGACTTCTGGGGGACAGCCTGCCGCTGCAAGACTAAACGCATGAGACTGAACATCACATTAACGCCGGGGCGAGCCTTGGGATGCCTGCCACTTTAGATTGAGAGGCCAGGCCCGCCACCACAATTAAAAAGGAAATGATTAACAATTAGCCTGCTAGAGAGAAATAAACAAGCGGTTTGCTGAGACAACTTTTCCGCTGCTGTAGACCCATTTGTGTAATGGGGGAGCATGTATATTCTGCTCAAGATAGTGAAGTGCACTCCATGTGCTGATGAGTGTGCATAGCCCACGGAGCTCAGCAGGGTTTGTGCCTCCTACGCCACGCCGCCCAAACCCACGCACTCCACTCGTCTGAGCAGAGAGCGGAGAGAGAGCGAGGTCATCCGTTTTGTTTGTAGCATGCTATTGGCCTGAGCACCACTCACGCTTCTCTGTTGTGGACAGATTTGACAATTCTCTGCTAAATTAATAGAATTCTGCAAAACGCTATGGTTGTTCATGGGTCACCGTTAAATTCAAAATCTGTTCCGGGATTTTTCCTGTATACCTCTCGTGAGTTTGCTGTGCGTTGGCTGCAATGACACTTGTCGAATGCTGACTCAGAGTGACTTTTATAAATTGTAAAATAAATCAAAAGACACAGGAGAAAACAGACTTGATAAAATCCTCTGACAATTGAATGATAAATTTGCTGGCCTGCGCCCGAGTGTGCTACGGATTGCCTGGAGGTTATTGCTGTGTATTTTATTCACTGTTGGTCATTCATCACCTGGGCACAGTCTTAGCCACAGTCTTTCACTCACATATGCAGAGGGAGAGAGAGAGAGAGAGGGAAGAAGCAAATGGAGGCTGCAAGCCACACTGCTACAATGTGTATTTATGTGTGTAAAAGTTAGGAAAACACTTTATGATTGGGAAATCTCCTGCTGTCTTAATACATATTTTTAGACCTATTCTCTGTTTTTGACCATCTTTTAATAGAAACAGAGATGAAGCTGAATATATGTGCTTTAAAATGTACAGTTTAAAATAATTTCTCTTTTAATTAAGAAAACTGAGATGGTAATAGTTTGACGAGAATTAAATTCATTCACCTCAATAATATTTGTGTGAATACAGAAATTTGATAAGTGGTTGTCGCCAAATTGCGGCACACGGAGCAGAAACTCCACAGCTACATACTGCTGAGTGAGAAAATGTTTCTTTTTTGTAATTTGGCTGATCCAGCCCTTTACCAGATCAAATCTTCTGTGAATGTTATTGATATGAAATGTAATGATATGATACAGGCCTGGACTCAGCGGGTATCCACCAAAACAATACAGGGTGTTAAAGCAGAGACGATCACGCAGCACAAGACCAACCGAAGGCTATAAACCGCAGTATCAGACATTTATCAAGTCATTCCACATCTATGACATCTCCAGCTTGATTTGTGCATCTGCACAGGATACAAATTTGAGACATAAACATACAGCATGACTTGTAATAAGTAGTATATTACAGTAAGTAGTATATTATATTTACTACTGCAGTAAAGCCTGCCTGTCGAGAGCCTATGCACCACACTATACAATATGTGGACCAAACCTACAGCTGCATCTTAATATTACAGCGATAGTTTGGAGCAATGACTGCAGATCTGTAATCATAAATAATAATTGTCATAATTCCGTGGATTTCCAGCTCATTGTGTGACCCCCTGCTGATACTGACACCAGGAAGACACGTGACACTACATGCAGCACCTCAGACAATGCCTTGCTTGTTTTCGTATGAATACATTAAAAGTGTCTCTCCATCAGTTACCCTGGTGTAGCAACAGTGTGATGCTCGACACCCTTTCGCCTGGAAAATTCCCAAACAGCGTGGCAGTCTCCAAGATTTAAATTATGCATATTCATAAGTCATAATCATGGCTGAGGCTCTGCAAAACTGCATTACATATTCATACACAGGGACTTTTCTTATATACACAAGTTAGACTACTTTACTTTAACCCTAGGGCTGAACAGTGTATTGAACTAATAGGGATAAGCCGAAGTGAATATGAGAAAACTGGAATTCCTGCTGTGATTCAAGGGCAATGCGCTCTTGAAAGCTGTATATCTAAAGAATCAAAATACTGAAAGTGAAATGACCTGAATGTATTTGAGGCAAGCGGAAGCCTGGATTAAACAGGTTGACCTTGTAAAAGCTTCTTACACCTTTATCACCGCGAGCTTAACAATTGCTGTCGTTGTTTACTTGGCGGATGAGTTGGAATTTAAGCGTGAAATAAATGCTGCCACAGACCACTGCACTTTAGTCAGAATTAAAAAAAAGAGAAGACAAAAAAAGAAAGCAAAGATACAATGAACACATGGTGAACAGATACTGCAGACAGAATAAAGTGACAAAGCACGACTGTCATTTAGAAATAGTGGACATCTTGCCAGACGTCTTACTTCGGCTTACAGGGAGTATGTTTTCTTTTGAGCTGCTGCCGTTTATTTCTCATCTATCTGTCAAGAGAGAGTTGCAGCATGTCGGCGGTGCACTCACCGCCTTTGTCTTGTAAATTCAACTTCTGACATCCACGAGACTGCAGAGGGTTGTCGCTCGACAGAAATAGACTTCTGTTTTTCTTTTTCGGTCTTTTTTCCCCGTTTCCGAACAACAAAGCATCGCTGTATCAAAACCGCAAAGGGTGTACCTTGAAGTAGGAGCCATATATAGAAATCTTGTAAGTCAGGCATGAATTAACACTGAGGGGGCTGTTGACTTGGAACATTTCAACCACCCTTAGAAAAATGATGATGTTGGCGATGACAGATTAAAGGATTTATTACGAAGGAGTCCAGCAAGCCAAGAATGCCCTTTGTACTAATGGAGCACCGGAACATTGTGGTAGTTCCTAAAATAAATTAATGGAAATAAATGCATTTTTCATTATGAGTGTACCAATTAATATCTCTGTGAGTCTGATATTGCTTTTGAGCTGAAAATGACTTCCTTTGAAACTAAACTTGTATGTATTTTGGAGCAAAAATGAAAAGTGTTTTCGCAATCAATACGTAATTGCCTGAGATTTAAAAATACTGTGCCGGTACACTGCACAGTCTGATGCGAGATCAATAGAGAAATGCATCTGGTTCACAGCAGGAGAGATGGAGGGTGGATCAATAATAAGCAAATTTCCACGAATCGCATGAGGTATCGACTATTTAATTAGCCGTTTCTCTCAAAAGGTGCATCAACGACTCGCGATAAAGAAACGCTGATGGGCCTTTGTGATAAACGTAGACTACAACGTGCAGATGAGTGAACGCTTGCACAGAGAAGAGAAGCCATGCATGGAACATCAAAGTCATAGTGTTCGTCTGTCGTTTATCATATGAATCATGTTGTAAATTTCAAATTCTCAAGAAATCGAATGTAAGGATAAGTATAGTGATATTACATATGTTTCTGACTGCCAACAAATCCCATTAAAAGACCAAAATCAACAATGAATTGATACTAATAAGCAGTGTCTGTTCAACTAAAGCCTGATAGAGTTTCATTCTTTGTGCCATATGTCGTCCAAAACAGATCATTGAGCCACATTGCTGCACTGGGATACATGTTCCATCATTTTGATGAACAATGGGCACTGGGGTTTATTTTACATACATATACAAACTGCACACCATCTACGGTTATGAGACAATTTCTGGTTTAGAAAATGTGATAGAAATAAAACTTGTGACACAAAGTGAGACTTTTCTCTATTCCTCGCTCATTCCATGTGAAATACCGTGTAGGTTCACTCCTGCACTGAACTGCAACATGTTCAATATTAATACACTTTGAATAAACACGCAAACGGCACTCAGTGCAGCAGCGAGGGCGGAACGTCAGGGTTCTGTGGACTGAATCAAGCATTTCGTCTGCAGCGGGCCTTTACAGGCCGGGTCATTGCCTGCAGTTCACTTTTGGAGCTGGATATACTAACGTTACAACCACACTCTTCTTCACTTCCCTAGAGTCAGTGAGTGATGAGTTCTCGACAACGCTGCGATCAGCACTTCTGACGGATTCGCATTGCGAATGGCCAGACGCTCGGTATGGGCACTGCAGTTCAAATGCAACAGTCTGAGAAGAGAAAATCACATTTTGTTTCTCCTTATAACCCTTAGACATGCAAGCTGAGGTTCAGGGTCACAAAACAAAAAAGGAGGCAACCACCAAGTTAGAGTACCGAATGTGTATTAATCCAACAATAAAAATAGTTCCCCCAACAAATAAACTATTTACTCCTGTTTGAGTAATGTTTGCAAAGAAACTACAATGCCCAGCTGTTTGGAAAATGACTGGGACTTACAAAGACATGTTATTTAAGATTAATGTCTTCAGCAGTAACAAATGGGCTTGGGGCTCAGAGCCACAAATCAGGTTTCTTTTGTCGCTTTCATGGGATTTGCTTACAATATCACCAGCCTTAATCCTGTAAATGGGAAATATGCTATTAACATATGTCTTCATTTTACTCTGCAATCTGTTGTAAGAAGTGATTTTGTCCTTGAGGGCAACTTTTGCAACTGATAAGATCACATTTAAAGCCCAGACATGAGTGGGTGTAATTGCCCAATGAATGTTGATATCACAAACTGGCAGCTCAGAACTTAAAAGCACTGAAATGATCTGAAAGAAGCTGCAACCATCCATCACAAACTACATTTCACATCAAAACATTTCTACACTAAATAGCACTTTTGGAATTTTGATTTTGCTTGTTTTCCCCTTTTCAAGGCAGTCACCCAGCCTTTGATGGCCGTGGCTCGCTCCTCTAGGCGAGCTGAGGGGTTTTAATACGGAACAAACACAGAGAGATGATAAGAAGATAGAAACATCTGTGCACAAAGCTCTGTAGATCCACCTTTAGTGGGTAGCCTGCAACAAACATGAAGGCAAAACAGATGAATCATGAAAAACAGAAAAAGAAATCCGGTAAGAAAAATCTGATGGATGCCCTTTGTGAGAAAAAAATGCTGACACACTTCGACTTCGTGATGCTTATGGGCACTCGGAAGTTTTTCTTGTGATGATTCCTCTCATGATTAATGTAGGTATAGTTGTCTCCTCTGACCTTGAAAGATGCTTCACTTTGTGCTGATGTTCGGGTTAACTGGGCACGCTGGGAATTGGAGGTCCCTCCGAAGTATCTTTTTTTTTTTCTTGACCTCACACAGGTTTTCGGTTTGTGCTTGTATCATGATCAATATCCACCGCAGTGCATGTGGGTTTTTCAGCGATATAAGGTACTGATGATAGATTGAGGTTTTGATATTGCTTTGAACCCACCTTGCCTGCAAAATAAATTGTTGTATGTTTCGCCAACTTTGCTTCCAAAATATAAAACTGCAAAATGAACCGTTCCTGAACACTGCCATGATATTGTGACGATTGTATGATTTAAAAACCTTTTATTTTTCTTCAGCATTAAAGGTAGATTATTGAAAGATCAAAAATAAAAACAGTTGCTCTTGATAAAGTCTCCTTTCTCTACATGTTATTTATAATTTAACCCGAATGGATGTTTTCCATTTTCCCATTTTCCCATCATCCAACATCTCTTTTCTGTCATTCCAAAGATTAATAATGATCAACTGAATCGACTTGCATAAATTCTCATCAGCGCCCTGAGGGGAATGTTCAAAGCTACTAAATCAGTGTATTCATCCAAAGATTTTAAATATTCAGATGAGTCCCCGAGGCTTTGAGGCAATAAAAGCTTATTTACCGGGGCATGGGAAACACACCTTGCATCTTAATACACTGATGGAGAGAGAAGATGAATAGCGTGGTTACATCTGTATCATGTTCACGGTAGATCAAGCTGTCACTCTGCTGCGGTTGGTTATTCAATATTGTCCTTGGCCTCAAACGCCACCAAGTGAGATTTATGCTGTCAGTGCGAGCTCTGCAAAGAACAGACACAATCAAGACTCAAAGTGCTACGGAGGTGTTTGATTTCCTTGATTTGAATTCATCACTTCACTGATGGAATTCACATTCAGGCATCTTTCTACTATTTCATTTCAAAAGTCATACATGATAAATGCCATAATTGTGAGCTCAATACACGACCGAACACCCGTGCAATCGCTTTGTTTACCGTCAGCAGCGCTGAAGACAGTTCAGTAAAACTGCAAAAAGGATAATTAACAAGAAAATAATGGGCTTTCATATAGAAATCACTGCTTGTGGCAACAAGGGAAATACAATTTCCTCAGAGACTGAACATGAAACAGAGACTGATGAAGTCACACTTTCAGTTTTTCAGTTTAAATCTTCACTGTCGGGTGGACTTTTCCAGTGCCATCACAGTCGTCGTTATGTTGTCTGATCTTCAACATTAACCTGCTTAATTTGAAATAAAATGGCAAAAGCAGGACACGACACATTATGTTCTCTGCAGATCCTGGTATCAACAACAACCGTCTTGTCCTGATATGTGAAAAAGTTTGGAAATGTCAACATTGCAAATGAATTACCTGGACTAGTTAACCTTTTGACTTCAACTATATTTAAGATACACCAAGAATTAAAAAAAAATAGTTTCTGCCTATGTGGAATATGAGGATATTAGATTGTGAATGATTAAAATGTCTCCGTGATCTGCCTTCAGAGAGATCATTAGTATTGTGCTACAGTGCGCATCCTGTCAGTTGCAGTTCTATGGTGTTTCCCCTGCATACAGTTGACAGCGCCGCTGCTAAGTCAACCTGGTCTCACGGGAAGGCGTCTAAATGGCACAACATTACCGCTTGTCATAATTACGCATTTTAGGGCTTTTCGCTTGCCATTTAACACCATATCATCACCGTAAAAAGGTTTGCGGTTATGTTTCGGCAACAAAACCACTTAGTTGGGTTTAGGATAAACATCATGGTTGGGCTTAAAAAGAGAAAAAGTAAACTATATGAAAATACATATGGAAAAAACAGAACAATGAGAGGAAAAACATTACACTCAGTACAGACTACTTGGTGTGCAAATGACACGCCAAAAAGCAAGAAAGGCGTTGTTCATATGGTCATATGGTAACTTGGCCTTGTGTGCTCTGATTCATTTTATGAAAACTCAACTCCTTGCATCTGCTACTTGTGTTCTTCAACACTGTTTTGGAGGAAGGAAATAAGAGAAGCAACAGGCAAACCAGCTTTGAAAGTGATGCATTTATTTTATAGATGTACGTTGTGGCATCACAAGGGGCCAGGTGGTACATGCGTGCTACAGAGGGGAGAGAGCACATGGCTGGAAGGAGAGCCAAGAACTAACCTGGACTGGAGAGCGGCGTAAAGAAAAGGACCGAGCCAGACTGAGGAGGATTGAAAGGAAGACGACCCAGTCGACACCCTAAATTGAGTTTTCTTTACTTTTTAAAAATAATGACCTGAGTTGCCAGTAACTTGACCTTTTTTTCTGGGAACTTTTGATTTTTGCCTGTTTTTGTGAATTTCCTTGCACCACCCCACCCTAGGCTGTCATTTTGACTTCTCATGACATTACAACGTATATATATATATTATATTCATATTTTTTCTGTATATATTCTAATTTATTTGTGGTTCATGTGGATTTGGAAAAATTATAAATAATAGGAAAAGTAACTAATGAATAATTAAAGAAACTTAATGTGGTGTGGTGTTATCTTATTGGATTACATTTTTTTTAAATAGGGAAATTATTTAGTTTCTATTGTTCAGTAACTTGCAAAATAGTCAAAACAAAATGAATAAGAATGTTGATGAGACTGAATAAAAAGAAGATATTTTTTCCATATCGCCCACCCCTATTTCTGCCTTAGAGCAGCTTGTCACGTGCACATGAACAACTGTTACTCCCGTTTGCCCTTTTCCCCTTTAGGATTTTGCTTTGCTTCCAACTGAGCCACGACTGCAAATTCAGCTGCAACTATGACGAGAACGTTTCTGACCGAGCTGAAGTTAAAATAGCTAGAATAGCAGTGTGGTCATCCTCTCGTACTGGCCTCTGAGCATTAGAAAGCAGATGTTGCCGGATGACACAAAGTGTTGAAAGCTCCCTATGAGGTCTTAGAGGGTTCCTAACCCCCTAACGCTTCTTACCATGTATTTCTCTCAGTGTTGTGTTTTCTTCGCATACACATACAGCACATTTTCACTTGATACCCACGCAAATGTGACTGTATATGCTCCTGGTGGCTGCAGGCAGTAGTGGGTCATGTTGTGGGTCAAAGGTGGCTACAAGATCAGCAGGGATCTTGGGGAAGCTTATTGTTCTCTGGATTCTCATTTTAAATTGATGTTTGCAGAGGACAACAGCATGAAGTCCCACCGCTTTTTGCTAAATTGCTTATTGGCTCTCAAATAAGCTGATCATCCTATTTACTCCTGGTTTGATTCCCTCTATAGTAGGTGAGCAGGGACACTCCTGACTTCACAGATTTCCAATCACATGTATTGATATCTTAATCACGTAAAACAATTCCCTCTCCAGGAGCCTGTTTTCAATTCAGCAAATCTAGCAAAATCAAGCTCTAGCTTATGCGGTTCAGCAATATAGCCCTTGGGTTCAGTCATTTCCCAGCCAGAAATGAAGACGTGTGGCAATGTATTTTGAATATAATTACAGCCTGTGTGTTACAAAATATGGACCCCCAATTCCCAGATTAGTTCTTGAAATGAAATGAAAAGAGCTCTAATTGAAGGAGCTTCGAGCAATTAAAGGAAATAATTGCCCAACCCTGAGCAGCCACTGAAAATAAACGGGGATCTTCAATGCTCTGCACATTCTCATCGGTACGGCCGAGGCCCTCCCATGTTTAAATGAGCGGTAGACATTGCTGTATTTGTTAAGCAAATGAGCATGTTAGATTTACAGCGCTGTAATGTGACATAATCAAGTTATAATTTATCAATTTGAATAATTAGGAGGCAGATCCAATTTAATTAAAGTGCTGAAAAGGCTCAGAGGAAGCCAGCCACACATAAATGATCCTGTGTGTGTTTTTTTTTCTTTTTCTGGTTGTGGCTTCAGATGCTCCGGTGAATTTACCATCATCCTCATTCACTCTTCATCTAATTGATTTAGGATGTTGGTTTGAAGGAACAGAGCACATCTTTTTAAATCGCTCCTTCGTACAGAAGAAACTGGGACAAAAAAGGAATGATCTAAAAGAAAGTTAAATGTAATGCCTTGTGGCATTATGACTTTAGCTGTGCGTCAGTGGACACTAATGAATTGGCACTGTCAGCAGAGTGAACTCTGGACCCGACAGTGGGGATGTGCATAGTGGTCGTGCTGAAGCATGTCAGCGGGCCGGGCCCAGTGAGCTTGTAAGACAGAGATGAGAGAATGAGAGAGAGGGGATGGGGCAGAGAGAGAGAGAGAGAGAGAGAGAGAGAGAGAGAGAGAGAGAGAGAGAGAGAGTGAGAGAAAATGCTGACAACAAGGCCTCATCAGTCATGTTTGATAAAATCAGCTGGCTTTACTCCTGGTCTTAAGGATGTAGGATTCCTCTTCACCTGCACAAGTTATCACTTTGTCACACACTCAAACTAGAGATTACCTTTCATAATTTGGTGTTGGATCGGGCGCGAAAGGAGGATTTATTTTCTCTCTTTGAATCACCCTTCCTCCTCCCCCCCTCTTTCCTGTGTCCCTTGGCCTTTTCCTGCCTCCTTCCATCTCCTCCTCTCTCTTCATTCTACCACTCCCCCTTCTTCCTTCTTACGTCCCTTGTCCTTTTTGCCTCATACTTGAGGACAAACGACTCACAAAAGCAACTTGACGCCTCCCCCAATGACAAACGGTCATTTAAAAAGGCCAACCTGTCAGGCAGACCGCACGGCAGAAGGCATTGCAGAGACAGATGAAGGAAAAATATACTCAAGGTAAAGGAGACAAATGATCAGGGTGAGTTGAACAGGAAGGTGTGAAGATGAAGCAGGAGGAGATGAAGACGCCTCCGAGGAAAGAGACGAAAGGTTCCCGACTCCCTGCACCAGCGTGAAGCAGCCTGACTATATTTCGAGTCAGTTTATTTCGATCTATGCATGCGGCTGACTTCATATCAGTGAGCCTGCATGCATCCATTTTATATGAGAAAAGTTTCAAGTTGAGCATGCCAGTCCTCTGTGAATTTGCTGAAATGTCACTCTAAATTATCATTTCAAAGTGTTCATCTCAGCCCATAAATAAACAAATGAAAAATTCAGTTTGTTAGTCAATCCATCATCCGTCCAACCACGTGATCCCCAAAAGACCACAAAATCCAGTGATGTAAAATATCACCAATCAAATGGATGCATTTTACCTGTCAATAACAGAGACAAGAGTATACTTTGTTCCTAAATTAGTGTGAAAATCAGCAATGAACAGTCAAGCAGTTTATTGAACATGTCACATGTGTGATACAACTGTATTGTCAGTATCCTGTAGATCAAAACAGTCCAGATTATTAGAAAAGTACACCACCAGCAGTGGGTTTCAGCTCCATGTTGGAGCACTATCTGTAGGTTTTGTTAGGGTTCTTTGTGATTATTGATTGGTTTACTGCAAACCCAATTCGCCATTGGACTATCTTTTTGGAAAGATGTTGCCGGTTGGAAAGGTGTAAACATGGGTACATGGCAGTCCACCATTATCTGTCACGAGTGTTGCCATCACTACCGCATTGCATTGTGGGATATTGAATGCCGCCGTAGTGTCCAGTGTTTGCAGCCTGTAATATTTCACCAGAAATAGTATGATATTTGCGTACTATTGGGTTCAAACCAAGGTTTCAGACATACTAAAAAAAACAGGATTGATGTAAAGTCAATGAAATTGTTTCAACTTCACCAAAATTTTGGAGGGAAATAAAAGACAGAACTGGAGTTCCTGATGAGATCCGGGTTTAGTCAGAGGCTGCTGTAAAGTGCTCAGGGAGTAACTTGGGGAGTCTTGCTCAAGGACACTTCAATGTGCAGCCAGGAGGAGCCGGGGATGAAACCGCCAACCTTGCGATTAAAAGTCAACCCGTTCTAACCCCAGAGCCAATGCTGCCCCAGTTCACGGTGAATAAACACAGACTGCACCAAAGGTCCAGCACGGAAAATTAGCTTTGCTTTCTGTCTGACCACACCTTTGGACTAGCTGTGTTGCTGACACATAATTGTTGGGCTAACTGCTTATCACCTCTTTTCACATGTATTATTGTGGACTCTATGTATGTTTACTTAATGAATTGCTGTAATTAATAACTGTGTTGTACTCCCTATGGTGTGATGTTAATGATGTTGATTTGTCACTGATTTGGTGATGGTAATTTCTTCCTACCATGAGGTACTATGTAACTACTTTGACAGCTAGTCTGTACTTAAGTGAATCCGGTTGTCTTACTGCACTAAGTCATATTGATAATTGAGTTGGTCTCACTCTTGTTTATGGAATTTCATTATTTTACAATTTGTGATCACTTTGTAATCATTGTTTTCCCAGTTTCATATAATGCTTTCAGTAAAAACTTTAAAGGCCACCTTCTTGTCTTTAGACTTTTGGCCTGCTGTGTAGCTCTTTTCTTTAGTTTCCAGGGGAAATTCTCCATTTTGTACCAACAGGAGAGGAAACAAGACATGCACATCAATCAATCTGCTATCTTAGAAAGCTACTGCCAATTCAACTGAACGAAGACAAAGGAAATGATGTTTGCTGGGATGTAATAGTTTGGGCATTTAAGAGATGTTCCCGAAGCTGTCTCGCTACTTTTAACAATTTGTTGTATTTTTTCCAGCTGTGAACAGCTCCTCAGTTTCCTTTGTACGATGTTGTGTGGGACAATAGCGTCAATCAATAGCACGCTCTAAGATCAAGCTAATATAGAACAGACGTCTTTGAGTACATGCTCATTGAATACTTATCTAGTATAGATCTGGGACACAGCACAGAGTGAAGATGGTGCTATTATTATTTTTCTTTACAAAGGCTTAAAATTGGTAAAGTTGTGTTGCTTGGAATACGACAAATATAAGATGACAGGTGCACCTATGCAATCAATTGTTTCATGTTGATGTTGGACCCTTTTCCAAAGAGAAGCTGAGTTTTTCCTCAGTTTGAGCAGCAGATGAATTTCTCCCCGCAGCAAACTTCAACTTCAACTGCAAAAGAAAAAGAAACAAAATCAAACTTTCTATCCTTAAATATTCTCTTTTTCCTTTCTTTTTTTTTTACCTCAAATTGACACAATTTTTCTCCTTGAAAACTTTCAAGGTTCTTTTTACCTGCAAATTTCTATCTCAACATCGGAACTGTGGTTACAGCCAGCTGTAGGGGAAGGAGGAGACCTTTACATTGCACCCAAGTCACACAATGCATGTTTCATTACACCCCCCCCCCCCCACACACCCCCACCCCCACCCCCCTGTAATGAATGCGATGTGAATCCAGGGAGGCCATGGCAGCAAAAAATAAATCTGATACATGAATAAACGATGTCCCCGGGGAAGGCAGGCTCCTCCTTTGTGAGGAAGATTGACTCCTCCAAGACGGGACACATCAGCCACAAGGAACGGAAACAGAAATAGAAACTGCCGTCAGAAAGGCGCTCGCTCACAGACTTTCTGTTGAGCACCCCAACCAATCTCAAAGCTGTATATAATAACAATACATATTCTATGCAGTGTGACTGCAAGCCATCAAATTCTCCCAGAGGTCAGCACTTTTGTCATTTCCACACGATGAGAATGTAATTAAACTTTGACGCAGGAACTTAGTCACTTGTCAATTCATTCTCTGTGTCTTCAGTTCAGCCAAATCATTTTTGTGATGCATGAGCGGGATGATGCTGGTGTTTACACATTTCTGACTTTGCCAGGTTCCTGGTGGATGATGTGCCACTTCTGTTCCAGCACTTTGCGACTACAATGCTACTTGGGTTATTGAGGTGTGTGTGTGTGCACTCCAGCAGCCCCAGAAAACATAAACACATCTTTATTTGCCCGTATTTTTTTCTTGAGCTATTTCTTATTGACAGACTAGCAATATTTTTATGTTTGCCCTCGACAGCTCCGGCTGTTATTCTGCCACTATCACAGGTGGCGGTGTGACGCAGGCTGCCAGGTGGACATATTTTCATGTTGTCAAAGTTGGTGAGACTCGGTGGACAGTAAACTAGGCCTACAAGATATTTCTTATCCGAGATGGTTTCCTGAAAATGCTGCCTAGCAACAACATAGGTTAGGGTTACCGTGGCAGTCCATGTCATGCTTCAACCTCTAACATTTCTCAGAAAAGATACAGAACTACAGCTGAAACTGTTGTGGTAAATTAATTAATATTACTAGATCGCTAAATAACTTCCAAAAATGTAAATATTCAAGACCAGATGAAGACTCATTACTCATCACACCACTTTATGATCATTCTGTGCTGGTAGTGCAACCTCAATAACAATCACAGAGCATTTCATTAGTATTTCATTAATCCGCAAATCTCTAAGGGAACAAACACTTCATTTACAAATCGGCCCATACTACTGTGGTGAATTGCACTGAGGGCTATTAGCTCAACCACTGAATTCAACCGTCTGCAACCCCCCAATCTGGCGTCACAGCAGATGGGTGGAGGTCTGTGATCTGTTGAGGCAATTTTGTGCATGGTTGCCATGGCCTGTCCTGGTGTGACATCTCCTGCTGCTAGTCGGCCTGTACCCTGACCTTCACACTGGGCTGGTGTACAGCTGTCTGGCTGGGAAATGCAAACACACACTTACACCCCTGCACGCGCAAACACACACACACACACACACACACACACACACACACACACACATGCAACACACTTACAATCCCTGGGGAAGAGCGAAAAGTTTTGTTCGGAGAGATGTTTTTGTGTGATGTGTTATTGCACTGACTTGCTACAGAAGACAACAGCGCTGCGTGCATTGTTGAGCAAAATGTCAGATGATGCCCAGAGCATTGGTGCTTTGTTGATCGCAGAGCTGATTCACCTAGATGATGGAGATTGTGAAAAAGATTATATGTGAGGTGATGTTGATGGCAGAAAATGTCAAATGCAGAGGAAAGAAGAGGACGCACAAAATCAAACACACATTCATTGCACCTATTTGTCATTTGTCGGGTTAGAGCACGAGGACACATAATGTAAACCCAAAGAGACACTTCCTCCATAGGGAGAGATCTCCTCTCATTACGCGCAGGATTGACACTGGGCCTGGCCTGTCCAGAGGGAGGCCTAAACCAATAAGAGAGTAATTGAAAGAGGCGCTTGACTTCCCTCCCGTCTGTAACAGCTCACAGACCAGGGCTGATGTGCCTCTAGGAGCATGGCGTTTAGAAAACAGATGGGCAAAGACAAACAACATGAAAGCTGGCTCAGAATTGTAGGGGAAGAAAAAAAACAATTCGGTGAGAGAAGGCATTTTCACCTCCTCGAAGATGATCCTGTTTGTCTCCACATATCGGTCTTTGTGATGCGTAATCTCAAACTGATGATGCTTTCCCAAGTAAGTACATGATTAAAATCTTGTCACATCTGCCTCGTGTAATGCACTCATACAAAAATGACTGAGCTGCATGAAGCTGGAAGAAATACAGATGAGAAACACGGCAACAGAAGAGCATTTCATAGCTTTCCAATATCCCCAGAGCGGCTGCGGTCCGAAGTGTCAACTGTTGGAGGCAGAATGCGGAGAGGTAGAGGCTGAGCCACGGCGTCTTGTCTCGCTGAGGTGTGTGTGTGTGTGTGTGTAGTGTTGACTCCCGGCGGCTAGACTTGTTACGGAGATGACAGCATGTTTTGTTTCACTACACAGCCCTCACGCTGACAGCCTGAAAGCCTGGAGCCAAACAAACAGAGGCAGCAGTGATGCCAGGTATCTCAAGATCTCTCTCTCACACACACACACACACAAATGCATGCAGTATATATATATATATATATATATATATATATATACGCAGTGGAGGAGATACACACATACACATAACCAAGTAAACACATTTTAATGTTGTACAAAACATCTGCATCACTGCAGTACTTTGGGTGGTGGAAGCTGAGAAATGATGCTGTTCCTTCTCCTTTCACACCCCAAATGGATGATTATTCTCCCTCTAAATGCTGTGATGAACTAATCCGTAGTGGTCATTCATAACATCCAATGGACCTTTAGAGCAAATAAAATCTTCGAGCAGTGAATATTGCTTTCTAAATGCGGTCCGCAACTCAGTGTGGATGAGTAGGGGCAGGCTATGCATCATTTACCATACTGTACGCACCTAAGGGGCATCAATAAGTCAAGCCTGCACTTGAACCCCAGGTGCAAGAACAAGGCAGGCCTTGAAACATTCCTGGACAAACTGCAATACTTCTCAGATTGACGCAACACTTCTCAGTTTCTTCAGACATGATGAAGAAACTGAGCTGGCAGAGTGAACCCACTTGACTAAAGAACACGATGTTACTGCGAGACTTGTAGGGTTTTACCCAGAAGCGCTCTCAGTGCAGTCCTCCGCTATTGCTCCTAGTTCTTTTGAGTCTTAGCTTTCACAAGTGAGGAGGCAGCAAGCTAAAGGTCAGACAAGGTGGGTGAAAGGTTTGAGTTTGAATCCCCAGACTGGGGGTGGAAACAAAGTTTGACTCAAAAATTCCAACGCTGCGAAGATGCTTTTAAACAATGTGTTTAACCCCCAAATACTGATTGAAAGTGCATAATATAGTATAAATGAAAAGCAAGACTGCTGAAAAACATACTTTAATATCAGCTAATGTGACCTATTATGAGAAGTGTTTCTATGGAGAGACGTGCGAACTGTTCAAGGGTGTAAATTTGACCATTTTGGCTTCCGAAGCAACTAAGAGCTTGAAATCAGTGTGTCTTGTTTGGAGGCTCCACTCATCATGCAAACATTTTAAATGTGAACTTGAGAATACACATTAATATGGGTGGGCGAGTCATTATATCATACTCCATCCATGAGGCTCGTTTGCGTCAACAGTCCCATTCAGTGGTGCATGATGAAAGAGCTTTCTTTCCCTTCATCTCATCCCTTTGACCGAGTCTTTCCTCCTCTCTGACTATCATCTTCACCGCAACCAAAGCAGCTGGAGAGAATGAGGATTAAATATTGATATTGTGGCAGTGATGAAGTCTTAATAAGAGGGAGACAGTCCAAACAATGAAAGAGAGGGTCATACAGGGTGGAGGAAGGTGTGACGCCCAGTATGCCACCTCAGAGCCATTCCTCTTGTTATTTTATAAGGTCAACTCAATTATGTGGCCGCCACAGGTAATTTATTCAATTGGGACACTTAATAAACACTGGAGGGGAAGCTCCCGCCAGTTCCGAGAGTAGACTTTGTCACTTGCAATTTTAAATTATAGACCTGACTCGGAGGTACAAGTTACTGAAAACAGACAACAGGTATGATCTGTTGCTTGAGAGATGCTGCCAAAGTGAAAAAGAAAGACAGACGAAGCTCGTAGGGGAATTGGGAAATGGGAGGGGCCTTATTTAGCAACATCTATTTCCACAGTTGCACTGAAAACAAAGGGAAGAACAAAAGAAAAGTACCTCTTGAATTACTGGGGGAGCTGGCACACTTGTTTCCTGCGCTCTGTGTTGGAATAAAAGATTTGTCTGCGAATAATTTATTCCAGTGCTCCCTTTGCAATTTCCCTCTCCTTCCCCCAGTGATACACAGAGTTTTTTTTTTTGTGGTAGAATTCCAAATGATAAATACTGCACATTTATAAAAAGTTGAGAGGCGATATTTAGAACACAGGAAGATACCGCATAAGGCCTTATGCTTTATTCACGTCCCTGTGGGAGCCACAGTATCCGGGGATATGTTATGTAAAACTGGCCAAAGCCATGCTAATGTGATTTTGAATGCATGACTTCATCATCTGTGTACCACAGGTATTGCATTGCAGCACAGGTTGCTCACACTCACTGACCGGAATCATTAAATAAAATGATAGCCTTCATTACGATGAAGAAAAATTTGCTTCATAATAAAGACTCTAATAAAGACTCTAATAAAGACGTTTCCACATGACTCTGTCCTTTAACAGTCTTGATATTTTAGAGTGTGATGTTACGTCGGATCACGCTTGTGGGAATGGACTCGTCACCAAAGGGGATGCTGTTGAAATGATGCATGTGGGTGTACATTTGGTGTATTGCTGTCTTCGCCTGAAGCAAGAGATGAGAATATCGGAAAATAAAGAGACGTCCAGGAAAATTGAATTCATTTGGTTCAACACTGAAACGTACACTGTCAGAAAAGGGAAGAATGAAACATCGACAAAGCAACCTACCGCACATGCTACACATGATAACACTCTTGACATATCATAGTTACTAATCTATAACGATTTGATTGACAATTTTCCTTCTCTCTGATGTCCCTTTTTCCATTTGTTTTGTCATCTTTTGACCAAACTGCGGAGTCCTTTGGAGTCCTTGGAAAGCTCTGATCTGGTAGACAGACGAAATATATGACTCATTAAGGGTTTATGAGGCATCCTGACATCCATAGCCGTGGCGAACCAAGTATCCAGCCTCAATGAAAAGTCACTGAATAAGATACAGGAGGGTCTGTGCACCGAAAGCCAAAAACATAACAGTCTGTTAAACCAGCAGTGAAATGGAATTGAGGACAGACAAGATTAGATTAGATGTCAGACATTGCCAATCGAGATTTGTGTGACATGCCTCGATATGACTCCATTGTCCTCTAGTGAAATAGGCAATGGAGACACGAGGATCTATTCATGAATGGTGGGAGCAAAACGAAAATAGTTTTTTTTCATATCGTGCAGCACATAATGTTGCAACACTAAGTGAAGTGACTGATCTTTTTTTTTTTTTGGCACAGCGGGCAGCCTAATGGATATAGAAGCGAGCTTTGGACAAGGTCACTAGTTTGAATTTTGGCTCGAAAAAATTCAAAGTGTAAGGGAGGGAGTGTGAATAAGAAGCACTGTCGGCTCCCTCGTCAACTGGCACCCAAGTGGCCTTGATAAACAAGCGCCCTTGATCAAAGAATAGCCCCAACTGCTTCAATTATGCTACTCAGCAATAAAAGATTGTAAGAAGACAGGCAACTCTTCAGACCTGAGACTGCTCCTCCCAGGCCAGAGCTGTTAATATATAAATCAGGGTTGGCAACACACAACGCAATGCTCTGATCAGGGAAGTTTGTTCAGTTTGGTAGAAATGCAACCAGTTGCGGTGCGTAAATGAATGTGTCCATATAGATCCTTTCTCAAGATTCTTTTCTGTACCGCGTTCTTGCGGACTTGAAATGCCATCAGTGACAGCTCAAGTACTGTCCCAATTCAAGTTTGCCAAGTACGGGCCAAAACCCTGGAAGTGTTCGAGCTACTTATCTGCTTTGGGAGATGAGTTGTGTTAACTTGGCGTAAACAAGTATCCCAGCAGTCTTTGAACATCAGCGTGTGTTGATGGCAGAGGATATGAGCCACACTTCAGGCCTGGACACATCATAATTTAATAGCGTTAAGTTTCGCAGCAAAATCAATTAGTTAAAATCAGGCAGCGATGTCCGTGTCTGAAAAGTGAAGCCAATGCGGATGTGACTTAAAATCTGATTTTTCCGAATGGCCAATCCGAGTTAATTGTAACATTTTGGTCAGTAAACCACTGGCCTTCCGCAAAAGGCTGCCTGAAACCTACAGCCACTTATAATGTGTAAAGAGCAGTGTCCTGGGATTGATAGACACTTTGTTCATCTAACTTTGATGTTACCTGCCACACCTTTAGTCTTTTCATCTGGTGGCAGCACTTTAAATATTCATGACTGCGCTCCTTTGTGACAAGCTTCAGGAAAGGCCTCGTGATTCCTCCCTCTTTTTGTTCTGTGTGCAGAGACTTGTCATGTCCCTTGGTATTTATGAATGACTGCATCGTTTTTCTCGCTGAACTTTCTGCTCCAAGTGCGATCATTTTCCTGTCTTTCACACCGACACCAGAAGCTACAGAGCTATCCAGCTCTGATGCTGGTTTGTATGGAGGACAGAATATGAATTATGTATAAATTAATTAATTAACAAATGTATAAATAAATACAGGAATAAATGAATAAATGCTCAAATAAATGTTTGAATATATAAATAAATAAATAAAAGAATAATGAAATGCTCAAATAAATACTGAAATAAATAAATGCTGAAATAAATGTTGAAATAAATAAATAAAAGTATAAATAAATACAGAAATGCTGAAATAAATAAATAAAAGTATAAATAAATAAAGAAATGCTGAAATAAATATGGAAATAAATAAATGAATGTATTGATAAATTAATACGTTGATAATGAAACAGGACATAAAGAAATACATATCATATATTTATTTCTACATTTCTGTTCACCTACATTTATTCATTTATTTATTTATGTGTATGTATGCTAATGAGGTGGGAGGTCCTAACCTTTGTCTAAAGCAGGATTGGTCACAGGAGTGTGATCGCTTCTAGTCTACTACTTCTGCCTTGCACAGTAACGCTGAAGTTGACTTGCCCAGTGTTGCCAAATCGACGACTTTTTCTGGTGTTATTGGAGACTTTTCTGGTGTTATTGGAGACTTTTCTGGTGTTTTGGAGACTCTGACGTGAAAGCACGTTCTGCAGTTACTGTCCTCAACGAGCAGCGGGTGCTGCAGTGAGCCCCTCCGCCATCCCAAAGCACTCACAGGTGGTCAGTCTCACAGTAGTCCCAGCTGCAGACTGTGGAAGCCATTGGTGCTGCTCGCTAGTTTTTTGACATCATCTGCAGGGATGATTTGCTAGGAATCTGTTGCTTCTGTCTTGCTCCCCTACTTGACCAATCCTGCTTAAGAATGAGGTTCGGACCGCCTCCCTCATGAATTAACACAGACACAGAAATACAGAAATATATAAATGAAGGAATACAGAAATAGATTTATTTATGTATGTCCTGTTTAGGTATCAACTTTTATTTATTAATTTCAGCATTTATTTATTTTATTTATTCATTTCTGTATTTATACATTTATTTATGGATTATTCCTGTATTTATTTATACATTTATTAATGCATTTATTTAATTCTACTTAAGAATTCCTTCCATAGGTTTAGGATCACTGCTGGCATACTGGAATGCAGCAACACATCATTTTAACAGCAGGGTTACACTTGCAGCAGCAGAATGTGAGATATTTGCCTAAAATTGCATGTTAGACCCGGCATTTTGTATATATTGTACATTGGTTCATTATAACTGTTATATAAATTGTATTATCAATAATTTAATGTTTTAGAGAATTAATCTAAAGTTTAGCAATGTAGTTGACTCTAATTGCTACTCAAGTATTCATAATGATGAGACGCTGAAATGTGATCATTGTGTGGGCCTTCGGTAATTGCAGTTGGAATCGTCATGTTTGTACTGTACATGTTTGTGCTGCAAGTCTGCTACTGGCTTCAACCACGGCATTGAGTTGATGACCTTCATTGCAATTCACTCAGAGATTTGACTTCAAACCCTTCATTACTGTCACCATTGGATCTCTCGCATGCCTTGCATCATCACACACGATCACATTCCTTAACCACTGTGATTGCCTGCCCAAGCTACACATTTGAAAATTAGCAATCACTTTGTATATTCCTGTCAATAGACTCGGTGCCTGGCCTGCACTATAGAGCATGTTTTCCCCGGTTGGTAGTATATTTCCTTAAATGCTGTAGGGTGCCATACGGGGGCTAGTGCCTGGATGACAAATAGAACATTTCACATAATGGAAACCTGGCGTCTAAATGTATGTGTAATGCAGTTTTGGGCGTCTGATTTGTTAATGGCATCCTCTGCAGTGCTCATTGTGCTTAGTTTCACAGTATATGCCACACATTTAGAGCCCAAATACCAGATGTCAACACTGTACTGCGATTTATTCTTGCCATTTGTAATGAAAATAACTAAACTTAAATAATTATTATTGCACAAGTTCCTGGTAATTATTATTCTTAAGTGTTAGCAATAGCATAACAGATGCCCAGTACCCAGTGTGACTGGAAGGGGACTCATCACATGCCAAACCTCCAGTGTTAACAAAAAGAAGATATAATTGGTGAAATAATTTCAATAATTCAGAGGAAACCACAGTGGAAATTGTTGGTAACATCAGTGATTTTACATTCCACCTCCACACTGAGTGCTGGTGTGTGTGAGAATTCCATCAACATCCCTATTCTTTTCCTCAATCAATCTGTTTAAGGACTTTTAACCAGATAATTGCAGCCTCTTCTGCTATAATGTGCTTTTTAGGCTATTGTCATCTCATCAGTTAAGTGCTGCAACACATTTATATGTAGGTTAGCATGTCACCTGGGTGCTGTGCAAACATTATTCACCTTTTAATGGAGAGAGTGAATATGACACTGTTCTCATTTTATGATGTGTGCAATTATTGCTTCTGATTACAGTTGTGGGGAACTGTCCACTATAGCTGCGTCTAGCTCGTTGTACTGCAGTCTTCATTTCCATGAATCACTAGAGCAGTCTTGGCTTTACTAAGCTTTCTTTGACACATTTGTTCAGTGTGATGCAACATAAAATCAGTTACGTGCTCTCTGCTTCCTGAATCCTGCTTCTTTGCTCTGCTGTGATTCCATTTCCCAGGTGGCCTCCCCTACAGCAGGGGCCGTGTTTGTTTGATATGAACTCACCGCTGACCCTGCTGACCACAAATCATGTTGAAAGAGGAGTGAGAGAGTAGAGTAAACCTCCATCACGAGAGAGGAAAGTACCTTTTAAGGTCCGTCAAAGCCTTTGCTAATAGGGGTGATCCATCCAGGGCTTTCAAAATGTCACATCCCAGCCTCGTTCATTTGCATAACCTCTAAAGTATCCCAGAGAGCGTGCGGCGCATTGATTTAGCCAGTGGTTTGGGAGATGCTTCCCTTGTTGACACAGTCGTCTGAATGTGACTGTGGCACTCCTTAATCCACTAAACTGTGTGGCGAGTAAGTACTCCGCCGTGGTTTTACAACCCCATCATGAGTCATTCCCACACCCTCAGGCTTCCTAATCTGCTGACTACTCTTGGGTAAATATCATTATTTGATCTTTGATAAATCATGAATATATCTCGTAGTAGCTCACTGAAATGTTCAGTGAGCTTATGGCCTGAACTATAAAGAGCTGTGTGCGACTTTGAGAGCCTCACTCAGCAACTTTCAAGTCCATTAATGGAGGATTTCCAAAAACAGTAGAGCGGCTATAAGTGCATTAAACATTATGACTGTGTAAGAATACTTTACACAAAAGGAGGGGGATCAAAAACTGAAAGCACACGTATTACACTATTGTCTTTTATTGGTGGAAGGGGATTCAAGCATTTAAGCCACTGTATCCCCTCTGTGCATGCTCCAACATACAGTGTATACTGTATATATATATCTAGAGTTTTCAATCAACTTATCATACTAACTAGCTTTACAAAAACACTGTTTCTTTAATCACATGTCTCCTACGTTGACCATCAAATGTTGAGGATGCTGACTTGGGGCAGTTTTTTGAGGACGACCCCTTTTACAGGGTTTGGGTTTTAAAATGAGTAACACTGGTAACACGACAACAACAGCTGGAGACTTTCTTTTAATCAACTAACAGAGCTAACTTTAGCTTAGTTAGCTAAATAGCATGCTTAACTGCACAAAGGTTGGTGTCAGTTGTGTTGTCCAACAAAAAAACTGAGCAGGAGAATTAAAACAGCTACATATACTAAGTAGCACAGACATACAAGATAAGTCTTATTCCTTTGAGACACAATGTAAGGGTTCACCGCATCCCAGTCAGTAAGATGAAACCACCTGAAGGTAAGGCTGACCCATTGAAATGGATATGTGCAACTGGAGAAACACACCAAACAGGTCGCCCTTCCTGCCTCCTGGAGCCACACCAGAGAGAATCTCATGAATGAAACTTTTTTCATCGCTGCAGGTCTTTGAACACGATATCAAGATATTGTTTCCGGCACAGACGCAGACCACCGGATAGATTGTTGACACATTTCGCTACAACTCTGAAAGGCATTTTAAAGCATTGAATTTGTTCCAAATCATCGCTTCATATTATCATATCAAAACCCTTCACTCACCAGTTCCTCCGAGCATCAATAGCGATCATTTTGGTACATTCTCAGCCGTCGGCAGTGAAACTTTCATTCTCTTTTTGTTGACAGGTCACTTGCTAACATGATTCGAGTTTTAGGATGTGCTGTTTTAAATGTGTTTTTTCAACAATGAACAACAAACTAAATGAAGAGTATGTTAAGATAATGGATAATGATATTGCTCACGTCTCTGTTGTTAAGAAGAAAAGGATTCAATTCAAACTGACTCTGACTCATCAGGGACTTCACTATATTGATTCATGATGCACGTTTATTGTTAAATTAGAACCTGTAATTGTGCGTTTGCACTTTTCTCTGCTGTGTCTTCTCAGTCTCTGCCTCTGGCGTTTCTCAACGGACGCCGTGCATCCAGACACAACTAAGCGATGATGAAATTCATTGGCAACTATTTTTATGAATCAGTTTTAATCAATTTAATTGATTAACTGTTGCAGCCCTAGATTCCTTATGTATCATGACAAGAAGTGGTGACACCTGTTGTTAAAAAGCTATGGAAATAATACTTTCTTGCATAATTTACTAGAGGTTTTTCTCTCATAGTGGAGCATTGTAGCAGCTAAAAAGCTGCTTTAGGAGTTGGTGGAGAGCAAAACAGAGATAAAAGAGAGAGAGAACATTGGAGTTACATTCAACAGAAGGCCAGAAACACAACTTAGTGTTGCTAACAACTTAATTACGTTAATTATCGTTGTATCCAGGTTGTTGCAAAACTCCATTTTGCGTCTTCTGTTGCAAAGTCCATTTATCAAGCAATAATATGAAATATTTTTCTCCTTCCAGTTTCTCATTTGCTGTTTTTCTCTGATATAATAATATCTAATGAAAATAACAGTTGCTTTAAAAGGTTTAAGTGAACCGTATGAGACTTTTTTTTGACAAATATATCATAAACATTTCTTGACAAATCGATAGATTAATTGTTTTGACTGTATTGTTGAGTTTGAGTTCAGTTGAGGTTCTAACTTTTGCCAAAATACATATTATCAGGTTATGTAAAAGTATAATTTCTACTCAGATATATTGATTTTTTTCTCCATCTCCATATTGTCTAACTTTTATTTTTGTCAACTACAACTTAGCTGGCAACCACTGTGAGTTATCTCAGCATTGCAAACTGCAATTAATACTTTTGGCAAAAACCCAACCACACAATGCATTTTGTACAAGCTCAGTCTGCAAAACAATAAACCATTAACATGCATGATTGTGATGTATTATACTGGAAATAAAAATGTGGCGTACTTCATATGCTTCACTGAATCGATTGGGAGTTGCAACATCAGTTGGAGTGCTTGTGTGTGTGTGTGAGTGTGTGAGTGTGTGAGTGAGAGAGAGAGAGAGAGAGAGAGAGAGAGAGAGAGAGAGAGAGAGAGAGAGAGAGAGAGAGAGAGAGAGAGAGAGGAGAATGATTCATTGGGGAAAGGGCTAGGGTGAGGTTCAGGAATGATGATGAAAATCGATAAAGAATAATAAATGAGAAACAACTAGATTATAGAGGTTATTATGATGTGGAAAAAGACAGTCTTCGTCCTTTCTGTTCACACGAGAGAGTACAGTGGGAGACAAAAGCATGGAAAACACCTAAATGGGGTAACGCTGAATTGCATTTGCTGTGGCTGTTCGCCGCCTCTTTTTGAACGATAGAGGGTGGCTGTAGCCTCAAGGTTAGCGAAGCACGATTGTGAGCAGAAGGTCAACGGATTGAACTTCTCTGGGTGCAGGAAGGGAGCGAATAATCTCTTGCCCCCAACTACTAATTAGGTGCCCTTGAGCAAGGTCTGAAACCCCCAACTGCTCCAATGCATCTACTCAGGGGTGCACCGTATGGAGCATCTCCCAGGTGTAAGAGTGTAATGCGTGAAAAGCAGCGCTCAGTCTCTTCTGGATAAATCTATTTTTCAGAAAAGAACAGCAGCACCACAATGCTGGCTGAAACACAATGAGTTCTTGTGTGAACTGGCAGAATTGAACGTTTGTTGAATACATACAGCACTGGTTAGTAGAAATGCAATCATAGGCATAAACGATGCCGGGAAATTAAAAAGCAAGCTCTGCTTTTGGCTTTCTTTATCTTTAAGGAAACATACAGAAGCTGTCTGCAGATTAATTAAAACCTTAATGTATTGGTTCGTATATGCCTGTGGAAGAATACTGACAAATAAATCGACAGCTTGTGCCTTTCAAGGAAATCCTCATGCTTTAACAAAACCAAACTCACAGTTGTTTAACAGCAGGTGAAAACAGAGATAGCTAAAAAAAAATGAAAATGAATCTTCTTTCAACAGCCTTAAGAGGACGTTTGGACGGGGATACACCAGTGTTTAGAGCCTGGAATCACAATCGTTGTGTTTACTGAACTGCAAGTGGAACAAAAATGTGATGTTGCACGTGTGGTTTTGTCTCACATTCGTCACAATGAGCAATAGATGGCTTAAACATGGAATCAATTTTTGATAAGGTTAATATGATTAAGGCCCCATTTTATTTCCTAAACCAGTCAAAAGAAAACCCAAATCCACATTTGTAGGTGTGTTTCAAACCATATGAATGAAGAGATAAGAGAGAACTTAATGAATTGTTTGTTTCGGATTTTCTTGCTGTCAATCTTTAAACCTTCAAAATGAATAGATTCTGTGCTTCTTCAGGGCACTGAACAAGCTGTAAACACAAAATTGGCATGCTATCCCCCTAAAAGTTGATTTGGCAGACAGTGGCTTTCCAAAACATTCAGCACATAAAGAGCAACATTTGCCTTCATTTACCATTATGTTTTTGAGTCCTCTATTTTTATCTGTTTGCTCTCCACAAACTCGCTCCATCAGATTTAACCAGTATTAACTGGTTACATGTGATTTGAAGTTAGCTCATGAATGACATTTTGAAATGCTACATCAGAATGTCCTGCTTCTCTCTGAGTGACACCTTGAGGTGGTCAGCTGTTAACCTGAAGTGGAATGGTTTTGTAACAATGCACCATTTCCTCTAAAATTGAATCTGAAATTAGCCAAATTGTCTCATGAATGAGATTTTGAAGGGCTTTGATTTTGAAATTGTAGATACAGCAAAAATACTCATTGTTGCACCGGTTATACAAACCTTCCATTTAACGACTACAATTAACAAACTCAAAACGCCGATCATAAAAGGTGTCTCTGTGGTGACGGTTTATGTATTCAAAAGAAATCAAACCAAGAACTGTCTATATTCTCTGTTCTTTAATAGTTAAAGGCATTTTGGCTCACGGCAAAGACTCTCCTTTCTTTGCCGTGAGCCGGGCAGGTAGCATACTGCAGCTCGAAATGGCTGATGAGAATTAACAAAAATAGTAAAGTAAAAACAAAAGAATGAGCTGAAAGAAGACGCTCCGTAAAGCTTAGAGGAGCTGCAGACTCGGATCATGATTCTCTGTTGTTTTGTCACCGCAAACAACACCTTTCCCTTTACATGGAGCTATCACGCCTGTTGTTAATAACAAAATATTGATTATTGCAGCTTTAACGTGTTTTTTGTTGTCAATCCTGAATCAAATTTACACGAATCTAAAGGGACTAAATAACGTGTGCAAAATAAAACTATCTTGAATCAATACTAGAGAGTGAAACGGGCACTCGCCAAGGCCAAGGCCAGGCAGGACTCGTATCATTTAACAGCACTCATCTAATAAAGCACTCTTACAGCAGCAATAGGAACAGTGTGGCTGGACGCCCACCAGCACTGCATATGACTCAGATGATCAGCTTCGTTTTTATTGTTGCATATTGTATTACCCGGACATGAGGCCATGCATTTCAAGGGCCGTGGCTTTATCATAAAAGAATGACCAAGTGCTTTGATGAAATTGAAGAGGCCATGCACAGCTGGCTGTGGTGGATGAGGTGGATGGAGTGGTGAGGGTGTGGGGACGTGGGGGTGAAGTGGCAGGGCTGAAGCAGGGAGACTCCGAGCTGAGAGCACACCTCCGAGAGCTCCATCTGTTCCCTTCGTCAAATCCTGATGGACAGGAAATCCTGTGCCAGGACCTTGCTGGCTGCCCCTCCTGGCAATGTGCACATGCTGAAAAGCGTACGCCATACACAGTGACACAAGCACAAACACACACAGATGTACAGTACACACACACACACGCACACACAAACAGTCTACAGCTGTAATTGAAAACTCAGGATGGGGCTCGTCAGAGAATGTAAGAACGCATTTTTCTCCCACTCCTCCTCTTGACCTCAGGGCCAGAGGTACGACAGGGACTCTGCACTGGAGGAAACCGACAAGGGAATAACCATCTGCTTGTGATGTAGCTGTACCATGGTGCTCAATGCTCATTCACCCACAATTAGCAAGGTTGAGACTATTCAAAGGTGAAACCTCTGTTTGTCATGTCTTGTGGAGGGAACAGCGCTTCACTCTCATCTTTCGTGGCTGAGAGGATTTGTCTCAGCGAGGTGTTTCTGCTGCGAGTTTGAAATCACTGTTGTCAACAGAGTTTCTCCCAGGATTAGATCTCCAGTTTCATTACGATGGCCCTGATAGCATCTCCCGCAGAATTGAAAGAAGGTGGCTGATTATTTTACACTAAAAATATTTCCCTCCTCGCCAGACTGAAATTAATTTCGAGTTAAAAGAGACTTGTGTTGCCTCGATGTAGGACAGAGCCACATATTCCCCTTTGAAGCTAAGTGATTAAATGCTGCTTTTGAACTTGCTTGTCAATCAGTATAACTTCATTGTAGATTTGATCTCTTGTATTTCAAAAGTGCCTGCTGTGTGGGTGGACACCTTTGTGTTCACAGCTGCATGTGTGAAATATGAAGATAGACGCAGTATCGACTGCTCGGCATCCAGCAGTTCAGGATGGTACCGTTCATTTAGGAGCTATGGAGACAGTGGCGCTTTAGATATTCTCACGCTTTGTGTTGGCTCACTCGTCTAATCTGTTGTTGTTTGGAAAAATCAGACTGGATGTTAAATACAGCAAGTGTGTGAGCGCAAGCGGGTATACGACAGTGTGGGGAGAATTGACAACGAAAGGATTGAGACCGCTGACAGCACCATGAAACTCGCATCACTCGCAACTGCAATCTGCCCCGTCACAAGGTCCAATTCACAAAAGATATTGCGATAAATGTTGCCTTTGCGCTCCGAGCGGAGTGAGCAGAACAATAACAGAGAGAAAAAAGGAAAAAAATGTATTTGCAGATCGAGAGCGACTGGTCCTGACTGACAATGTGCAGAGGCAGTCTTAAACATGTTCAGGTGAGGAATGTAAACGTGCCGGAGAGAAACTGTATTTTTGATCTCATGGTCACTGGAAAGTCTGGGCGTGACGCCCCTTATGAATGTGCTTCAGTTACCATCAACTCTCTGAAGATGATAATTATTTCACTATAACTGCGTTTCGCTATTAGCGCTGATCTTTGTGAATTGCTTTTTTTTTTTAAATGTGGCTCATTTTTATAGAAAGGAGACAACTTTACACCAAATGTATGCATATTACCTAATTTAATCTTTCACTCTTTGTCTGTGCTTTTGAGAACCACACTACGCACACACACACACACTCGTTTTTGTCTTATTTCTGCAGTATACGCGGCCGAAAAAGCTGCACAATCCTTTTGTTGAATTCATGAATGTGTGTCTTTAATATGGAGATTTTTTTCATATGATGATGGCCATTTAAAAAACATTCTGATGGCTTAAGTTTTTGTTTGTAGAGAAAATTGGACAAATATTTTTGTAAAGAAATATGCATGGCAGAGTGCTGCTATGTTAAGCCCGAAGAAGGCAGCTGATAAGTCTTCCTGTATGTTGAGATTGAAGGCCGAGGCGCAAACAGTGATGTGAAAGTAGATTTTTGTGAAAATACTTTAATATCATGAAATCCTTATCATCCTGCGCTACTTTAGAGTAGAGTAGTTTTTGAAGTGAATGAATTGTTTTTGTCATCGACATTACCTGGCTGGTGGAGGGGCACAGGTGTATTTGTGCATGTAAATCAGTAAAATATGGCTAACAGTACAATTAAAAGACTGAGAAAGTGAGCAAGAGAGATGGAGAAAAAAATCCACAGGCCATCAGTGTAACCTCTCAGTCTAACACATGCACATGCAGTGTATAATAGGCTACTGGGTGAAAGGTCTATAGTGCAACTGTCTGAGGAAATCAGGGGCTGTCAAGAATTAATAAAGGCGGCGGTCCACCACTTTAACCATTTTGTAATTCACCGATTCAAATCTCATTTGTGGGCTGTAAAAGCAGGGATATCCTGTCATAACACAAGTGTGACAGGGAACTGCCTGCCTCTGTTGGACCAACTCATGCTTGATAGTGCATTATCATTAGCGGGGAGCCGCAGATTAATATTTCATTAGGACTGTGGCTTTGCAGGGGCTTCCAGGCATACCAAGTGATATGTTATTCCCTGCTTCACACCGATTACTCTATCACAGGCAGGGCCTGGATACAAGAGCTCTTATTATGATGGACAGAGCAGTGGAGCAAGGTGTTCAGGGGAAAAAAAGAGATATCCCTATTTAACGGTGAGTAGACATGGCCGGCCAAACTGGTGTATCATCACTTTTCAGGGCATGGCCATAACAAACCATTATTGGGCTGCTATGGGTGGTGGGGAGGAGAGCCATTCTTTAACAGGAGTGCTTGTCACAGACTGCAGGGATGGCTAACTCCCTTTGGATTGAAATCTGTAACAAAACAACAGCATGGAGAGACTATTTAAGACCAAATATCATGATGTTTAGTAAGTTGTAAGATACAGCAGGTCTCACTGATAACATCACTTATCCAACTACTTCAGCGATATCAAAGACTGTTGTAATTATACAACTCAAGGTCACTCAACTAATGCTGTTAGACATCAGAGTTTTATGTCCACGATAACAACAAAATGGGAAACCACTCGTGAAAAACATTCCTCCATACTTGTGGTAGAAAACTCTACCGGGTGCCTTAAACCTTCCTTGCTTGTCTTAAAGATCTGTCTATGATACTGTAGCAATAAGCTTTTTGGTTTATCGTGTTTTTATCTTCAACAATTTAAATTGTTTGTCAGGACTGTTTGCAGTTATTATCGTCACTCTAACAATGAATAGTTTACTGTGACAGGGGAGTACGACTTTTATAAAATAAGAAGGGAAAGTCAACCTGATTAGATATCAAGCTGCATAATCGTGGTTTTATTATTTTAGATGTATATTTACAGATGTTTTTTCTACTCTGCCTATTATTAGCTATTAAATTCCTCGACATATGGTTTGACATTTTACCCACATGTATAACTGAAAACCCACCTTGCATTAATCTCCTCGCATGGCATTTCAGTGATAGTTTGACAGCCGCATACAAGAAGAATCACTCTCCTGGAGCTTGTGGATTGCTTGTACTGTATGTTAGGCGGAATCAGATTTGATCAAGAAAACTGTTTGATAAAACTTAAGCAAAACCTCCCATCCGCAAAGTGCCAGTATTATTTTTGACATTCTCTAGAAACTGGGATTCTTCAAAGATGGCATGTTTAAACCTAGAACTGTTTGAAATATCAAAGCGGTTGTATGGCAACTTTATAAATGGCACCGTGGGGGATCTTCCTCTCTTTTGATGCTCATTTCATGAGGAACTGTAATGACAGGTCTGAAGGTGTTTCAGGAAACCTATCAATGCAGAGGCGCTGCTCTTCTGTCATTCCTGTTTGAATACTCACTTTGAGGATATGAACATGAATCGTTATTTCATCCTCGAAACCTGCTCATTTCTCAACTTGTGAATGATGTAAATTCATGACTTACAGAGTAATTGCAATTGCCATTTTCCTGGATTTGCAAGGCCCCTATCAGAGGTGTCTATTACAGTCTAAAAGCATTATGCACATAAACCTGGAAGATTTCATTCACATCTCAAGGAAAAACTGTCAAGGCAAGGCAAGGCAAGTTTATTTGTAGAGCACATTTCAACAACAAGGTAATTAAAAGTGCTTCACATGAAACCATTAAAAGCATAAAGGCAAAAGTAAAGGAGATTTAAAACATACATTGAAACAATAATCGATGTCTCCCTGAGACATTGCTGCACGCAATCAACCATACACTGCCGCAATTCTGCAATTACTCGCACACAAACCACGTCTGGAAAAGATCTCTGCCGATCTGCGTTTTATAGTGTACGCCTTGCACGAACTCGGCCCCGGAGGAAATGGAGATATATTGTGCAGTCCTTTTAAAACCATTGAAAGCATCAAAACATAAGGCAAAAGAAAGGGAGATTTAACAGCAATTAAGAACAGTGTAAGAAATAAAATTCAGTAGTAAAATGCAGAAATGCAGGAAATTGATTAATATATTAATTGAATGTGGCTCAATTAAAGGCAGCAGCAAACAGAAAAGTCTTCAATCTTGATTTAAATGAGCTGAGGGTCTCAGCAGACCTGCAGCTTTCTGGGACTTTGTTCCAGATATGTGGAGCAGAAAAACTGAACGCTGCTTCTCCATGTTTAGTTCTGACTCTGGGAACAGAAAGTAGACCCGTCCCAGACGACCTAAGGGGTCGGGATGGTTCATAAGGTAGCAGCAGATCAGAGATGTATTTTGGCCCTCAACCATTCAGCCATTGTAACTGCATTATAAAGCAGATATTAGTCTCAAGAAAGTCAATGAGGAATCTCTTTATTTCTACATGGTCCAAGACTGCTACTGACAGACTAATGATAGTTATATACAAGCCAATAGGCTGAACAGCAGGGTGTTTATGTAGAAATGTGAGCTACACTAATGGCTGCATTGACCCAACAGGGTGTAAGCATGCAAAAGGCAATCATCCCTGAGTAATGCCTCCATTTTATAATTTGGGGCTGAGACAACATGATTGTTACTCTATTTGTTTATCCCGCTCTCAGAACACTTTTGGTCTGTTTGTACACAGGCTCGCTCTCATTTATCAGTCTCCTCCATCATTTCTATTCTACACAGTGCTGATCCAATCCAGCTCATAGAATCTCTAATAAGCTTTAATTAAGTTGACCAAACCTCCCTCCTCCCTTTCCTGCCATCCGTTTGGGACGAGGGTGGCTGCAGATAAAAAATATGGTGCTGATTGCTATGCACACAATGTGCTCAATGACTTCATGACCAGCTAATCAGCCCATCAATCGTGTTAATGAGCAGTTGCTGTGGTAATTCACACTCACCGACCACTTTATTAGGTACACCTGTTCAACTGCTCTTTAACGCAAGTATCTAATCAGCCAATCCCGTGGCAGCAACTCAAGACATTTAGACATGTAGACATGGGGAAGATCTACAGAACTCCAAGTTGTAAATCAGAATTGGGAAGAAAGGTGATGTAAGGGACTATAAACGTAGCATGGTACTTGGTGCCAGACAAGCTGGTTTGAGTATTTGAGAAAAAGCTGATCTATTGTGATTTTCTCGCACAATTGTCTCTAGGGTTTACAGAGGATGGTCCGAAAACGTGGAAACATCCAGCAAACGACAGTTTTCTGGGTGAAAATGATTGATGGCAGAGGTCAGAAGAGAATGACCAGACTGATTTGAGCTGATAGAAAGGCAGCAGTAACTCAAACAACCGAGGTATGCAGAAGAGCACCTCCAAACGCACAAACCCTCGAACCTTGAAGCAGATGGGTTATAGCAGCAGAAGACCTCAGTGGGGGCCACTCATGTCAGCTAAGAACAGGAAACTGAGGCTACAATAGGAATGGGCTGTCCAAAATCAAATGGAAAAAAATTTGGATGGTAGGGTCAGAATTTGGCAAAAAACAAAAACGAAAGCATGGATCCATTTTGATTATATTCACGGTTCGTTTTGTAGTGAAACTGAGGCATTTATTGACAAATATTGCTATCAGTAAAGCTTGCAGTGTCTTCCTTCTTATCTTGGACTTTGATGGAATGTCAACGTCAACAGCACTCAGAGATACAGTGTCACCAATGCCCCTGACGATCAGATCAGTTATTTGAGTGAAGGGGTAGTTCACATGTGCTGTTGTCCACAGTGCACCTGGGAATGACCAGGTGCACTCACGTTATTGCTCTCCATTTGGTACCACTGGCCTTTCTGTCCATTATTGTTGACACAAGTACAGCTACTGATTTCATATCTCGTCCACTGACAGCTGTGCGCACACACGTGCATCCACAGTACACACTCCACTTGGAGTCTTCTCTCTTATGCATCATTAACCCTGTCATTAACAAATGACTCCTGCAGCAAACATCTCAAGTAATGCCACCTATTATTGATCATCGGAATCTGTCACCACAGACAACGACCGTTGAATCGTTGTAATGTTATGGCATTTGCTCCAGTACACAGTGCATGGTCAATGCCAGTCTGACCTGTTTTGGACTTTGTGTGCAGTGCCGTATACGTTGGAGAAAGAGCAAAATACTTCAGTCAACAGGTCAGAGCTGCTAGCTGAGTGCAGAGCTGTGCTGTTGTTTATTGTGTCCTCCCCTCAGTTTGACATTCAGCATGGTTTCCCCCATGCTACAGACCCTTTGACCCCTTCACATCCATCTCCTAGACTGCTGGTGACTCATTCTGACCTGAGTTGTGGGCTCAGCAGAGCTCCAAAAGAAGATCTGGGAAGCATCCTCCTCCAACAGCATCAATAATTAATTTTGCAGGTGGGCACTACCAGGAAGAATGCGTAGAGCCTTCCTAAATTTATATTATGTATTTATGCATGTCCGTTCTTACATTGCAACAGCATAAACAAAAAGGCTACACACATTTTGTTAGCCGACTCTGATTTGTTTTGCTAGCTCTGTACTTGATTTTCTCTCTGCATAGCTTTTCTTTACTGTTGTGGCAAAATGACGAGAAGAGACGGCGAACTGGAGTTTGCAACCAGCAGGTAGTGTTTTAATAAGATCAAGCCAACATCAACCAGGTCAGTATATTGAAACGACTCCCCTGTACTGCTTTTCACAGATCACTCCTATATAGTCAAACTTCACGCCTCTTTCGCTGTGCTCACCTCTCAAGAATGTTGTTTGGTTGGTGCCCCCGTGTCTGCTCCTAATCTCTTCTTAAGAATGTTGTTTGGTACCAGAATATGTGTTACATATCAACTGTTTACTTGTGATATGAGGTTTTACGTCTCAAATGATTCTGGATATTTTGACATAAGAGGAACACTCGTGTTTACTGCAATCATGGAAGTTAAGATTGTAACAACAGTTGGATTCACAAGTTATATGATGGTTTTCTTCAACATTACACATCAATTTTTCAGAATTAAACGTGTCAGTCACAGTTGAACTTTACAATGCACCTTCAACCTGTCTCCACATTACAGTATTTCTAGTCCATGTTGAAAAAATTGTCAAAGGGCATTGAACATGATTTTTCATGTCCCCTCCCCCCGCCCCAGCTCAATGGTTAGGTTGTACCTATTGTCATATTAATTGCCTTTTTCATACATCGGTCTTATAGAACAGACAGGATAGGTGACATGTGGTAGGTTTCTCAAGCGACTTTTTCCTAAGTTAACACCAGCACTCTGTTTTATTATCCTGAAAACAGTCAAATTCCCAGGACGCTTTTGTAACAATTTCTGTGTTACTCTCTGCATGGTTGATGTTATGGCTTCAAGAGGGTTCTCTGAAGTCCCAAGCTCCTCTGAGCTGATGCAGCGTAGAGTTGGAACCATCAGGAAACAAAGGACTGATGGAGCATAAGCTCCCATTTTCCAGAGCAAGTTAAAAGCAGCACAGTTCCTTCTAATGCTCAGAGGCCTATTTTAGATACAGGGAGCTTTTAATGTCGAATGCACACTGCTGGGCTCAATGACAATGTCGATGGTGAAAGAGAGACTTCAAAAAAGCAACAAAGATGGAATGTACCACACTTTTAGCAAGAGGGATGTGCTGCGGAATGAATGAGGTGCAAATGAGTGAAAGTATCCCCAAAAAAATGACATATTTCAGTTGCTCCTTGAAACATTGTTGAAATGTATAGTTTATATTCTTATTTGACAAATTGGGTTGGTGTGCAAGGAAAACATACCTTTTCTACATCTGCCTATCCTGTTAAGGGCGGCTGGTTCTGGAGTTTCTCTCAGCATGCACTGACTATGAGTGTGTGTGTGCATACATGAAATACATACAATACATACGTGTGTACATACATGAAATATTATGACGATAAGAAGGATTAAATAGCATTTTATAATAATTACATATTTCAGAAAGTGTTGTCTCCTTTATATGTTTGCCACAATTTTCTCATGTCAAAGTTTATTTATTTGTTTGTTAATAGAAGCTGATAGCACTATTTAATCCCTGGTTAGTGCAGTCATCGTGACTGTAAAATTGTCTATTCATGACCAGTGATTTGTACTTCATGTCAGTTTTCAAATATATTTATTTGTGACTGCTTTAATAGTATTAATTGGAAAACAGCTCTTCAAATGGGCATTTAAATTGTAGCGTGTCGACATCGCCTACGTGATAGTGCTGTTCAACAGTGGATTCTCATGTATCCTAAAGCAAAGGGGGGAAAAGAAGGAAATACAAATTGTTGTCCCCACAAAGAGACCGAAAAACATTACTTCTTGATGGGCAGAGACAAAAAAAAGACGTGTCCTCTCTGGTGGAAATTTATACTGAAATGCACCCCACAGGGCCTGAGTAAATCTCCCTAGGCTTTGGAGAGCGCACTCTCTCAAGGAAACAACCTAAAATCAACAGCATGTCCGTGTTTTTTTGATCCCTTTGCAAAAGATCAAAGGGCTTTTCATTAGGTCTCTTACAATAAAGATAAAGTCACCAGTGTTTTAGCCTTGATATCTAATTCCCCTTGTTCCACTTCATCCTCGCTATACCATCTTTCACTAACGGCTTCAACAATGGATTGCTGGATGTCAGCACATTATTCACCTGGGCCTGGCAAAGCTGGAGTAAAAGAGGAGGGTGATTATGTGCTGATTTACTTTCGCCGTACATCAGGCCTGTGTTCTGTTCCTCCTGAATCATTTTTATTTCAGGGTGATTAGAAGACAGACTACAAGGTCCAGACCTCTGTTGTACCCTGCAAAGAAAGTAAAACCTTATACCAGCACTACAATTTTATCAGCACTATTTCCAAGTTTCTCTTTTCACAGTGACAGCAATTCTTTCAAACTCCAATCATGATGTAGTCTACAGTTGTTTTGTCTGCTATTTTTCTTTAACCTCAAAAGTCATGATGAGAGATCATGTAAGGATAGATAATACACTCTCACCCGATCTCAATTGCTGTAGCTTCCACACTACAGCTTCACAGTGTTGAGTGAGCCATTTGATAACAATCATCTGTGCTGATCTCTGATGACAGGGCAGGGGTATGGGGGTCTGGCAGAGCTCATCTGATGAATGAGTGGAAAGGGAGGCACAACGGCAAACAGGGAATCCATCTGGCCAGGAGAGGGCTCTGGATGTTAGGAAACTAACAAAGACCCTGCATAGTGGGAAATGCCAGGCTTTAGAAAGCTGGTTAGTTAGATCTGCCATCGTCCTCTTCCTCATCCTCCTCTATACTGTTTTCTGTCTCTTCCACGTCTTCCTTTTTCCTCCATCATCCACTTCTTCTTCTTCTTCTTCTTCTTCTTCTTCTTCTCCTTCTTCTTCTCCTTCTTCTTCTTCTTCTTCTTCCACCCTCTTCGTCCTCTCCACCCTGCGCACCAAGACACCATTAACACCCTGGACTAGTCTCTCACTGCTGTTGAATATTTCAATATAGCTCTGCTTATCTGGCAGCCCCTATGACCTGCCTGGATGAGCGAGGGAGAGGCAGAGATTCGCATGGCGAGCTGTGGAATGGATACTATACACAGTCATATATAAGTGAAGAACTTGCCTCAAGGTGAGCAACCACATGAATACCAGATCTCCCCGCACTCTCATTTGTGTGGACAGGCACTGAATTCCATAACAGATACAGAATTCCATCCTTCATTTGGGAGTTTCTTTTCTGGATTCTGTTCAAATAGCTCAGGCAAAAAATTGAATAAATAAAAAAACCTCTGCTTTTCTTTTGGAAATACAAGTCAAACAGCCACGGGAATAAAGGCTTGTAAATGTAAAATGTTTTCTTGTTAATTCTTTGGTGAATTGTATTACAATTGTTGTAAGAAAGTGAAGTATCGAACTAAAATATTTCACAGTCCAGGTCCGTCCCACTCATGCTCTGTTCAGCACAAATCATTTCACCCCTGGTTAATGAAGCACACCTCTTGAGATGGAGGCTTGGGGGTCACTTCACTGAGGGAATGAATAAAACTATGAGCAAAATACTGTGGAGTAATCTTCCGTAAATATACACAAAGCAGTCACACTGTCGGGCTGCACAATTCTTTTCATCATCCTTTCATACCGATTGTTTTCTCTGTCAGCAAATAGCAAAACAAATGGCCAACCCAAGTTCCCAAAGCCCAGACTGATATCTTAGAATGTCTTTTTCTCTCCAGACAACAATCCAAAACCCAAAGAGTTTTTCTTTGATGACAAAGAAAACCCCAAAATATTCAAATTTGAGAAGCTGGAACATGCCAATTTTGCTTAAAAGATTAATTGATGACCAGAATAATTTCAGCTCTAAAGCAGCTACAATGTAACAATTAGCATTTAACTCAAATAGCCTGAACACTTGATATTCAAATGGTTTGCAAATTGCAGCTATTTCGTCAGAGGCAGCAGAGACTCCAGACTGCACTGAACCGCAAATACCATCAAATAGGATTGCCTACTTGTCAATATCTATTACCATTAGAGTGGTAATTTTATACATGTAGTCCCTGCATCTTAAACACATAGCCTTGTCTGTCCTTGAGTGGAGACTGACATCTTTCCAGAATGCACAATGAGATTGGGGAATTCATTGACCATCTAATCCTGTGGGAAAAAAACCCCAACTCCTCATTGTGAGTGCATTTGACTGGGTGGTTAGTGATCTACTTGTGGGTTGGTGTGTTGCTGTCAACAACAAACAGTGTGGTCTCACCACAGACTAGCAAACTGACAGTCTGGGGGGTTGGGACTGACCGTTGGGGGTCTGGGTGGCGGTGGACCACAGCGAATAGGAGGAAGGGTCTGGACCTCAGATCTACAATGGCAACCACACATTAGGGGGACACTGCTTGGGGAAAGATTTGACTCCAACCAAAGGAGAGGAGTTAAAGTATCATGGGATGGCAGCGTGGGGGGGGCAGAGAGGGTAGAGGACACCATGCTGCCTGTAATTGGTTTCTCTTTCTGGAATATCCATTGCTCCCTTTCTCTTGGAGAGCTGCTGTGCTCAGAAATCCACAACTGAGAGCCCAGCAGAGCCTATTGGATTTAACGGGAATCTGTATCTTAAAGGGGTGCTGGGCTGCAGGAGGGGGGGGGGGGGGGGGGGGCATCACAATCAATAATTCATAAGACCTCTTCTTATTAGGGCATCTTCTGACTGGGCTAGTGGTTCTTATGCCCGGCTCCGTGTCGGATGAGAAGCTTCTTGGAAAGCAAAGCTGCACAGGAACTGCCAGCTCTATGTTGGTTGCTATAGCTGCATACACTCTACCATTCCCATCCTGCACTCGCACCCATTCAGAGCAGATCCCTTTGTTGCTCATGATTTCTCAAACCTTTCAAATATGAATTCAGCTTCCAGCCCTCTTAGCATAACAACGAGGACGCTATAGGGCACTTGATATGTAAAAAGGTATTTGCATAGACAGAACAGGCAGCTGTGAAACTGTATTGTTTGTTCAATGAAAAAAAGACATGTTTTAAAAAAAAGTACAGACTAATGTGGAGAACAAATATGGTTTTATAATGATGCAGTTGTAAGAGTGTTCTGGCAGACAAGCACTTGACAAAACCAAAAATAAATCCCAAGCACCTAAGGGTAGATGCCTGAGTTTGAGTACTGCATGTTTTTACGGGTGAATTGATTTGTTTTCTTCTTTCAAATGGAACATTTATTTTTCATCCTCCATACAATATGCTTGCCGTTCAAGTTGTGAAAGTGCATTTTTAAGTCATAGTTTGTGGCGTTATTGAGCAAATATACAGCATATACATTTAAGTGTTTTTCAGTCAGTGTTAGGGATTTTGCTAATTGACTGAACCAGAATTGCAGAGCCGTTTGGACATGATCTCACAAGGATCCTAAGAGAAGCCCTGTGTGCCCCTGTCTGCATACCGGCCCAACACACGTGCGAGGTGACTGGTAACTGCGGAGTCATCGGGAGCTGGTGGCCAGGTCTCCTCTCTGGGCCTCTCTCATTAGACTGCAGCTGCAGCACATTAAGAGCAGACAAATTACTCATCTGCAATGTGGGGAGATGTAATCAAGACAACGCAGCTCCTGTGGATGCCTTTCTATCATCAGCTCCCCCCAGGTTCTTCCTCACACCTTGTTTGGCTCGTCATCCCAACCCGTAAACTTAACTAGATTTATTATCCTTAGTAGCATTTAGAGATATTACCTGGCAGTTACCGACCCTTCAACCCCAATGGGTTTAAATTCTTTTCATTTACGTCTCACCGTTTTAATCTTTGAAATATTGCGATCACCTTGCAGTGATGAATGCGTTTCTGAATATATTCCGGTACAAGGTCCACAAGGGACGCTGCTAGAGGTGATATTTCCAGGCACATTGAATTCCACAGGTTCACTTAATGCTACTAAAAGTGACTGCTGTGCAGGTAGGAGCCATGATGCGAAACAGATAAACAGTGATTACACTCACCGTGATAAATGAAAGGGCAGCTCGCCAATGAGAGGAGTTTTACTCACCATAGATCACAATTTGTAAGTGCTGCTTGCTTGGGATGCCAGAGTGGAGTGGAAGCCTGCTCTTTTTTATTCAATCAATATGATTTTATGCAGCGGTATGCCACATTAAAAAGGTGGCTGCAAAGCAAAACATTCGGCCTCTGAGACTATATCAAACACTTTCAGTCCATACCACCTTAAAGTCCAGATGAAATGACAAATAGCTTATTTTTTAAACCCTTTTAGATCGCATTTCCGGGCAGATTAGGCACCTATATGGCAATTTCTTCATATGTTTAGACCAAAATCGAATAATCTTTTCTTCCTGTAAAACTAAATATGACGTATAGGCTTACGAAAGCTAGTACCAACCAATAATATGACGTCCATCCATCAATCAAACGGGTTTTAGCGATAAGGGAGGTGTGTGTGGAGCCTCAGTCCTCTGTACCTCCGTATCGCGATACATTCAACGCAGCCCACTTTTTAGTGATACAGTCAAATGCAAAGGATTTGATTTAAATCCCAATCGGAACTTTACGATATATATATATGTATATATTAGGGGTATAACGGTACGCGTATTCGTATTGAACCGTTCGGTACGAGGCTCACGGTTCGGTACTCATGACGAACCGAATACGTTTGGAAAAAAAAATAAAACATTTTTTTTTTTAAAACCTTTATTTAACCAGGTAGTCCCATTGAGATTAAAAATCTCTTTTGCAAGATGTAAGTAACAATACTACATAACATTAAGGAGCAGTTTTTGTTTTTTATGCTTATGTGTTGCTAAGAAGACACCCCAGAAGATGGGTCACTCAGGTATAGTTCCATCATTGTTCAAAGTCAAAGAATAACTTTATGTTGTAATGAATAAATATATTTTAAAATCAAGTACATTTCTCTGGCATTTATAGTTTTCTACTGTACCGAAACGTGGCTCCACTGTATATATATATATATATTTGTTTCACTGGGGAATGTGCCACAGTAAAGAAGAGGCTATAACCTCCATTTTACTGGGACTTTAATGTTAATTCGCAGCGCATGCACCTATGATGATCATTCAAACATTTGAACCTCTTTATCTCTTTTCAGCAGGTAAAACCACATGATTTATTTGACCCTGCTGTTTTTCATAGCATTATTTGAACTGTTCAATGACTAATAACACCAGTGATGTGCGATACATATTTATAAGTACTGTGTTCCAGTACAGTTTTGAGAGACTTAAGTTGAATACTTTTTTTTTATACGCCGTACGACAGCCGAGGTTACTAGTTACTTTGTAGATTAAGATCTTTGTTGCTTTATAAAATGAGGAACATTGTTATAGAATAACTACCCAACAATTGTTTTGAAAGTAACTCCACCGGCTACAATTATATGCAGCTTACATTTCACATAATGTACTGTATATATGAGTGTTCTTTTGAATGCAAGACCTCAGCTGGTAAAGCATGTCATACCAGCAGACAACATAGGCCAGAATGACGAAGACATATAAACAGAATACATGTGCCAGTGGTCCTGCACATATTCCATAAATTACTCAAAGTTCTCAGTTAAGATATCTTGCTAACCAAGCTGCTCTTGACTTGAATAATGAATTTTTATGTGAAGCAGAAGAAGCACTGAACTGGGGTGACAAGGACTTGAATTCCTGCATTTTTCAGTGACTCCAGCTAATCTTGACTGACAAGACAGATAGTAACAAATAATGAAAGTTTGGTTGTACAAGATAAAATATAACCTTTCACTTAGAGCCACCTAACTTTTAGCGATACATGCATTTTTGTTTATTTTTCAACTACATCAGACAAATGACAGCGTGGGGACTGCAGTATGACGTGCAACAAAGGTTGGAATCGAATGCGGGGCGTTGCGGTTAATTGGCACGCACTGTAACCTTTCAGCTACTCGGCCGATGATTCAACATTTTGGCACGTATGGCAAATATGTAGCTCACCATAAAGACTGAAAGCTGAGGGAAAGTCTCTTCTGCTTCCCGTAAACCCACAGCTTTTATTTTTTTCAGTGGACAAAGCCAGGTTAGCTGTCTCGCCCTGTTTCCAGTCTTTGTGCTAAGCTAATCTAACAGGCTTCTGTCTGTAGCTTCATATTTAACAGAAAGACATGAGAGTGGTATCGATCTGTGAGCAAGAAAACAAATTACCTCATTTTCCAAAATGTCGAACTATTTCTTTAACAAACTAACACTTAAAATGATTAACCAGAAGTAAATACAAGTTGAAAATAAATCCCAACCCTCCTTTGATCCACTTAATAATCACATTTATTTCATTACTGTAAAGTGTTCCAGCTGAGTAATGAGAACCTCTGAAATGATTCAACCACTTGAGGCCAATGCCACATAAATACCTCATTTGTATCAATTTAGTGGGAGGGTTCAGGTATCACTGAGTTCGCACCTGTCTTGTCTACGAGTGATCAGTGGAATGCAAAGTCGACGCCTTCGTGGTTCCACCTGGAATTACAATTTAATTTATTCTCTTTTTCCTGCACCTTATAGATCTGCACGAACGGAAGAAGAAAGCGTTGAGTCCGATGATGATCAGAGACAAATCTCTCTCCAGTACAGTACATGTTTACTCTGCATAGCCATAACCAGAGCCTTTCCCTCCAGACAAGGAAAGAGACTGTGCATCCTCTCTGATGCAGCTGACAGTGCTCAGTTAGTAATGAGGCTGATTTTGTCCTTATGGGAACACCACCTGTTTGTATTCAGCCTGTTTGTATTGTAAGTCAGCTGTACCTCTAAATGCTTCTGTCTGAATTCAAAATATTTACTTGAGTAAGTATTAATACCTCACAAAGCTGAGGGGTAATCTGACAAATGTCTCCTTTCTTTACTTCGGTGACAATTTGAAGTTTAAACGCTGGGTTTTATGCTGACAGTTTAGTAAAACGTTAGAACAAGAACAAACTCACACTTCAAAAACACTCTTTGTACTTTATCTTTTTGCTTCCAGGATTCTTTGTTTGTTTCTGACAACTAAAATATCATTTGTTTTATTTCAATAATTGTTGGAAGAGGGAGGGGGGGGGGGCATGAAAGGCTTCTTTGTGAAGATATTCCAAAATAATCTCAAACAAGACGGCAACCATTAGACATTGTTTGCCATGGATATTAATCAGGCTTTGTTTATTGAAACAACATTTTAATGTCTTATTCTGTTTGAAATAATGAACTGCAACAAGATGAAAACAAGTTAATTTCTTAATCCATTCCCCGTTTCGCATTGCCCTATTACCCTTGAGTATTAGCAAGTTTTTTGTTCTTGTACAACAAAACTGTTTTTCCTACTTTAAATGATCTCTCTGCTTTTGTTTTTGTTGGTTTGTGTATTCGTGCATGTTTAACAGTGTGCTTATGATGCTCACTGGTCTAGTCAGATACTGATGTATGATATTTAAGGTATGTAACACAGTGACTTGTGTATTGCTACTTTCTCTGAATACAAACACTGGCCTGACAGTAAAAGTGACCAGCTGGATTTGTCTTTTTTTGTTCAAACCTGTGGTTTATTTGGGTGGCTGAATTGATTTCTTAAACTAGACACAATGGGCATCGTGCAAGACCCATATGTACCAACAAATGAACTGTTAAAAGAGTACTCAATTCAGGCAAACAGGTTTGATCAGATATCCAGGTGTGTCATGGTGAAGTCTGGTAATCTTGCTACTTTCTGACAACACAAGCCCACATTTTTTCATTTCCAAACTTATAGTCTTCAACCTGAACTGGCGCTGCCTTGAGTGAGGTCACGTCCGCTCTCGCATTGGCCCAATGTTTAGCAAGGACATGCAGGGAAAATATGTCATTGCTTTAGTATTCATTTCACACATTGTTTCATGCAGCCGCGGAATGTTGCATTCCTGCAGTATCTCAGGTGACCTAGGCAATCCATTGTTTATTTTTTTTAAATGTGGCGGCTGCGTAGAGGGAGTTGTGTCAGCACTTTGGGGGGCTGGGGCTTTGCCAGACTGTTGAGCTGCAATGACATGACGGATGTAAAAAATTGCCATTGACTGCTCTCCACCAAAATGGGACAATGTCCCTTGATAAAAGACTACTTGGCATTATCAGTTTAATTGTATTTGTGGGTACAGTATATGCCTGTCCATTCACCTTTCATTAACCTCCCATCATTGTTTTATGACAAAGGTTTTCAGTGGGCAGGCTTGACATAAAAAAAGCTGAAGTGACATCTCGGCGGTATAAGGGTGTGCTGCTGAAATGAAAGTGGACTAGCTCATATTCACTTATGGCGTTGTCAGAAAGAGGTATGTTTTTCTTCCTTTTTCATGTCAGTGCCTTTGGTTTCCTGCCTGCTTCATCTCTGCACTGTCACCTGGTTGTTGGGGGGTTTTTTAGCTGATATAAATAGCTCCACTTTCTGCAGCTGTGTGTATTGTTCGTCAGTGTTGCTGTCAGAGCCTGTTTACGCCACAAACAGCCTCTTGCTAAGGTCTGCGGTCCTCATACTGTCACATGTGATTGGCCGTCGACTGCTCGATGGCCCATTCTGCTGAGGGAGGGAGGAGTTGTGAAGCCCCAGAGGCGCCGGCAGTCACTGTCATCGCTGGGCCTGACTCTGGGCTTAGTGAATAAGCAAAGGTAAAGATTGATAGATGACATGAACATGATGTTGTTGGGGAGATGGGGGTTGCTGACAGAATATGCTTTGGATTGTAAAGGTCCTGAGAGGGCGAGCTTGACTTCAACTACACATGACTAACTGCCCCGAAGGCAGGTAGAGAAAAGGCCCTGTCGTAGTCTATTACTGTATCTCAGCTCTCGAGGCAACATTACAGCTACACAGCAAACGCATCTCCGCCTTCTGTATTGGGCTGCGGACAGAGATTTTGAAGTATCTGTGCTCGTTGGACTAAAATATAAATTGTGCTTGTTAAATCACACGCAACACACATTCACTCGTATCCCATGAGTAATGTGTGTGGCTCTGCTAATACATGTTTATCATGAAAATACGGTGTACATCTAATACCACTTGGAGTGAAAGGTGTCACATTATCACTGTGAAGAATCAATAAAACAATGGTGCCCAAGCTGGATGTGCTAAAAGGACATCCAGCTTGGATAGTAAGACTATTTTCTGATGCAGAGCTGAAATAGAAAAGCATTTTCCGAGGATTTTGTGTGTATTAGCCAAATCAACAGCACTCAGCCGAGCTCAATTGCAACACAGCCCCGCTGTTTAGCGCTCATCTTGCTGCGAGGTGCACATCATGTAATCCTTGAACGGTGACAGCACTAGCCACATTCTAATCTTTATTGTATGAATGAGGAAGGTGGTGTTTGAATGTGCTTTTCGTAATCTCCCTCTTTGACTCATACAACTACTATGCTATTAAAACTTTCTTTACTTTGGCACAGCATGATTGTCCATTATAGAGATGATAGGGCTCTCCAATTACTCTGGCTCTATGGGAAATGGACTTGCATTTATATTGCACCTTTCAAGTCTTCACTCAAAGTGCTGTTTACTACATGACATTCACCCATTCACACACATATTCATGCACTTATGGCAGAAGCTTCCATGCAAGGTGCCTCCTGCACTAAACTAATACACATTCACACACATGGCAGAGCCTTCGAGAGCAATTTGGGGTTCAGTATCCTGCCCAAGGACACTTCGACATGTGAACTGGAGGAGCCAGAGATCAAACCCCTCATCATACGGATAGAGGACGACCCGCTCGACCTCAGAGCCACAACCGTAGCTCAGAATAGAGAATCTTTAGTTGTTTGGGAACAGAGAACATTTGGGAAATATCCCAGCCTCCTTAATATGTAAATTCTTCACTTCTGGATTTTAGCACCATGTATTGGCAAATAAGAGGGCTCACAAAATTTCCAAAATGTTTTACCACATTTTACAGAAAGACTAAATTGATCATCCACGATAGCTTCTGGCTCAGTGTGGCTACTAGGTGAATAAATCTGTCCATCAAAGACAATTAGATAATGAAACCACACAGGGCCAGTCCGTTGTCTGCCTGAGGGTATGCCTCCTGTGTAGCTCTCTATGAAAATTAAGACACTTAAAATAGTGATGCCCTGACTCACTGGTCCCCAAACTGGTTTATTTTATCGAAATGATGGGGCTCTGATCTGCTTTCTTTTCACGCAGAACGAGAAGCTGGCATCAGCATGAAACACTTTACGTCAGCTGGTAACGACATGTGTGCTGCACAGCTTGTCATGAAAAAAATGACAGTCGCATGCTGCTGCTCAAGCCTCTAAATTCACTTGCATATTGATTCAATGTAAGATTATAATTCTATGAATATTTACAATATCATTCTGAACTTATACATTCTGACGCTCACTGGAGTCCAGAAATTGTGAATAAACTATAAAATATCGTGAACTATTATGATATGTAAAGAAATTGGCACTTACTACAAGCACCGCTTGGTTGTTTTAACTTAATTTGGACTAATAACAGTAATCAATGAAACAAAAAATACGTACGTTGTATGTACGTTTTCCTGAAAATTCCATATTGTTGACCATTGATTATGACCGTTATTCTACAAAATTGAGACCCTGTACATAAAATTGTATAAGTTCAATCAGAAAACATCAGAGGTTTGAATCAGAAATCTCAAGATCTTCAAAAAGACCTCGAAAAAAGTGTAAATTATTCATCAAATAATCAAAAATTAGAGTGGAAAATCGAGTTTGACATTGAGCCTACAGTGTCTTCACATTTGGATCGGTGGGTTATCCTGAATCAGTCAACGCGCACATTGATTTACAGTCGTGGAGCAATGAGACAGAAGTGAAAACTTTTTTCGTGAGTTTAAAGTGATTAATGTTTCTGTGATCATTATTATTACACCTACCTGTATCTCTTTATCCAGATGGGTGCGTTTTTCACGGATCCCTGAAGTGGTCATTCGCGTGTCACTCACTGAATAGGAGGCTGATCAAGCGGAAGGTGTTGTCATAGCAACTGCCAGAGGTACACAGGTAAGGGCACAGATGATTGCCCAAACTGAAGAGTGTTTGATGAGAGACAGGGGCCACTGTACAATCATGGCTCAGTGAGCCAGGTTCCATGTGACAAAAAATAAGAAGAAATAAAAACCCATTTGGGACGGTGCAGCAGAAATTCCCAAATGTCTGAAAATCACTGATGATTCGTCTGATAGACCAACCAGATCCGTCCGGCTTCACACCTTATGACAGTTCCATCTGCAATCTCAAAGGATTTGGACACTGGTGGTTCGATATGCAGGTCTTGCTGGAAGTTAGTAGACTCTGAAACGGCTGAAAATGCTGTATGTAACACAATGCACTATAACAGTGGTCCTCTATTTGAGGTTGTGATATTTTCTCCCTTCCAATACCTATTTTACAGTGTGAGATTTCCCCCCCCACTCTTGACATTAACCTTGTACAAGGTGTTCTTCTCGACCTTGTGTGAATCATGAGCATACAGCCTGCTCATGTAAGATTATGGCTCTAATAGTCCTCTACAGATGCCCCATTATTGATTCTCACATAGCGCAAATAGTCCGCTTAATGTACCAAGTCAGTGGAGCAAAACTGACATCATCCAGCCGTGGCCCCTTTTTCCCAGCATGGCACATAGAGATAAACGTTCTTCTAAACAAAGCAGCTTATTGTTGAGCCTTACCCCTGGCTGATGGATTAATTGTAGTAAATAAAATACATTTATTTCTCTGTCTTATCGATTTCACAGAGTTTATATACAGAAGGTGTACCTATGAGCAGAATCTGTGAGCATCCAAATCCCCAAAATGCCAACGATATGGAGCTTTTTATCTTTTTGTGCAGGGCCCTGCGTGAAGTCTTGTGACCACGCTGCAGTGTCAGGTGTTGTCTGGGTGAAAGCTGTGCAACAGGCACTCAAAGTCAAAAGCAGCCTTATGAGAAAGACAAGATGTCAGTGGAGGAAACAAAGAGACAGACAGCTGCGCTTGTCACAAGGGGTGTGAAAGATTTGCAATGCCCATGAAAATTGGGTTCTTGTACTTGAATGTCATCAGCCCATTAAAATCACAAAGGAAGTTTCCGTGTTAGTCCTCTCTATCTGTCAGTCTATTCATTCTACTGTACCAGCGTGTTTATTTGCACAAGTTAGGTCAGTTTGTCATAAAAAGCTGATGACAAACCTGGTGACATGTTAATATGGAAATTGTTTTTCTCTAGCGAGGGGAAATCAGGTTTCTCTGACCAGATTACTTGTTCATATGACATTTAAGAAATCAGCTTACTGGAGAAAGCGGACTGTAACTGCATGTATACGCTCTATATATATATATATATATATATATATATATATATATATATATATATATATATATATACACATGCATCCATCCATCCGAGTATGGGCAGTCTAGTATACATAATTTAATATTTCATTCCATTAATTATCTTTCAGCAGTGCACAGTATTTGTTTTGCCTTGTGAAATGTGCTTTGCCCTCATGTGCATGAGATTTTTCACCTATTACTGCAAAGCCAGTAAAGCAGAGAATCTAATTATTGGTCCCCATTCTGGAAGGTCTTTCCATTAAACTATTGGCAATACTATCATCCAATTAGTACTTCCATTTAATTATTGATTTCGCATTGCAAGTACCCTAACCCCCCATTTACATGTAAACAAATGAGGCACACTGAATATATTTCATCCCCGCTGAAGAGTTGCAGATCATTTAAGTTGTATGAATATTAACAATCCAATTTATATTTCTAGCACAAACAAGCATATGCAGAGTGCAGACATTGACAAATACACACATCCAGAAGTTGCTATGCATATTCATGTCACCCCGCTGGGCATTTATTATTAGTCCTGCTGGAATATGCTGTGTACGGAGACATGTGTGTACATGTGTGAGTGTGTGTTTTTGTGTGCACGCACAAATGATAAGATCTCAAATGAGTTCAGGTCAGGGTTTAAAACATGCTGTGAAAGTAGTGCAAGCAAAACAATGCCAAACTGTTTTATTTGTTATTTTATAATCTTCCGCGCAATTATAATTTTCTCAAATTTTGAAAATACTGCATTGCTTTGAGGCAAAGATGATAACAAGAATTATCACCTACATCTGCAGCTTCGCTTGGATTTATGGAGCTTCATAGTGAGTTTCCCTCATAGCTGTCCGAAACCACAAGTTTAAAGTTTTGGCTCATTCCCATAGCATAATTTATGACTGCAGCAGGCAGCTGTTTTCAGAAATAAAAGCCCCAAAAACCCACTGAGCACTACCTGCTCAGCACCAAACAGCAGATAGACACAGAGAATAGCTGGTGAATACAAAGCAGCATTTACAGTAGCAGTTAAAGAGCCACATATTTCCTCCGGAGTTGATAAGAGACCAAAAACAGAGCTAAAAGAGAGTGAATATTAGACTTAAATTCGATGAGTGGACAGCACATCTTTCAACGATGATCATGTTTCTCTATTACTACTGGATGTGTAAATAAGCAAACATTCACGGAAGCCAAGTTAACTCAAACTACACCACTTTCGACGTTGTTACATCGTTGTACTGTTCACACACTACACAACTCCGTCTTGTAATAGTGAGTCGGTCAGTCGTTTTCACATTACATGACTGACTGGCAACAGTGGGACACACACGACAAGATATTTGACCAGGAGGATGCTCGGTGAGGTCTCAAACTACATTTTCTCACGAAACGGCTTGTTCACATAGCAGCCTGTATCCACACATCTTTACTATTTACTAGTGCTGGGCAACGATTCAAATATTTAATCGCGATTAATCGCATGGTTTTTTTGCGATGAATCGCATTGTTATGGCAAAGTTCAATAATGAATTCAAAAGTAGTGTATTGCACACTTTTATTTTAAAAGTACTGCTGTATGATTCATATAGATCAGATTGTCATCCCAATGCAAATGTCCTCCATTACATTTCGTTTTTCAGAGTTAAGAAACATGTAGCGGCTCCTCTGACTCTTTCTCACGTCACACTACAGTCTAGAGAGCAGTCAACAAGGAACAATACTGATGAATAATTGTTTTTGGCAGCATGCATGTTTCAGCAAGAACGCTTGGCGCTGATGTCAGCAGTTGAGCCTATCTGAACATTTTCAGCATGGGTAACTGCAGTCAACTCCAATAGGCTGGCTTTTGTTGACTCTTTTTAAACAGTTTCACCAGCAGGGACTACATTTGACTCTGCATTCCTCGCCCCTTCATTGCATTTTACAGTAGCTTTTGCATAGTTTGGGGCCCACTGTGGGCTCGGTCCTGGCATGAAAATGTCTTCCACGTTGCGCGCGTTGGTGTAGTTTGAAAGGATTAAGTGTCTGATGTTGTGTTGCATTTGTTTGTCCACAGGACAGAAAATAAGCCATCCGTCTGATCACCTTTTGGTGGTGTGTGTGTGTGTGTGTGTGTGTGTGTGTGTGTGGGTTGTGTCGCTTCTCTGTGTGCATGCGTTTTAAACTTTGAGGAGGCCTTTGTCAGTTGACACAGATTGCTGGACCTCACAAGGCTGTGCTGTGAGATCAGACGGGTAACATCAAACTACCCACTTGCTTTTCAGCACGATTGGGTGACATCTGCACCTGCACAGGCTATTTTGGGTGAGAGTCTCTCCTGAACGTTCAAGAGCTGTGTTGTCACACACGCCTGCTGTTGTGCTGCTGAGTAACTATGGGTGTTTGCCTGAGGACCAACAGGAATGTGATGGTTGGCTCAACACCGCTTTATGAAAAAGACTAAAAGATCAGACATTGTAACTTCTATTAGCACAGACGCTGGCCTCCAACCATTTTACCACACACAAAACCACATGTGGTACAATTTACTACAACAAGTAAAATGTAATTAAATCAAAGATCCTCACTGCCACTTATTTCTCATTATATACCTGCTGTAAGTTGTGTTGCTCTGTTATGAGCCACACTGAGGGCCACGCTAGTTCAGTGCCCTGTGCGTGATATTGACTTCATCTATTCAGTGACTCATTCTCTCTTTTATTAATTTATCTAACAGCCTTGTTAATGAAACAAATTTAAAAAACCTTTGCTGCCAGTATAATATGTGATCATTAAATGATTCGATTAGATAGATCCTGAGGTAGCAAAGCCTTGTTTGAAAGGAAAAAGACATGAACATGATGTCCTTCTGAAACTCTGAGCCCGAGCATAAGTATTTCAGCAGTAAGAAACCAAGGTAAGGCTATGCTATTTGCACAATGCAACACTGGAAAGTTATTTTCCTTTTTGTGAGGGAGGGTCATACTGTACCATTCATGCCAGTCCTTTTTTTTTGTAGTTTAAAATGTAAAATACAACATACTCTCTCCAGTATATGTATCCACTATACATAATAGTTCCATTGACAATATCCACTTCAACTACCTGTACTGTAGTTCTGTGAATGTGCAGACCAGGGTGCATGTGAGAGTAACATCTCCGGACTATTCATTTGTTATCATCTGTAAGTCCAGTTTAATGAAAGTGGTAGTAATCCTGTGGTTTTACTCGGAGCTAATGCATCCCGATTGGCCTTCTTCTCTCCAGGCAAACCCGGAGGTGTCAGACTTCATCCGCTCACGTCCTGCCGGAGGGGATATCATCCGGTTTGATAAATGATGAATTCCTGAAGGATCGCCTCCAGTCAGTCAGCAGACAGAAAATAGCTTATAGCTCACATGACGAATGTTACCCTTCCCACACACTCCATTTGACCCGAGGAGAGATGGACAGCCTGCCTTGTTGTTATTTTTACTCTATCTTTTTTTAAACAGCACGCTCGACTGTCAGTAACGCTAACAATTACCATGTCCACCCACTAAATGGGTACATTTTCAGGGGACAGATTTAATTCTTTAACATACACATGGATTGATTGTTAGCTTCAGAATCATTAATTAAAGCACAAGACATTTCCTGGCAAGCGGCACATTGATGGAGAGAAGATCATTTAGTGGCCCTTTGGGTCCTTTTAATATACTCTTCCGACAGTGGGCAATTCAGCAGTGACTTGAGTAGGAGGACTCAACCCGCAAAGCAACCTTGTTGACCTGTAATTTGCTGTGGGCTGGATATCCGCTACACTAAAAATGAGACAGCCTCGGTGTTTCCCAACTATTGCGTTTATGTCAGCTGGTTGGAACTGTTGTGGAATTGAAGCATTAGCCTTTATATGTGTGTAGCAGAATTACAATGCACATTCATGAATACTATTTAAAACTAAAGGAGCATTCCACATATAACTGATAATGTTGATTTGATGCTTTGGTTTTTCTATATTTCAATTTTGAACTTGCAAAATGAACTATAACAAGCACAATACAATTGAATCAAAGATCCTCAATGACTTCTATTTGCTTTTGTCTGTATCTCATTATCGGCCCGCATTCCTTCAGTAAGTTGTGTTGATCTGTTATGACTGGTGTGCCACACTCGGGGCCATGTTAGTTCAATAGCAATGATCACCAATCCTGAAATCAATTGTGTCCTTATTTCCCCACTTGTAAGTATTGGCAGTTTCATAGATCTCATAACTTCAGGGTATTACATGTAATTAAATGCAGTAAAAAGGACCCGTGCGGTGGCAAGGCTTCGCAATTTCAATGACCTCATTTCCAGAGCTCACAGTCTATTGCAAACAGAGGAAGAAAAACGCGTGCGGCAGCATCGACCTCACCTTGAGCACATAAAAACGACGGGCTAGAAAGATGCCACATTAAAGTGAGTGTCCCCACACATAACACACTGTAAAAGGCTTGTGACCTTTACGAGAAGGAAGTGCTCACACTCCATTGACTATGAACTCAGAGTGATGGAGAAAATGACATGCTTTCTGAGTGCGCTATCTCCGGGCGCGCACACATACACACACAAAAGGAAAAGAAGCGATGAATCGGCGGGTTGCTAATTCTTAAAGGGACGTCTCTATGGGGCAGACTTTTTGGTGGGGAAAGCTCCCTTGTGACCCCTGAACCCGGAGAACGGACAGATTTCAGGTCACAAATCAAATGAAGCTCTCGATTGCATCTTCATCCAACATTGATTTCCCCCCCCGATCGAGCAGTTAATCTCAGATCCCTCACACACAATGGATGAGGAATCAAGACAGAATTTAAGGTATAAACCTTTTATGGTGTAAAATGTAATGAGATCCATTCAATATCACATAATACCAAGTCACAAAAAGCCCGTGGGCCAGTTTTACATCATTAAAGCTGCATTTGCCCACAATGATTTTGATCAATCTCAAATGATTTCTGTAAAACCTGTTTTTTGTCCAGGGCTTTGAAACATTCACATGTGAAGGCAGAACAGCGGGTCTCCGAGGCTTTCGGCCCATTTTGTCTTCAGCAAAAGAGCCACTTTGTCCTTTGAAGCCAAATGAATCACGAGTTAAAAGTCTCGTGGAATATTTGAGATCAGCTTCAGTGAATAAAATGATTTGTTCCTATCACCGTCACCTGCCCATGACACGCACTTCTGATCCCCAAATTTGATTCAAACTGTGGACAAGGTTTAGCACAACAAGGACTGAAATGCTGAGGCACAACTTGTGTTGATCATGCCATTTGTATAGCTACTGCCTTTTGAATGAGGATAAAACACATTTACTGTAGATCGACACTACCAAGAACAGAAGCCTCTCTTGAACCCATTTAGCATTTTACAGCTAGGCCAGTATCCAGTGATATTTGGTAACTTGCTGAACACCTTAATAAAATGTGCAGTAAGGAGTTTTTCCCTTCAAGGAGGATGTAAACGGATGGGGTGCTCTCCTAGAGTGGATTTGGGGGAGCCGGCCGAGGCTGACTAATCAGAGGGTGCTTGGGAGAGCATTAAGACAGACGTGTGGAGGGGAAATGTGACACCTGGAAATTACACAATGTAATGGAATCAGCCAAGTGGTAAATGTAGCTTTTAAATAGGTTTTGTGTTCTCCATTAACTTGCCAGACACTGATAAGTCCTGACAGCAAGGGAAAGTGACGGTCAGCATGTTGCCCCCTCCCTCCAGTACAGCCTCTGTACGCGCGTGCACACACACACACACACACACACACACACACACACACACACACACACACACACACACACACACACACACACACACACACACACACACACACACACACACACACACACACACACACACAGTTGGGACACAAAGTTCTTTGTGGGGGCTTCTGAAGCCAAACTAAAGTCTGGCTGGAGCTGGGGACAGGTGATGACGTTGGCTGCTTTCATGCTCAATCTCATCCTTTTGTAGTTGTACATGAAGGATTATAACCAGATCAGATCGATCTCCACTTTTCCAATACTGTTTGAAGTAATCACTTTGCATTAAATAAGTAATAATCAGGTTTCAATTTGATTTGTGTATATTGCAGCACTGGTTTAAATTGGACACAAATCACTTTAAAATAAATAATTGTAATATAGAATAGATTTGGAGTGGTTTGGATTTCCTATATATTTTGTAACCATTCTGTTTACATATTACATTCCTCAGGCAAAGGAACAATGCTTTGGTGAGAACAGTATTGCAGGGCTCTAATTTCTTAGTGACATCTCTGATTCAATTTCCTGCTCAGAGTGGATTGGATTTTTATTGTATCAGTGAGATAGGCTTAACAGGCTTTTTAGTTTGATCATATTTCATAGTAATGACACGAGATTATAATATAGGGTTTTGCAAAAATTATAATATGTTCATTGAGTTACCGTTGTAGTGTTATTTACCACTTTGTAAATGAATGCCATACTTTTGATTTTATTGTTTACGGAGGACATTTAAGTCCTTCTCTTTTTTTGCATGAGGAAATATAAACTGTAATGCTACCACAGTTGTTGTGCAGATTTTACCCCATGGCAGCAGTGGAGTGACATTTAAGAGCCCAGGTTTCTAGGAGACATGCTGTCAAGTTGTGTGGTGTGCTACTGAGTCTTAGCTCTGTGTAGCCTGCATACTGTGTATGTTGACAGAAGGCAGTTGTGTCTTTTTTTTTCAACTTCCCCACATACAGGAGTGTAGTGCTATTTGCTCACCTGTGACACGTGCACATTAAAGAACCACTGTTTCTACGGTGGCAAGTTTACATACATTAAACCATGAATTAGAAAGGATGTCTTGCTGCCTTTTCATTCGTTAACTGTAAAAAGCTACGAGACTGAGAAAAGAAATGTAAGTCACTGGGCCGCTCAATTATCTTCCATTTGTAAATTAGAAGGTTAGCCTATCTTGCTACTGCTAGCACTGATGGAGGCCAGAGTTTCCTTGTCGTTAAGGTTATTTCAACACCTGCTCAGTAACCCGAGGCAGCTCCTGTACACTCAGTGTTTATTACACACTGTATCAGAGGTCACCAACATTTTTGATATGAAGTGACAACATTTTTATCTCCAAGGATGTAACTTTATTCCATCCATATACAGGAGTCTTCGTGAACAGCAACATTTACAAAACACATTTCTGGCAGAATCAGGACATTGTAATTATATATGAGCGCACTATACAACAATCCTGCTGAAAACATCCACATCTGAATTGAAATCATTTAATCCTACCAACCTTCCATTTGTCTTTGTCATCAGCATGAAAATTAACAAATTCTGCAAAGAAGGCAACGAGCAATAGCCAATCAGAGGAAGTGTAGCGTGGGTCTTTGCAGAATGCAGCTGGAGGGAAAAAGTCAATCAAACTAACATAAATAACAGGCCAAGCAACTGCCAATGGCTGTAGAAGAGGTCATTTGGCATGCGGATGAGAGGGCTTTTCAACATGTCCACACAACTCTCTTGCACACTTACTGCCAGTGTGCCATTGGTTCAGCTCAACCGCTGTAATATACAATACAAGTGGGTGTCGTTAGCATTAACTGCGTCTCTTTCATGGGTCCAGTTGTGGTGATGGAAAATCCCTTTCAAAGAACTCACAGCAACGAGTAATCCTGCAACTTC